>NC_060128.1:199238353-199561603 GCF_021461395.2 Schistocerca americana | reverse complement strand
ACTGGCGTTCTACGGATTGGACTGTGGAATGTCAGATCCCTTAATCGGGCAGGTAGGTTAGAAAATTTAAAAAGGGAAATGGATAGGTTAAAGTTAGATATAGTGGGAATTAGTGAAGTTCGGTGGCAGGAGGAACAAGACTTTTGGTCAGGCGAATACAGGGTTATAAATATAAAATCAAATAGAGGTAATGCAGGAGTAGGTTTAATGATTAATAAAAAAATAGGAGTGCGGGTAAGCTACTACAAGCAGCATAGTGAACGCATTATTGTGGCCAAGATAGACACGAAGCCCACGCCTACTACAGTAGTACAAGTTTATATGCCAACTAGCTCTGCAGATGACAAAGAAATTGAAGAAATGTGTGATGAAATAAAAGAAATTATTCAGGTAGTGAAGGGAGACGAGAATTTAATAGTCATGGGTGACTGGAATTTGGTAGTAGGAAAAGGGACAGAAGGAAACGTAGTAGGTGAATATGGATTGGGGGGAAGAAATGAAAGAGGAAGCCGCCTGGTAGAATTTTGCACAGAGCACAACGTAATCATAGCATCATAAAAGAAGGTTGTATACATGGAAGAAGTCTGGAGATACTGACAGGTTTCAGATAGATTATATAATGGCAAGACAGAGATTTAGGAACCAGGTTTTAAATTGTAAGACATTTCCAGGGGCAGATGTGGACTCTGACCGCAATCTATTGGTTATGAACTGTAGATTAAAACTGAATAAACTGCAAAATGGTGGGAATTTAAGGAGATGGGGCCTGGATAAACTGACTAAACCATAGGTTGTACAGAGTTTCAGGGAGAGCATAAGGGAGCAATTGACAGGAATGGGAGAAAGAAATACAGTAGAAGAAGGATGGGTAGCTTTGAGGGATGGAATAGTGAAGGCAGCAGAGGATAAAGCAGGTAAAAAGACGAAGACTACTAGAAATCCTTGGGTAACAGAAGAAATATTGAATTTAATTGATGAAAGGAGAAAATATAAAAATGCAGTAAATAAAGCAGGCAAAAAGGAATACAAACGTCTCAAAAATGAGATCGAGAGGAAGTGCCAAATGGCTAAGCAGGGATGTCTGGAGGACAAATGTAAGGATGTAGAGGCTTATCTCACTAGGAGTAAGACAGATACTGCCTACAGGAAAATTAAAGAGAGCTTTTAAGAAAACAGAGCCACTTGTATGAATATCAGGAGCTCAGATGGAAACCAAGTTCTAAGCAAAGAAGGGAAAGCAGAAAGGTGGAAGGAGTATATAGAGGGTCCATACAAGGGCGATGTACTTGAGGACAATATTATGGAAATGAAAGAGGATGTAGATGAAGATGAAAGGGGAGATATGATACTGCATGAAGAGTTTGACAGAGCACTGAAAGACCTGAGTCGAAACAAGGCCCCGGGAGTAGACAACATTCCATTAGAACTACTGACAGCCTTGGAAGAGCCAGTCTTGACAAAACTCTACCATCTGGTGAGCAAGGTATATGAGGCAGGCAAAATACCCTCAGACTTCAAGAAGAATATAATAATTCCAATCCCAAAGAAAGCAGGTGTTGGCAGATGAGAAAATTACCGAAATAATAGTTTAATAAGTCACAGCTGCAAAATACTAACGCGAATTCTTTACAGACGAATGGAAAAACTAGTAGAAGCCTACCTCGGGGAAGATCACTTTGGATTCCGTAGAAATACTGGAACACGTGAGGCAATACTGACCCTACGACTTATCTTAGAAGAAAGATTAAGGAAAGGCAAACCTATGTTTCTAGCGTTTGTAGACTTAGAGAAAGCTTTTGACAATGTTGATTGGAATACTCTCTTTCAAATTCTAAAGGTGGCAGGGGTAAAATACAGAGAGCGAAAGGCTATTTACAATTTGTACAGAAAGCAGATGGCAGTTATAAGAGTCGAGGGGCATGAAAGGGAAGCAGTGGTTGGAAAGGGAGTGAGACAGGGTAGCAGCTTCTCCCGATGTTATTCAATCTGTATATTGAGCAAGCAGTGAAGGAAATGAAAGAAAAATTCGGAGTAGGTATTAAAATCCATCGAGAGAAATAACCTTTGAGATTCACCAATGACATTGTAATTCTGTCAGAGACAGCAAAGGACATGGAAGAGCAGTTGAACAGAATGGATAGTGTTTTGAAAGGAGGATATAAGATGAACATCAACAAAAGCATAACGAGGATAATGGAATGTAGTCGAATTAAGTCGGGTGATGCTGAGGGAATTAGATTAGGAAATGAGACACTTAAAGTAGTAAAGGAGTTTTGGTATTTGGGGCTCAAAATAACTGATGATGGTAGAAGTAGAGAGGATATAACATGTAGATTGGCAATGGGAAGGAAAGTGTTTCCGAAGAAGAGAAATTTGTTGACATTGAGTATAGATTTAAGTGTCAGGAATTCGTTTCTGAAAGTATTTGTATGGAGAGTAGCCATGTATGGAAGTGAAACATGTACAATAAATAGTTTGGACAAGAAGAGAATAGAAGCTTTTGAAATTTGGTGCTACAGAAGAATGCTGAAGGTTAGATGGATAGAGCGCATAACTAATGAGGAGGTATTGAATAGGATTGGGGAGAAGAGAAGTTTGTGGCACAACTTGGCTAGAAGAAGGGATCAGTTGGTAGGACACGTTCCGAGGAATCGAGAGATCACCAATTTAGTATTGGAGGGCAGCGTGGAGGGTAAAAATCATAGAGGGAGACCAAGAGATGAATACACTATGCAGATTCAGAAAGAAGTAGGTTGCAGTAGTTACTGGGAGATGAAGAAGCTTGCACAGGATAGTGTAGGATGGAGAGCTGCATGAAACCAGTTTCAGGACTGAAAACCACAACAACAATAACAGTAAAATGTATAGGCCGAAAGTGGTTGGTAAGGGTGGTTTGGGTAGGTGGGTGGGTGGCTGCGGCTCAGGGTGGAGTGTGTGGTTTATTTCGTGTTAGAGTGTTTGTGAGGGGGGGGGGGGGGTGTTGGTTTGAGTTTTAGTTGTGGAGGATCTATTATGTTGAAGTTTTTGTTGAGTTGTTGCATCTGGTTTTTGTTTATGGGTTTTTTATTTTGGGGTGATGGGGTAAGTTGGGTTGGTTGGTTGTGGGGGGGGGGGGGAGTTGAGGTGTGGATGGGTCGGGTCTTTCTTTTGGTTGAGTATTTTTTCATTGTTTGTGTGTGTGTGTGTGTGTGTGTGTGTGTGGGCACGCACGCACCTGTGTGTGATTGTAGTGGCCAACCTAGTTTGTGGCGCCAGAACTTTTTTGTGGTAATTTTTTTTTTTTTTTTTTGTGTTTTTAGTGTATGTGTTGTGTGTTGGGGTCTAGGGAAGTGTTTTATTGAAATGTGTGGCTGTGAATGTTGGTATTTGTATTGGTATTGGGAGATGTTTTTGAGCTATATAGGTCAAGGGAAGTGTTAGGTCCTAATTTATGGGATCGGGAGCTGCTGTTGAGCTATATAGGTCGAGAGAAGTGTCCGATTCCAGATGATATTGTGTTTAGTGGTATTTGGGGAGTTTTGTCATGTAGATGTTTTTCGTCGTTTTGCTTGGTTTTGTATGGGGGTGGGTGTCTAAATTTGTTTATATTTAGTTTGTCCCCACACAAAAACCCCTCATTTCCCGCGCTTGTCCCGTTAGTGTCATTAGGCTGTTTGTGGAACGTGTGCGTGTTTGTTTTTCGATGTATTTTCGGCCTCATAATGTGTACGTAACGACTTTATATGCGCCATATTGGAATCGTGGTTTATGGTCGTTTCCGCCATATTTGTGACGTCATGTGTCAAAGCTGACGGGTGGGATCGGACGCTCCGTATTTCCCACTCTCATTATAGAACTTGGAGTGTGAGCATGAGTAAACAGTCGAATACATCTGGGGTTTGGCAACGTGTCAAGAAACTAAGACGCTGATTTTCGCCTGCATGAAATTCCTTCATTCAGATAAATGAGTCTCGTTTAGAAGCATTCATGGACAGAGCGAGTCCACCAACAGTGCACCAACCTATCACTGTCCTAACTGATGGCTACTTAGACCACTTCCTATGACAACCATTTCAGAATTCAGAGTTGCAGAAAGTATTCAAGAACATTACTAATTCTTCCCCAGGGATAGTATAAATGAAGGGTGAACGGACAACATAAATTACATAACCAGTCGCAAAAACAAACGCTAACTCCCGATTTCAAAAATTATTTAGACCAATAGTATTACGATCCCGTGTCGGTAAAATACTTGAGCATGTGATGGAATGGTGGTTTGTAGAGCAGGAAACTTCCCCCAAAATCGCTGTTTTGTTTTCGCAAGGGAAAGGAACTTAAGACAACCTCTCCATGTTATGTACTGAAAATTAGATGCTTTACAAGAATACGCAAATCCTGTGTTTGCAGATGTTTCTGGAGCGTATAACATCGTATTAATATAAGACTTACTGCAAAACTTATTAAATATGGGTATACCTTCTGGCATGAAATCATTTTTAATATTCATTCGACGCGATAACGAACTGCACGGCTTAGGAACTAGACGTTATACCTCAGATCTAGAAACTATTTTTTCTCTATCAGTCAATATTCTTCAATATGCTGATAATATGCACATATATACTGTACACAAAAGATTACAACACTGGGATATTCATTAGATCTGGCAGTCAGAGCATTAGTTCGGTGGTTTGATCTACATTGTCTTTCAATATCGGAAAATAAATTTTCTGTTGTACCTTTTACGCAGCATCGGATTCAATATAGAGAAAATACCATTCAGTTGGGTGAAACAGAATTTCCAGTAATATTATATTACATTTTTTGGCACGATTTCCGACATGTGTTTCACGTGGATTATTACCGTAAGCTATTACCAATGAAATACATCAATCTATTAATGTGATGAGGTCTGCAGCTGGCACTGGATGGTGTGCGAAGTCCTCTGGTCAGGTGGTGATATACAGAGCTCTACTCCAGTCTAATTTGTAGCTCTAATAAGATCAGTACTAGACTATGGAAGCTTTCTTTATGGTAACGGTTCCAAAAAAGATCTGTCTAAACTTGATAGTCGCCAACATCGCTGTATCAAGAAATGTATAGAAGCAATCCGACTCTCACCCACACTTATTTTTTGTAGTTGATGCGAGGCCACAGACCTGCTTGAAATGTTACATCTTTGGAGGCGCTGCACTGATCAATAATGTAAACTTTGGCGTAGCTTAAAGTTTGATGCGCACTGCGCGAAATATTAAAATGTAAGTAAAGGTTTGGACTTTGGGGATAATTACAATGTCTGCTGTTTAGAATATGTGTCTGATTTTGAGACTATGTACTTGACAAACGTTCTGTTTCAGAAAGTAAAGAGGAAGTAAGCAATTGAAAGCTTTCCGTTTAGATGCAGTTAAAAGGACTAAGAAACTTTTGTTTTACGATATAATATAGTGAAATAGCAGTTCCCTTCTTAAATGGATGCATTTATCTCTCTGCCAGGCACATTGCGGTGCTAGTGGAAAACGTCGTAAGTGGGCGCGAAATAAGGGGAATAAGAGAACACTTAGCGGACAAAACGTAATTCATGTACTTTGATCTATACAGTACGTGATTCACGGTCTTTTCCCTTGGAATGTACTTGCGTTTTGTTTTCTAATAATTTATTTCTCTTACAGTTTAGAAGGATTTAGAGTATAAAGAAATAAAGAAGATCAGAAGCTTATAAATGAATAGTATTCATGTTTCGATCTTGGAAAATAAAATATTTGTTGGTAATATCAAACGAAGCTTACATCGCTGTTTTACGGTCCTTTCCTCTACGTACGTCACAACCATGACGTTTCGTTATATTATGTTGTTGGAAGTATAATAGGTTTCCACACTTCGCAGTATGTATTACCACTAATTTCGACAACTGTTTTGTTGTGTAAGTAGTAAATCAACAGGTAATTGTGTAACCTCTACGAAAATGTAACAAATGAATTCAACAAAACTGCTTGAAGCCATGTAGTGGTTAATCGATTCAAATATATGAAGGGAATGCATAATAATAATAACACCTACAGATCATGACTATTTTATTAATTTTTTTAAATAATTGTGATAAGCTGTCATTTGCGAACGTAAGATAATTTCGTATTCTTATGATCTGTTGTACCCAATATTTGAGTGGTGTGAGTAGTTTGACGTAGCACGAAGTCAACCACAACTGCTATTGGATTTTTAGATTTTGCCGCAGACGTCAGTAGAGGAAAACGAATACGAGCCCAGTGAAATAAATTACAGAAGTGTGCGATTTTACCCATCTGTTGTGACACATGATGTCATCAATATGGCGCAAAATGATATTCTAAGCGACTCCAATATAGAGCTTGTGACGTCACTACATACATACGGCAACAAACACGAAAATACGTGTAAATAAGACAATAACATGTCCCTCCAAAAATACATTCAAACTAACTGGTCAGCCGCTGGAAAATGAGCGGTTTTAGGGTGCAGACAAGCGAAATATAATAGTAAATAGAAGCTACTATCCCAAAACACACAAAATGACGAACCAAAAAATTGCAACATTCTGCTATACCAACAAAAATCTACAGGAATCGGACACTTCCCTTGACCTATAAAGGTCAACCACAGGTGACGATACCAAAACACCAAATCCTATAACTACGAGAAATATAATCAAAACCACAACACCTTAAAAATCAAACATCCCTACATAAATTAAAACACAGCCAGTACACCATAAATACATAAAACATTACAACTCGATAAGAATAGACCCAAAGAAACAATTACTTATCACAAACATATTCTGATCCTGCAAACTAAGTCCCCCCCCCCACACACACACACACACCCTGCGCGCGCACGCGTACCCATCCCTGGCCCAAGACGTCAGAACTCTGGTCAACCTCGTGCTCTCGCGCAATAAATACTACACTTTACAATCTCAGTGATAAGTTCAAATAACTGGAGGAATTTAATAGTAGACATGACCCCCCCCCCCCCATCTCCGACTGATGTTATATTTCATTGTCATATCCATACCTAACAACAGCTGCCACATAATAAATTAAATGCCTTACTGCACCACAAACAGCAAACCAATAACAGCTAACGAAAACGCTAAACACATAAACAAAAAAACAAAAACGAAAATTAATTGATAACTCACTGAAAAAGCTTCGAAACCTAAAATTTGGAACTACGAATACTGCCAACGACTTCACACATCCAACACCAAAACCCAAATGAACCCAATACAACACATTACACTCAGCACGTACACATACACAAACACATACACACCAGCACAGAGCACCATAAAACACAACAAGATGACATTTACAAACACAACCAACTTATAAACTCTGTGCCATAATGATGTCACACACAACACCCTTACTAAAGAAATGGGTGGAATCGGATGCTTCCACTGACCCGTTTCTTAGTATGTGTCATGGATACGATTTCTAAATCTGAAAATATATTTTTAAAATTGTTTCTGTATGCCCCCTCATGTGCATAACAGCATTTAGTCTATAGCTCAATTTTCTAAAAATTGAATCTATAGTGCATTATCCACTGTTTTTGTGTATTGGCATTACAGAAACAAGGAAATTATTGGTCAGTGCTGTAGCATGTTCTTTTTGACTTGCCCTGGCCTTTGATCTGTGAACTCACTTGACTCACCAGTTATGGGAAGAGTAGGCTTATAGAACTACGTATTTTCTTTGTAGACAAAGGATTGCAACATATGAGAAAACCCATTTACTGACTGAGGTAGGGTCAGATAGGGTATTTGTAAACTAGGGTTAATTGGAAACAGAAGGTATACGAATTCTTTTCAGACGAATGGAAAAACTGGTAGAAGCCAACCTCGGGGAATATCAGTTTGGATTCCGTAGAAATGTTAGAACAGGCAATACTGACCCTACGAATTATCTTAGAAAATAGATCAAGGAAAGGCAAACCTACATTTCTAGCATTTGTAGACTTAGAGAAAGCTTTTGACAATGTTGACTGTAATACACTCTTTCAAATTCTGAAGGTGGCAGGAGTGAAATACAGGGAGCGAAAGGCTATTTACAATTTGTACAGAAACCAGATGGCAGTTATAAGAGACGAGGGACATGAAAGGGAAGCAGCGGTTGGGAAGGAGTGAGACAGGGTTGTAGCCACTCCCCGATGTTATTCAATCTGTATATTGAGCAAGCAGTAAAGGAAAAAAAAATTCGGAGTAGGTATTAAAATCCATGGAGAAGAAATAAAAACTTTGAGGTTCACCGATGACATTGTAATTCTGTCAGAGCCAGCAAAGGACCTGGAAGAGTAGTTGAACGGAATGGGCAGTGTATTGAAAGGAGGATATAAGATGAACGTCAACAAAAGCAAAGTGAGGATAATGGAATTTAGTCGAATTAAGTCGGGTAATGCTGAGGGAATTAGATTAGGAAATGAGACACTTAAAGTAATAAAGGAGCTTTGCTATTTGGGGAGCAAAATAACTGATGATGGTGGAAGTAGAGAGGATATAAAATGTAGACTGGCAATGGCAAGGAAAGCGTTTCTGAAGAAGAGAAATTTGTTAACATAGAGTATAGATTAAAGTGTCAGGAAGTCGTTTCTGACGGTATTTGTATGGAGTGTAGCCATGTATGGATGTGAAATGTGGACGATAAATAGTTTAGACGAAAAGAGAATAGAAGCTTTTGAAATTTGGTGCTACAGAAGAATGCTGAATGTTAGATGGGTAGATCACATAACTAATTAGGAGGTATTGAATAGAATTGGAGAGGAGAGAAGTTTGTGGCACAACTTGACTAGAAGAAGGGATCAGTTGGTAGGACATATTCTGAGGCATCAAGGGATTACCAATTTAGTATTGGAGGACAGCGAGGAGGATAAAAATCGTAGAGGGAGACCAAGAGATGAATACACTAAGCAGATTCAGAAGGATGTAGGTTGCAGTAGGTACTGGGAGATGAAGAAACTTGCACAGGATAGAGTAGGATGGAGAGCTGCATCAAACCAGTCTCTCGACTGAAGACCACAACAACAACAATTTTGCTAGAGACACATTTGGTGTAATTGTAGGCAGCATCATTTTCAGCCATAATTTTTTAGGTTGACATGGCTCCCCTCTCTCTGTTTACAGCTGCACCTACATCCATACTCTACAAAACACCATGAGGTGTGTGGCAGAGGGTATGTCCTATTGTATCAGTCTAGAGTTTCTTCGTGTTCCATTCAGGTATGGGGTGTGGGTGGAATGATTGTTTGAATGCCTCTGTGCGATCTGTACATGCAGTAACTATTCTGACCTTATCCTCATGATCCCTGTGTGAGCGATAACTACAGGATTATAGTATATCCCTAGAGTAATCTCTCCCTCTTTTTATTGTTAAATTTTATTAATTGTTGAGCTTTTTATGATGATGGTCTCACAGCTCCATATGCTTTTCTTGTGTTTATTGGTAAGTTGAGCATATTTGTAGTTTATTAAGTTATTTTATATTTCCCAAAAGGGATTATGAAAATGAAATTACTTGTTTTCAAGCTAAATAAGTACCATTGCATGTTTAAATTTACTCCCTAAAAAATTATAAAGTGGGGTAATTGGGTACAGATACTAAATGGAGATTGGAAAAAGTAGGAGGATGATATTCCGTATCAGGTTTTTAAAAATGCCATGGTCCTATATTAAAAGGTGTTCAGATTGCAGTTACACTGTAAATAATGTGTCAAGGGCTTTGCATGATGTTATAAATAAAGTTAAAACGTTTAAGGCAGCAGCCTATGGTGTCCAAAAAGTCAATCATATACGACCAAATTATGGGGTGGAAAGGACATTTTTCTGAGAGAAAAGAAGTTAAATCTGACTCTTTATACAGGTTTTGCATTATTTGATTCTAATTTATTTGAAGAAACCTGAGTGCTTTCCAAAGTCCAAAAAGAATGCTACAGATCAATTTGTAGTTTATGCCTTCTACAATGAACTGAATAATTTGTGTTAAATCTGTGAGCCAAAAGATAATCAAAAATCGTGATTTGTCAACAGTTGTGATTAGTCTGGTTTCGACTGTGACCCAACTAGAGTAAGAGCTGCTGGGGAAGACAGAAAGCCACTGAATGTGTTTTTCTAGTGCATCAAGTATGAAATCAACAACTGTTTTAGCCTTTTTTGGTGCAGATAACACAGCGAATATGTATATCCAAATCTTGTGCTTCTCTGCTGAAAAATTCATCTAATGAATAAAAGGCCTTCTCAAATAAATGTATCTTTAATTTATTTTTAAATAATGCTTTGTTAGTATGTAGACATTGATGGAGTTTGGAAGTGAATTAAAAATTTTAACACTGGAATGCTGTACACCTTTCAGCACACGAGTTAGATTGTTTAGTTCACAATGGAGTTCAGCCTTCCTCCCTGTGTTGTGATCACGGAACATTTCGTCGATTTCATAGTAGGCAGGATTGTCAACTAGAAAACTCGTGATCGAGTAAATATATTGGGGCGTTGTCGTAAGCATCCCGAGCTCCTCAAATAGGAGATCACAGCAGGAGGTTCTTGGGTGTACTCTGCACATTATTTGGGCCACCTTTTTCTGCTGCAGGAAGATTTTCTTTGATGAAGGTGAATTGCCCCAGAAGATAATTCCATAGCAAATGATGGTATGAAAGTACCCAAAATAAGTAGATATTGTGACACTGATGTCTCCAATTTCAGAGATTGTCCTAATGGCAAAGGTAGCAGAGGACAAACGTTTCAGGGTTTGTAGGATTTGATGTTCCCAGCTGACCTTGCTGTCTATGAGCAGTGCAATGTGCACTTTGTATTTGCCGACTGTCATATAAAATAGGAATGTCTTGTGGGACTTTGTGATCAAAGCTGAAGTGGACTAATTGGTTTTGCTCTGTTTTACTGTTAGTGAGTTTGTTCTGAACCAAATTAAGAGTTCTGAAAGTAATTTGTCGGCTTCAGCTTCTACGTCAGTGGACTGTTCATTGTTTATCACAATGTAGTACCGTCAGCAAGCATAGTAAACTAGCACATTTTGTATGACAAAGGTATGTAAATGAGCAACAGCAGTGTACCGAGGACTGGTCCCCGGGAACTCCACGGAGTACAGTGCCGCAGTTGGACTCCACCTCCTCCCCTCCCCTCCCCTCCCCTCCCTGCTAAGCTGCTCTTATCAAGAATTGTCTTCTGCTTCCTATTATTTACTTGAGATTGTTGCCAGTTTCCCAATGCCCCTCTAAGGCTGTAGTGGCTCGCTACGTTGACAAGTGTTTTTGTCATCCACACAGTCGAAAGCCACAGAGATCACAAAAGATCCCGACTGGTTACTTTTCTTTTCTTTCTTTCTGTTTTTCTTTCTTTTTTTAAATTAAGGGATTCCTATATGTAATTTGTGAACAAAAGTATTGCTTCAGTAGTAGACATACATTCTCGGACAATGTTAACATTTTTGAGGAGCCTCACAGTTCCGGAACCCAGTAATTTTTCGAGAACTTTTGCAAAACTGGCCAAAAGATAGATGGGATGATAGTTAATGACATATAGTGTTTCCCTTTTTGTGGAGTGGCTTCACTGTAGCAAGCTTCATTCCATCTCGGAAGATACCCTGATAACTAGAGGTATTAAATATGTGGGCTAAAACTTTGGATAGTTGATCATTTAGCAGTTTACTGGAAATATTATCTATGCTGGATGAGTTTTGCTTTTTAATGATGCAGTGGTTTTCTTTACCTCATTTCTGGTTATGCGAGAAACACTTATTTAACTTACTGAATTGAGAAAATGGTGTTTCAGTGTGTCCATAGGGCTTTCTAAAGAGAGATTGCAGCTTATTTGCACAGCAGAACTTATGAAGAGGTCATTGAACCATTCATTGAATGTTGTTTGTATGCACTACCTTTTGTAGAGTGAAGTTCTTCCAAAACGCTACATTTAAAAGGGCACATAATACTTTTTTTTCCTGGCCTGTTTAGGTGCATTCCACTTGTAGTAAACAACTCTCTACCAAAATTGCCTACGTCTACAACACAAGTATTGCTGAAAAGTGTGCAAGTATTCGCCAATTTAAAGTTTTTTTGTGAGGTGGCTTCATTTATGCAGGACTGTTTCCATTTCAGTAGTTAGTCCAAGCTTGCAACCATACAGATATGGTACCATTATAATTTTGACACTATACTACACTTTAATAGTCTTGAGACTAGAGTGTTTTACATTGTGCATGTAATGTTAAAGAGACTGTGAAAATGAAAGAGACATCTTGTATCTGTGATTTCGTGAATGAATGTTGTATAGTGGCTTCTTACCTCTGCAGTTGTATACATAACTACTCAATTATAATACAACAACTATGGTCTGAATAGGTAACAACTGCCCTATGTTATTATAGATGTTGATAAATTAGACTGTAGTTTAAAAAACAGAGAAATGGCATGTATGTCACCAGCAACGTAAATGTCTTGCTTAATATGTTTTGTAATTTTAAAGGCACAAGCTGCAGTATGAGCCTATCTTTACTACCTGTTCTTTTGTTTTAAAAAAGAAAACAATTCGTGAGTTATAGGGACACAGCAGAAAAAAAAGAACCAAAAAAAATTATGTTGAATTACAATTTCAAAACTTACTTGGATATTTCTGGAGAAGATATTTTACACAGTTCAAAACATTTACCAGGTGTATTGACACAATAATTAAACAATATAGGAATAATAAAAAAGATCTTTAATTGAAACTTGATCTGCCATATAGATCTTATATTGGTGGTAATTATTATGTACATCTGGTTGAATTAAATTTATATTTTTGAGAATTCCTTTTTACGCTATCAAATTTTCTAATTGCAAAGTAAGTGAAATAGAAATATATTCGAGCCCTGTCCCATGCTACAATCAATACAAATCCATTTTCAGTTGAATACTCGCACACACGTGGGCTGCGCATCATGATTGGCACCTGGAAAGAAAATACGGTGCCCGTCGGATCGAGTTATGTAAGCGAGCACTTTCAGAAAGAATGCTCGAAATCTCGGCTTCAAAGGAAAACAAAATTCACTGCCAAATGTAACAAGAGTTAATGTGGTACTAGATGTCGATGGTGACAATATCGGTCAACATTCCTATTACCTGTACTGTGGAGTCTTGTGTAGCGAGCATAATTCATTCCAGAATCTTACTTGTAGTGTGAAACACTTGTTATGCGAAACAATTTATCCCGTATAACTTGATGTAAAATACAATAATGCATTCTATGTAGAAAACATACTAAAATTTTGTCTTATTAATGCCTTTTATTCAAAGAAAATTATACATACAGTATTATGTACTTTATTATTCACGATACATAACTTAATTCTATTTTACCAGGCAGCTATCTATAGTCATTTGTTTCTGCCTACACTTTAATGCTTGGTGAAAATGTGACTCAGCATTATTGTCAAATAAATTTGTAGTGCTCATAACCACTGATTTATTGGGGTGATGATTTTCAATGTACGATGCAATTGATTCCCATGCTTTCAGAGTTTGTCTTATTGCTCCATAAAATTGCTGCTTTGCTGTTACTATCTCCTGCTCTGAAGAACTCCTCTCCCCAGCTTCCTGCTGTGAAACACACTGCAATCCCATCAGCTCTTCGGTGGTCATTTCTTGGCTGTGATCTTCCACAAGCTCATCGATATCATACTTATCCACTTCTAGTCCTGTACTCTTGCCAAAGACACAATCTCATTAACTGTAGGCTCCACAGATACTTTCTCAAATGGCACTCATGGACAGAAAAATATGTAAAGCTATATTATCTAGACCCACCATAAAAATATATAATAGTTTAAATGTTATTGTTGTCTTAAAAATTGTAAATTTATGGTTCAAAAGCTAATATCTTGGCAATGCTTTGGCCGATTAATATGAAAAAAGTGTCTACGGATGTGGCTAGTAGAGCTGCATCGAGCAATCTTAGCCGATTTAGCAAAACGTGTAGCAGTTTTGAATGAGATGTCGGAATATGGGATTTGACTGAGAGAGACTATTTTTGGTAATAAATAAATTTAAAGAGATGATACCAGTAGCAGCATTCTAAAGTTTAAAGAGGTAGATGAATAATTAAGTTTGTATTTTTATTGTTTATTTGTGCTAAGTATAAAAAATCTGGGAAAAGCAATATCACGCCACAAGAACATTATTTGTGAAAAAACTGTGGCAGATACAAAAAACTGGACTTTAAATTGTTATTGCCCAGAAAATGTCTGTATTTTTCAATATGTCATATATGTTTTTGTGCTTAGTTTTATAATATTTGTAATTCTTTTTGTCAAACATTGTTTTGAGTTAGGCAGCCGTTTTGAGGGTGCATAGGGCAGCCATCTTTGAGTGGGTTTTGAATGACGATAAGAGCCGAACGTGCCGTGTGTCTGGGGGTAGTAGTGTGTTGGAAGCAACGTTCGAAAGCGATCAAGTGGAACGCAATATAGTGATTTAGGACAACAGACAAGAGTGTATTTTGTGAACTGTGAACAGACTGTCAAGTGCCACGATAGCGGCATATGAATATTATAGTGAAGTGTTGTAGCATCAGTTGTTAAAGGCCGCCCTTACGTAAAAGCCCCTCAGACTGCATTTTAAGTATTTAGTGAATATATTGAAGAAAAATAAACTACCTGTTCAAATTATAAATCACGCCCGGGTTCGATTCCCGGCGGGGTCAGGGATTTTCTCTGCCTCGTGATGGCTGGGTGTTGTGTGATGTCCTTAGGTTAGTTAGGTTTAAGTAGTTCTAAGTTCTAGGGGACTGATGACCTAAGATGTTAAGTCCCATAGTGCTCAGAGCCATTTGAGCCAAATTATAAATCAGCATGAGTGACTCAATATTTTAAATTTCACCACAATACCTGGCTGCATTGTTTTGTTATATTTTATTTCAGCTTAAAAATTGAGTTTATGACAGATGAGCTGACACCCTATGATGAAAAAAGTATCCAAACATTGAGACAGCTACATCTCTGGGTCACTCAATTAAGGCGAGTGTAACAAATACATATACTTTCGTGCCAGAGCACATGGGGGCTCGAGCCAAACTATTCAAGCTTCAACGTGTAGTGCCCAGTACAGTCATAACGCAGGCAATGGTGTTGAAGTGATATTTTGAAAACACTCTTAGAGTGAGATCAGTAGGTTCTATCGACTGAAAGCAGTGCTCAAAGAATGCTGTAGTGTAGAGCTTCTTAAAGCTAGAAATAATCTGCTGGTCCATAGGCTGGGGTAACGGAGTGGTGTTGGAAGGCAGAAATTCTATCTTGATGAATTGAAATTGGAGGTAGTCCTGTAGGCCTGGAGAATGGGTAGCATCTTTGTCCATAACAATCAAGACATGGAGTGGCAGATTTCTCCCAAGCAAATATTTTTTACTGAAGGACCAAACAGTTCACTGATCTAATCACAAACAATGTCGCGTGTCACCCAAGCCTTGTTGTCGGATCTCCACATCACATTTAACCTGCTCTTCTGGACTTTACACTTCATGAAGGCTCGTGGAGTTTCTCGATGGTAAACAAGCTGCGGTTTAATTTTCGCTGTGCCTCGTAACACTGTGGATGCTGGTTCTTCTCTTAAAATTCTCAAACCACCCACGACTTCCCTTAAACACTTCTTTGGCAGCTGATGATCCTGGCATCTTCTTAACGAGATCAGTGAAAATCATTCTCGGCTTCTCACAAGAGATGTTCTCGTTAATAGTATTGTCTTGCAATTGCATTTCATTTATCTGTATAAGAAGCAAGCTTTCGACATCGTCCAGAATACAAAACCACTGTTTAGATACTCTCGTCACTGCCTTTGAAGCATCTATCTCCTTAATCTTGTCTTGTTCTCGAGAATAGTGCAAATAGTTGATGTAGACTGATGGTATGTGTGTGCTAAATCAATTAATTTACATTTCATTTCTAAGTTTTTCTTTCTCTTACCTTTGCCTTCTCGCAGCTTTATCTTCGGCGACATGTCTACGAATTTTAGTAAAATTTGCACACAAAAAAACTCTGTGTGTTCACAAGTTTAAAAGAATATGTGATTACTAGCTTCACTAAGATGATAGCAGAAAGAGCACTAAACCCAGACTGCAGTACATACTAAAGACACTGTTCATGTGATGCCGCTGACAGTGAAAGGTATTCGTATTGCCGAACGTTTCCCCCGCTGCGCACAGACGGTCGGTGCTGTCACACTGTGTGATCGTCACTCATTATGCAAAACATCACTAGTTAAACGAGTTATTTTTTCACAATTTGTTTTGCCCGTAGTGAGAATTGCGCGTTATGCGAGGTGCTCATTAAGCTAGATTCCACGGTACTATTTTTGTACAGCCTACGACCTTCGTCAGTAAATGCTTTTCTCGTGTACTTATTGCCGTGTTTTCACTGTCATCAGCTTCAAAGTGTATTGCGTGTAGAGATTCCTTAAGTAGACTGAGCAGATAGAAGTCGACGGACTGCAGGTGTGGCCTATAGGGTGGATGAGGCAATGACTTCCAACCCGTTTTGGCCATGTGTTCCCACACTGTGAGACTTGTGTGCAGGCATGCATTGTTATGTTGGAGCAAGATTTCTTTTGTTCGTTTGAATTCTTGTCACACTCAACATATCAATTGATATGATTCTTCTTCACATATGCCTACTAATAAGTGGTTGACTCTTCTACCATCTCATCCACGAGAATGACACCATCACTAACCTGAAGCCTGTCATTGTGACTTTGTCATCATAGGGACTGCCACCAAATTCTTATTTTTTAGTGCCATTGTAGTGACTGCTCTTCTGTTTCTGTCGCAAAGTTATACAACCGAGTTCATCACCTGGAATGATACGCGATGGGAACACATCTTATTTTGAATCAAACTACTCCAGCAGTTAACATAAAATAGCTTTCCTTTGAATTTTGTGGTCTGTTTTGAGCACTCGTGGAACCCGTCTTGAGCACACGTATGAATATCCGAGAGTCTCGGTCATTTCACATCCACTTCAGGTGCTCACGAGTAGCTGTGGAGCCAGTTGTCAAGTTGAGATGTGCAGTCTGCATGAATAATGGCAGCCAGTATTACTAAAACTGCACTGACCCCACCGACACCCACACCCCTACCTTCTACCTTCTTCCTAAAATTCACAAACCCAATCATCCCGGCCGCCCCATTGTAGCTGGTTACCAAGCCCCCACAGAACGTATCTCTGCCTACGTAGATCAACACCTTCAACCCATTACATGCAGTCTCCCATCCTTCATCAAAGACACCAACCACTTTCTCAAACGCCTGGAATCCTTACCCAATCCGTTACCCCCGGAAACCATCCTTGTAACCATTGATGCCACTTCCTTATACGCAAATATCCCGCACGTCCAGGGCCTCGCTGCGATGGAGCACTTCCTTTCACGCCGATCACCTGCCACCCTACTTAAAACCACTTTCCTCATTATCTTAGCCAGCTTCATCCTGACCCACAACTTATTCACTTTTGAAAGCCAGACATACCAACAATTAAAGGGTACCAGGATGGCCCCCTCATTCGCCAACCTATTCATGGGTCGCTTAGAGGAAGCCTTCTTGGTTACCCAAGCCTGCCAACCCAAAGTTTGGTACAGATTTATTGATGACATCTTCATGATCTGGACTCACAGTGAAGAAGAACTCCAGATTTTCCTCTCTAACCTTAACTCCTTTGGTTCCATCAGATTCACCTGGTCCTACTCCAAATCCCATGCCACTTTCCTTGATGTTGACCTCCACCTGTCCAATGGCGAGCTTCACACGTCCGTCCACATCAAACCCACCAACAAGCAACAGTACCTCCATTATGACAGCTGCCACCCATTCCACATCAAACGGTCCCTTCCCTACAGCCTAGGTCTTTGTGGCAAACAAATCTGCTCCAGTCCGGAATCCCTGAACCATTACACCAACAACCTGACAACAGCTTTCGCATCCCGCAACTACCCTCCCGACCTGGTACAGAAGCAAATAACCAGAGCCACTTCCTCATCCTCTCAAACCCAGAACCTCCCACAGAAGAAACACAAAAGTGCCCCACTTGTGACAGGATACTTTCCGGGACTGGATCAGACTCTGAATGTGGCTCTCCAGCAGGGATACGACTTCCTCAAATCCTGCCCTGAAATGAGATCCATCCTTCATGAAATCCTCCCCACTCCACCAAGAGTGTCTTTCCGCCGTCCACCTAACCTTCGTAACCTCTTAGTTCATCCCTATGAAATCCCCAAACCACCTTCCCTACCCTCTGGCTCCTACCCTTGTAACCGCCCCCGGTGTAAAACCTGTCCCATGCACCCTCTCACCACCACCTACTCCAGTCCTGTAACCTGGAAGGTGTACACGATCAAAGGCAGAGCCACGTGTCAAAGCACCCACGTGATTGACCAACTTACCTGTCTACACTGTGAAGCTTTCTATGTGGGAATGAGCAACAACAAACTGTCCATTCGCATGAATGGACACAGGCAGACAGTGTTTGTTGGTAATGAGGATCACCCTGTGGCTAAACATGCCTTGGTGCACAGCCAGCACATCTTGGCACAGTGTTACACCGTCCGGGTTATCTGGATACTTCCCACTAACACCAACCTGTCAGAACTCCAGAGATGGGAACTTGCCCTTCAGTATATCCTCTCTTCTCGTTATCCGCCAGGCCTCAACCTCCGCTAATTTCAATTTGCTCTTACCTCACCTGTCATTCAACATCTTTGCCTCTGCACTTCTGCCTCAACTGACATCTCTGCCCAAACTCTTTGCCTTTACAAATGTCTGCTTGTGTCTGTATATGTGTGGATGGATATGTGTGTGTGTGCGAGTGTATACCCGTCCTTTTATCCCCCTAAGGTAAGTCTTTCCGCTCCCGGGATTGGAATGACTCTTTACCCTCTCCCTTAAAACCCACATCCTTTCATCTTTCCCTCTCCTTCCCTCTTTCCTGATGAGGCAACAGTTTGTTGCGAAAGCTTGAATTTTGTGTGTATGTTTGTGTTTGTTTGTGTGTCTGTCGACCTGCCAGCGCTTTCGTTCGGTAAGCCACATCATCTTTGTTTTATATATATATATATATATATATATATATATATATATATATCCAACAGAATTTATCAGTCATTCTGTCTTTACAACCAATGGAAAATCCAGGATGGAATAAGAACAATATTATGAAAAGGATAGATTGCTACTCACCATATAATCGAGTGGCCTTTCCTGTTCCACTCTAACAAATAGAACAAAGGAAATATGACTTATCTAGAAGCCTCTGAATGCGCCTTAATTTCTTGTATCTTACCTTTGTGGTCCTAACGTGCAACGTATGTTTGCGGCAGTAGAATTGTTCTGCAGTCAGCTTCAAATGCTGGTTCTCTAAATTTTCTCAATAGTGTTCCTCGAAAAGAACATTGCTTTCCCTCCAGGGGTTACCATGTGAGTTCCTGAAGCATCTCTGAAACCCTTTCGTGTTGATCAAATTTATCAGTAACAAATCTAGCAGGCCACCTCTGAATTGCTTCGATGTCCTCCTCTAATCTGACCCGGTATGTATCCCAAACACTCAAGCAATATTCAAGAATAGGTCGCACCAGTGACCGGTATGTGGTCTCCTTTACAGATGAACCACACTTTCCTAAAATTATCTCAATAAACCTAGTCGACCATTCGCCTTCACTACCACAATCCTCACGTGCTCAATGAATGTCATATCACTTTGCAACATTATACCCAGATATTTAAATGATATGAGTGTCAAACAGGGCACTACCAGTGCTGTATGTAACACTGCAGGTTTGCTTTTCTTACTCATGTGCATTCACTTACATTTTTCCACATGTAGAGCTAGCTGCCATTCATCACATTGACAAGAAATTTTGTCTAAGTCATCTTGTATTTTCACGTAGTCACTCAGCTTCAACACCTTACTGTACACCACAGCATCATCAGCAACGATGACAGATTGCTGCCCACCCTTGTCTGCCAAATTGTTTATGCATAAATAAAACAACAGTGGTCCTATACATTCCTAATGATACCCTCATCTGTAAGGGACACTAACCAATGAGGACAACATACTGGATTCTATTACTGAGGTAGTGTTCTACCCACTCACACTGTGATGAACTTATTCCATATGCTCGGACCTTTGTTAACAGCCTGCAATAGGGCACTGTGTCAAATGCTTTCCGGGACTCTAGAAACATAAAATCTGCCTGTCGCCCTTCATCCATTGTTTGCAGTATGTCGTGAGAAAAAAGGAAGCTGTTTTTCACACGAGTGATGCTGATTCGTAGACATAACCATCTCAGTCTCGAGAAAATTTGTTATACGCCCTGGGAATATGTTCAAGGATTCTGCAGCAAATTGAAGTTAGTGATAGTGGTCTGTGATTTTTTGGGTCCATTCTTTTACCCTTCCTATATACAGGTGTCACCTGCACTATTTTCCAGTCTCTTGAGACTTTGTGCTGGAAGAGAGATTCGCGATAAATGCAAGCTAGGTAAGGGACCAGTGTCATAGAGGACTCCTTGTAAAACTGAACTGGGATTCCATCTGGACCTGGTGACTTATTTGCTTTCAAATCTTTCAGTTATTTCTCTCTGCCAGGTTTGCTTATTTTTATGTCACCCATACTGGAGTCTGTCTGATGGTCATACAATTCCCTTGTGTGAACGATTTCTGAAACACGACACCAGATTGGTCAATGAGGGACTCAATGAAGCCCTTAGACTCACTTAACAATTATACATAGTACCAGAATTTTCTCGGTTTCTCTGCCAGGTCTTTTGCTAAGATATGACGGTGGTAGATGTATGCTTCGTACACAGATCTTTTTAAAGAGGCATGTGTTTCTACTAATCTTTGCCTGTCGTCATTTGTGCTTTCTGTTTTGAATCAACAGTGCAACAGCCTTTGGTTCCTCAGTATTTTCCAAATGCTGTTATTAAACGATGGTAGATCGTTTGCATCCTTAAGCCAGTTATTAGGCATATAATGCTCCAGACCTTGATGTACAATCTGCTTTGAACTTTGCCTAAAATTCCTCTATGTCCATCTTACTGGAACTAAGAGACGTCAGTTGACTTTCCAAGTGAGACACTAGTAATCGCTTATCTGTTTTATTTAGAAACAGTACCCTAGGCTTCTTGACGGTTTTATTAATTTTCATAACAGCAGTTGCTAAAATGACATCATGATTACTAATCCCTGTTTCTATGACATTGTCAATAAGGTCTGGCCTATTTGTAGCTACAAGATCTAAGATATTCCAATAGTGTGTTAGCTGCCAAGCTCAAGACAGTTTTCAAAAACTGTGTTCGAAAGTATTTCACATGACTCTCTGTCTGTACCCTCCTGCAATGAATTCGTAGACATCCCAGTCTATACTCGCTGGGTTAAAGTCTCTTCCAACAAGTATTGCATGATCTGGGTATTTATGTGCTACTGACATAGACTGTCTTTGAATGGCTCTAGAACTGTCACAGCAGAGTGGGGTGGCCAGTAAAAATATCCAACATTTAACTTGGTTTCATCCATACCTGTTATACGCGACCAGATAACTTCACTGTCACATACAACTTCAACTTCATTAGAGACAATATTTTTGTCAGCTGCAATGAACACTCCCCCTCCTATGACCTCTAGTCTGTCTTTCTGGTTTACATTCCACTACTCACTAAATATCTCAGAGCTTTCCGCTGCAGGTTTCGGCCAGCTCTCGTCACAAGAATAATATGAGCATGAGAACATTCCTGGAGGGCAGTAAATCTGATAAGTCTGCTACGAATACTTCAGCAATTTACTGATAAAATTTTGACAGTCAAAATGTAGTTATCCTGAATGCGGTCTGACATCCCTTGATGCTTATTGCCTGTTGTTTGTTCATCAGAGTACCTCAAACTACAGTATAGCCAAAAAACCCTTACGTGCACTCCACAAGTACTCTGCCACCAAAGTAGCTGCTTCCTTTGTGTGGTGCACCCGTGACCTATCGATGGGGTTTCTACAAATACCCACCCGACAACACAGGTCTAGAAATCTGCAGCCAAGACTGCCACAGAGGCAATGAAGCCTTTGGCTGAGAACCTCTACTCGCCTTCAAACCGAAGGATCCCGATCAACTCTGGGAACAATACTGCAAGCTGCGAGCTCTTCTTGCATCCCACACGTGAGACTAGCAGTCTTCACCACTCCCACCAGCCGCCTGTACAAACTGAGGATGGCCTCAGAAGCCATAAACAGCGTTGTCGGTGCAGACGTGAGCCACAACTTGCAGACGACTGCACCCTGCACGCTCGATAATCGCAGGCGAGGCCGCCTCCACATCTCGGATGAGACCCCACTGCAGACATACTGAGTGCACATCGGTTTTCTTTCCAGCCCTGAATGCTGTCTCTCTGAGGGGCTCCGTAACGCTGCTAATGTTGGAGCTCCCAATAACTGGTAAACTCTTCCTCCCGTGTACCTACTCGGGCTGAAGGAGCGGCCGCTTGCCCCCTAACAGTGTGAATAGACGACAGCAAGCCTACTACAAGTGCAGAAATAAACAGCTCTTTGTTTCATTAAAAAAAATTTAAAAAAAATGCGTGTGATTGTATTCATATATCCACACTTTTGAAAATACTTGGACCATATGGCCTTTGTTCCAATTAATATAATCATTGAACTAACTTTAACTGACATAGATTCCACGGTAAAATTCAGGGAAGAAATCTGAGCAGCTTTCACAATAAAAACTTGTCATACGCAAGGTGATGGATTATTTTCCCTGTTATTCAATGTAGTCCTCAATTACATTACGAAGATTTGGCAAAAAGAAAACCTATTTCAAATTAAAATTGGAGCAAAACTTCAATAATAACAAACTCCCTGGCTTTTGCTGATGATGTAACTCTCTTAAATCTAGAAAGAACTTCATGCCCAGATCACCAGTATCCAAGAAATCACCTTAAAAATAGCATAAAATGTCATTCAAGAAAACTGAGATTATGTACACGAACCCTGTAATCTAACGTAACCAACAACTTTCTTTTTGTAATAATAAGTAAAGCTTGTCAGCAGACATTAAGATCCCACATTATAAAACTGTAACTCTAAGGCACTTTGTTTGCAAAACCTATTCCAAATTAAAGATGGGAGGAACAGATCTGCTCCTCAAAACTCAAAGAAGAATCATCAGAACTTGCATAAATAAAAAGTACACAGTCAGAGGAGTCTGTCGAGAACTTTACCCGATCGACAGCATAATGAAATGAATTTCTTATTTGTTTTGCAGCTTGTGAATGCAAGGAAACAGAATTTTACAACAACTTGTGATGAGAAATCTTACAAATAAGACAATAGGCTAACAGATCTGAGAAATTCAGCTAGATCTTACAGCAGCTGGACTCTGGATAACAGATACAATGGGCAAAGAAAAAATTAATACTCTTGTTAAAATCCACAGTAGAAATGACACACAGAAGGGCTACAGAGATTTCAGATGAACTGAGAAATTATGATTGGAAACACCCACAGTAGACGTTTATATTTTCTGTTTAAATATTAACTGCTATCTTTCACCATACGAGCCACTTCTTTGTTTTACATGGAACCATCAACTTCACATTTGACACGGTTCAGTGATATGTCACAGGGGTTGTTGTATATTTCTAGTTCATCACTTAAATCTGGTTCTAGGAATTTTGTAAGTAGACTTTCGTAGGATAGTGTGTGTCCATTTTGAAGTGTCTGCCGGGTGAAGTGTGACACGCCATTTTTAGAATGGCACGTCCTACTTCAAGCTGCCGTTATGACAAAAGATGTTAATGACATTCAGCAGTAAGCAACTGTCAGAACATCCCACTGTGGGAGATGTTACTCCAATAAATGCAGGCAGGATAATGGCTCGAACCTGTCACCACCGCAATGTGAGGCGGCGAGTGAGTGTTTCCAACTGCGACGTGGGGCTCTCTGTTCCTCGGTGACTGGTTTTGAAGGTATTTGGAAGATAATGAGAAAAAGAGAAAAGGTCGTGACAAATGACTGCCATATTGGCTTATGCCCTTTTTGTCTCGCTTTTCCAGAAGCTACGTACGTGTAAGGCGATCTGTCATCCCACGTAGTATATGAGATTTTGAGACTAGCAGGTCCACCGTAGTAAACATCAAGAAAAAGTGACCGAAATAAATTCTATTAGGTAAAGCTACTGATCTAGAAGTCAGGAAATGGAACATTGAGGCTGTACCAAAAATCACCCAGTTTCCATTCCATTTGGCAGCTCACGTGAAGGACACGGATTGACAGTGCTAGAGAAAGAGAGAATAAGATTTTAAGCAAATATCATCAAAAGAATTTGGAAAAATCCATCATTGTCAAGGACGACTGATACCAATAAGAATCTGTAAAGAAGAATAACTGAACACAGATTACAATATTATGAGAAGGAAAGTTGCTACTCATGATATAGTGAAGATGCTGAGTTGCAGATAGGCACAAGAAAAAGATTTTCACACTTAAAGCTTTCGGCCAATGGCCTTTGTCTACAATAGACACACACACACACACACACGCACACACACACAACTGCAGTCTCAGGCAACTAAAACCACACTGCGAGGAGCACCACCAGGGCATGATGGGAGTGGCAACTGGGTGGGGGAAAGGAGGAGGCTGGGGCAGGGAGGGGGGAAGGATAGTATGGTGCGGATGGTGGACAGTGAAGTGCTGAAGGTTGGGGGGTTGGCAGGGGAGAGATGGGGAGGAAA
This sequence comes from Schistocerca americana, assembly GCF_021461395.2. NCBI lineage: Eukaryota > Metazoa > Arthropoda > Insecta > Orthoptera > Acrididae > Schistocerca > Schistocerca americana. The sequence goes on along the minus strand of NC_060128.1, from coordinate 199,536,838 downwards.
GAATGGAGGCGGAAAAAAAGGAAGAAGAAGACTGGGTGTCATGGTGGAATGACTGTTGTGTAGTGCTGGAATGGGAGCAGGGAAGGGGCTGGATGGGTGAGGACAGTGACTAACGAAGGTTGAGGCCGGGAGGGTTACGGAAATGGGGGGACGTGTTGCAGGGAAAGTTCCCACCTGTTCAGTTCAGAAAAGCTGGTGTCGGTGGGGAGGATCCGTATAGCACAGGCTGTGAAGCAGTCATTGAAATGAAGGATATCGTGTTTGGCAGCACGTTCAGCAACGGGGTGGTCCACTCGTTTCTCGGCCACAGTTTGTCGGTGGCCATCTGCGCAGACAGACATCTTACGGTTGTTGTGCCTACGTAGAATGCAGCACAGTGGTTTCAGCTTAGCTTGTAGACCACATGACTGATTCCACAGGTAGCCCTGCCTTTGATGGGATAGGTGATGTTAGTGACCGGACTGGAGTAGGTGGTGGAGGGAGGATGTATGGGACAGGTCTTGCATCTAAGTCTATTACAGGGGTATTAGCCACGAGGTAAGGGATTGGGAGCAGGAGTTGTCTAAGGATGGACGAGTATAATGTGTAGGTTCGGTGGACGACAGAATACCCCTGTAGGAGGAGGGGAAACGATAGTGAGCAGGACACTTCTCATTTCAGATCACAACAAGAGGTAATTCGAACCCTGGCGGAGAATGTAATTTGGTTGCTCCAGTCCTGAGTGTACCGAGTTAAGAGGGGAATGCTCCTCTGTGGCCGGACAGTGGTTCTTTGGGAAGGGGTGGGAGACTCTAAAGAAAAGGCACAGGAGATTTGTTTTTGTACAAGGATGGGATGGCAGTTACAGTCAGTGAAGGCTTCAGTGAGACCCTCGGTATATTCTGAGAGGGACTGCTCGTCACTGCAGATGCGACGACCACAGGTAGCTAGGCTGTACAGAAGGGGCTTCTTGGTAATGAACGGGTGGCAGCTGTCTAAGTGGAGGTATTATTGGTGGTTAGTAGGTTTGAATGCTGTGTGTGTCTGGGAAGTTTGACTACTAGTGGAGTTGCTAAGGCATTTAAGGATTATTGGTAGATGAGATTCAGCTTCTGTTCCATAGACCCAAAAATGAGATGATTCTCATGAGTGTGGAACATAAAACATTTGAATATAATACTCTCTACCCTGATCATTTGTTAGGAGAGTGTCAAAATAGGTGAATACACTACAGAACACAGGAATTGCTGATATTTACAGGATTAATACACTGCCAGAATGAAACATAGTTACACAATTTTTATAAATTTAACATACGCAAAATACCTAATCTTGATTGTTGTGACCAAGTGTTGTCAAAACTAAATTCTAACAGACATTTTTACTTAAGCTGGTCTAACAGTCTCTTAAGACATTCATCTATGGAGTAGAAGGAATTGCTTATCAAAAACATGTTTCAAACTCTGTTTAAACTCTATCTGAAACCAAATTTTTAATAGTTGCTAGCAATTTATTGTAAATGTGTGTTCCTGAATATTGGACCCCATTTTGGACCAAGGTAAGTGATTTTAGGTCTTTATATAGATTGTTCTTATTCCTAGTATTGATAAATGTACTGAGCTATTGGTTGGAAATAGAGATATATTACTTGCAACAAATTTCAATAAGGAATAAATATCCTGAGAAGGAGTTGTTAGAATGCAAAGTTCCTTGAATAGGTTTCTACATGATGTTCTTGTATTTACACTACAAATGATTCTTACTGCGTGCATTTGCACACTAAAAATATTTGCTCGGTTTGAAGAGTTACCCCAGAACATGATCCCGTACAACGTAACAGAATGAAAGTACGCAAAGTATGCAAATTTGTTTTATATTTATCTCTCCTACATCTGAAATCATTCCATTGCAGATGCAGTCTTTTTTAGGTGCTTCTGCAATTTTGTGGTGTGCCCTTCCCAACTGAATTCATTATTGAGTTGTAATCCCAGAAATTTAACACTGTCAGCCTCTTTAATTTCCATGTCTTTATATGTTATACACATGATGGAAGGAAATCTCTTACAGGTTCTGAACTGCATGTAGTGGGTGAAATAGCTTGATACCATTTTTTAATTTGTTAATGTCAGTGAAAATTTGATTACCAGCCATTTCTAAATTTATGTTTGGCTTGCTACTTATTGCAATGTTTGTATTATCTGCAAAGAAAACAAACTTAGCACCTGGCAATGTAACAAGTGGGAAAGAAAAAGCAACGGAACCTTGAGGAACACCAAATGTAATTAATTTCGAATCGGATGAAATTGATTGCTTACTGTGCAGTTATTTGGCAATGACACCCTTTGTTTCCTGTTAGTCAGGTAAGACTCAAACCATTTTGCAGCATTGCCGGTGACACCACAAAATTTTAATGTACTTGAGAGAATGCTGTGATTCACACAGTCGAAGGCTTTTGACAGGTCACAGAAAATGCCAGTAGCCTCTGATTTGTTATTTAATGAATTAAGTACATTCTCACTGTATGTGAAAATAGCTTTATCTATATCAGAATACTTAAGAAACTCAAACTGTGACTTGTACAGTATATTATTTGCTGTGAGACACCTAAGGTGACACTTGAACACAACCTTTTTAAATATTTTTCAAAAAGCCAGCAAAAGAGAAATTGGTCAGTTATTTGATGGTATCTCTTTATCCCCTTTCTTGTAAAGAGGCTTAACTTCAGCATATTTCAGCCAGTCTGGAAATGGTCCACTGATAAGAGATTGATTGCACAAATAAATTAGGACAGAACTCAACTTGCATGAGCACTCTTTGATTAAATTCATTGACATGTTATCATACACACTAGAATACTTAGATTGTAAGGATGTTATGGTGGATGCTATTTCTTTTGGAGACACAAGGGTCATTTCCATTTTACTGATGCTACTTTTAAAGACTGGTCTCAGATACTTCATTGCACTGTTCACCAAACCTGATAACCCCAAGCTGTCAGCAACAAAAGCAAAGTAATTGTTTAAGAGGTTTGCAACACAACATGCACTTGTTACTAATATCTCGTTTATTTTTAGAGCTATCGGTTACTCTTACTTTTTGGTGCCACCTGTTCCTGTCTTCACTATATCCCATACAGTTTTTATTTTGTTGCCTGATGTAATTTTATTTTTTTTCATAATAAAGCTGCTTTGATTTCTGGATATTTGCTTCAATATTTTGCAGTATTCTTTGTAATGCATTGTAATGCTAATATCAGAGCTGTTCCTAGAAAGTAGATACAGTCTCCGTTTTGTCCCATATGATGTCTTTTTTCATTGTATAATCCATGGTTTATTTTTTGACTTCTGATTGATTTGAGTTACCTTTAGGAGGAAACAATATTCAAAAGCAGACGCAACTTTATTAATGAATGCTTTGTATTTTCCATTTGACAGAGAAGTATTGTAAACATCTCTCCATTTCATATCTTTGAGCAACCTCCTAAAATTCTCAATTTTTTGACTGATTTATTGCCCTCCTGTACTCAGATTTAAGAGATTTTTTATCCTAACAAGTTTCAACATTTAATTTCAGCATTTAACACAAGACAATGCATGTCATGATCAGATAGCCCATTTACTATTGGTTTTGTGATACAACTTTGTTTCCTAGATTTGTCTACAAAAAAAATTATCAATAGCAGTCTCAGAGCATTTAGATACCCTAGCTACAAACTTCACAGCAGGAATTAAATTGAATGACAGTGTTAATGATTGCAATAATTGTTCACTGACAGAAATTTTTAATAAATCTACATTAAAATCACCAGGAACCACTATGTAATAAGTGTATGATCATTCATGAATATCTGAGTGGAGTATTAAGTTAGAAATGCGTTTCATGTAATATATTATGTCAATTATCGTCATTTGAAGGAGTAAAGTTTATTGGTTGTGGACACTGCAATGTGTCACACATTCTATGTTACGTAGATGCATGGCATTTACAAGTAAGACGTGTACTATTGAACAGAAAGGTAAAAAGTGAAGACTTAAGATGCATCTGTTCTCCCAGCCCAGGAGAAGGTTGTAGCAGTTAATTTAGGGGAAATCATTGATCATTATGGCTGCGACGTCTCGCGTTATCTGACGCACTGCTGTGTATACTTTTCATGGGAATATTTTGTTTATATTTGTTTAGTTTTATTTACTTATGTGAGGCCCTATAGCCTTATTAATTATTTATTTGCTGAACAGTGGGGTGAAGGTAAAGCAGAGATTTAGAATTACGTGGTGAAAAAACAAGCAGCACTTTCAGTTATTAGAAATCAGCTGTTAGATTAAGCTATTGAAAGATGATCACTGGAGAGGGAATGCTGCTTTGTCACTGGGTGCTAATGAAACACGGCGAGTATAAACTTGTTGTCACTAATTTAATCATATGATCCTAATGCTGAAAAGTATTATGAGAAGTAGTTACATGGGCAAGAAAAAGTAGTGGTACTGGCACAATTCCAGACAAGGTAATCGAACGTATTTCTGTCAGCATAAATTCACAGCTAGCTGACTTAATAATACTTCTTCCAGGACAGGGGTGTTTCCATCAAAACTGAAGTTACCTATAATAAACCTACTATACAAAAAAAAGATAATATGGCTGACATAAGTAATTACAACTACTGTCACTGCTGACAGGTCATTCTAAAGTAATAGAAAGAGCGATTCATGAAAGTCTGTGTGACTTCCTGAACAAAAATACGTCATGGAAAAAAAACCTAGCTATTGTGTGCCCCAGGATTCTGTATTAGGCCTTGTGTTGTTCCTGATGTATACAAATGATTTGGCAAACCACCTGTGCACGGTGGTGTCGGCCAATGACACGAGTATTGTTATAGAAGGATGCACGGAGTATGACCTGCAGCAGAATGTCTCTAACATGATAAGTTAGGTAGGAATACAGTTTAGGAATAAATCTTTAGTCATAAATAAGGAAAAAACAGTTTGGATGAATTTCAGTGATATTAGAAGTAAAGCTAGAAGCAGAGTCAAATCTGAGCTAGGTAACTATGTCATTGCAAAGAATCAAGGAACAAAATTTGTATGCATGCAGATGGATGAGCACTTGGGAGAAACATCTAGAATTTTTTCAAATAAAAAACTAAGTAAATGGTGTTGCATACTAAGGATGCTTCAGGACTGCTCCAGCATTGAATCATTGTTGTGTGCCTGTTATGGTTTTATGAACAGTTTACTTTGATGTTGTGTGATCTTCTGGGGAAATACAGGTGTGGTAAAACACACTTCAAAAAGAGGTGTTATAATAATGAAAGGAGTCCACAGTAGAGAACCATGCAGCAAAATATTCAAAGAATCTAAAATAATGACACTTTGTGGGTTACACACGTATAAATATGTGTACTTTCTGAAAACTCATCAGGAATTTTCAACATTGAACATTCAGGTTCATAACTACAAAACAAGGATCAGAGAGACTTCCACAGAGACACTGTCAAAACAAGTGTAAGTTATCAACCAAAAATACTTTTTATTGTACTGTCTACTACAATAAAGAAAATTAAAGAATTTCATAAGTAGAGCTAAACAATTTTTAATAAACTGAATGGAAAGAGTACGGTCGAATATCGAGAATGTGTTCTTTCTGACCTGCCACGACCGTGATTTATGACTCAAAACAACCAATTTTTTAAAGAACTTCCATTACTGCAGGAAAGAATAACAGTTATATCCTAAATAAAGTTGTTCAGTGCAAAGAGTGAGACAGCAATGAAACTGGATAAACACTTCCCACAATGCAGTTTAGTTGTTTCAGCTCCAGGCTAAGGGGTGATAGGGTTCATGTGTATTACCATTATTGTAACATTAATGTCTGGATTGGACACTGAGAAAGACAAGGGGAGGAGGGCAAACTTAAATGAAGATTCCTGTTTATGTCATTTTCAGGTCGATAATGTATATTTTGACACAGTAGGAGTTGAGTTTGTCACTTGACCGTTCTCCTGAAACAAATACATGTCTCCTACGTGTTTTCAATATTCGTCATTCAGTGAAAGAATGAAAAATACCACCTTGAAATAATGAGACTACAAGCCAAATTACTGTCTTGTTCTGTCCCTTTAGTACATAACACACTTGTCCAACAGTGACTACGTGCGGCCAGTCTCGTGTTATGTTAGTTTCAGATCCACACTGAAGTAACCACTGCTACATGGCATTTCCACACTTACATTTACATTTAGATTTACATTTTACTATCAATATATTTCTCCACTACAATTACTGATTCACAAACATGACACCGTGCCATTCATAAATCTCGTAATTAATGCCGTGTGCCTTTTTGCAAAATAACTGAAACACTTTTCTTCTATATTGCAATATAACACTTTCAACTCTGCTAAATTCTTCGTACTGTTTATACACGGTGTGATGCACATCACCGCTCCGTGCTAGAGCCCAATAACGACTCTACTCACACACTGAGACGGCACCAACAATTCTCCCTCATAGATAAGCCACGCACGGCTTTGGAAGTTGCAGAACCCAGAAGTAAGTAAGGAGTACAGTACTGATAAGTTACAACGGCAGGACGCTTTGCAAGCCGAAGGTGATTGAGCGTTGCACACAGATGCAATGTGAACTTCAGTATTACACAGGCAGTGTGATGCCCTGCATCACAGACGAGCTGGTCACTCATGTCAGTGGCGTAGTGAATGTCACTGCCACCTGGGGCACGACACTTTATTTGCCTGGTCAGTGCTCGAGGCACGGCACTTTATTCGCATACAGATAGTAATGTAAAATATAGAATTTACTCTAATAATAATGTATTTTCTGGAAGGTCTTGTTTGTCTCGGAGACCATTTATTGCCCCTCAGCCGGTGGCCCCCTGTGCGCGATAGACCTCCCCACCCCCCATCCCTCCCCAACCACCTCGTTACACCACTGAATCGTGTCGAACAAAATAAGGACGGCAGGAGGCACGCGTGCATTTTTCTGCCGCTGCCACGGAGTGCGGCAGTCGGCCACGGTGCACTGCTACGACTTCTGCTTCCGAACGTGTACCGTAATGCGTATTCCTGTCGCTGTTCGAACTGACAGTGGCTGTGTCAGACCGAGAATCTAATTGAAGGCCAGTGGCATTAGAAGCCTCAAATGCTTCCATTATCTCGAGTATTTGTTCTCAGACGGATCTTCAGACTGCAGTGCTATTTGGTGAACTCCCTAATCAGTGGCAGCCTGTACTGTAGCATCTCTAATTTTTACAATTTCGTAAGATTCCTGAGATCTAGCAGTAATGCGACCCGAGTGCGATAGGGCTGACGGGATTGTGGTCTGTATTGATAAATCTCCTCTGTGACAGATATCGAATGAGTAGGCTTCAGTAATAGGAATTAGCAAGTAAAATATTTTGTCAAATGCCGGAACACACATCCTCGAGGCGGGCTGACTTCTGTAACAAGTGATACATTTGTGACAAAAAAAAAATAGCTGTAGTGGAGGCTGCGAAGAATTGCTGTAGGTATTTTTCCTACAAGTCCCACGTATTGACAGTTTCATCGCAGGTGTGGAATGTACGTGAGTACACTAGCAAAGTTCGAGCCCTCGTTAACGGACCTGTCGACACCGGTGACAACACGGGTGGCCCGAGACCCACCCACTGTGCTTTCCCAAATTAGTTCGACCGACCTCTCTTTCTGGTCCCGCGTTACATCAGTAGCCGCAGCGGGCGACGGTAGTGTGTGCCGCCCTGTTGTCAGCTGGCATAAGTGTCATCCTCAGCTCTGCAGTGACACTGTTAAGGCATGGCCACTCGTGGCACTGGAACAATTTGGCAGAGTGCACATTGGTGACACTGTTTCTGTTTTCTTATTTCTGTGTTTTCTGCCATCTTAGCAAATTGTCATATGCATAGTTATATTATTGGTATCCCATATGTTACTCAGTGTAAAGTTCTGTTGAGACTTCTTATATTAAATGACTGAACTGGTATGTTTTAATGTGCTAAGGTTTTTTGCTCACTTCTATGTTCCTTTTCTTTATTTGTAATCCTACAGTTACCTACCGCAAAAATATTTTGCATCCCAGGCTGTCACTTTGCTGAGAATTTTGACTTAAAAATATCTTTGCTACTGTATAGGCTTACCTTAGAAAGCATCCCTGTTGGTGCCTACTTGACGAAAATAATATGTATTCCCCATTTTTGATGTTGTAGACAAAGCACAGAAAAAACCTAGGGTAACACCTATGTATGGATAACCCTCCATAGCAGAGTATTACTTGCACCTATCTGTAGAGTTCAATCTCTGTTGTAGGAAAGGACAATTTTATACTTGTGTTATCTGAGGTCATCACAAATATCTTCACAAGTGACCTGTGGTTTTTTGTTATTTTACCGTGCTACTTTGTGTTCACTTTAAGCTGTTCTGTTTCCTTTCTGTCTATTGTACCACATGGTTTATACTTGTGCTTGTTATGCCTCACTTCATGACAACCTACCTGATAAGTTCTCATTTTAATATGAAGCCAATCTTTACTAATATTTCAATAAAATAAGTAATTACCATAGATTTCCAGTGTAAGATACGGTTATAGCCTTGTTATAATATTATTATATATTTCTTAACATCAGGTACCAAGATTTAAAAAATAATAATAATAATAAATGGGGGGTGGGGAGGTTGCTGTATCAGCATGTTAGACTGTGCATCACCACCTTGTATCCATAATATTGTTATATGCATTATGATTTATGAGTCCTCACATTTCTTCCAATTAAAGATCTACTGTGACTTTTTATCTTAAAGGATTGTGCTCTTATGCTTTTTAATGTTCAAGATGTTTTGCACAAAAATGATCGTACTTCTATGTCAGACCTTCAGTAGCACTCCTACAGTTGCCCATCACAGGCATAATTTGCACTGCAAGCTGTCACTGTGCTGAGACCTTTATTCTTAGAAATATTTGTGATCCTGTATATTCCAAACCTAAAAAGAGCGGCAACCGTGTTGCTGCCTGCATAACATAAATAATATGTACCACATTTTTTTATTGTGGTTGGTCACATTCTTCTATTTATGTGACAAGTATTCTGTCGTACATATCTATATTTTTCTATATTGTAGTATAACAGCTACGTACGTACAGTCGGACATAGCAAAATATGACTTGCACCTATCTATAGCAAGTTTTTGAGGTAAAACTCTGTCCAGCTAAAGGACAGTTCTATACGTGTCGTGCTTGAACTGCGGATCTTTCTTGTCTCACGAGGCTTGCTACACAATATTTGCTTTCTATGCTATTATACATAGCTGTTTGTGAATATTAAACATCAAGGCTTAAATTGTGTACTTGGGAAGATTTTTACATATCATGTTGGTATCTACCAAACCTATACACTGCAAGCTTTGCTTTGTTGTTGTCCGGGAATAGATGTTCCCAATCCCCCACTTATGTAAACAGATGCGCTACTGTGTACTGTGTTTTTGTGATGTTACAACCATCTATGAGCACATGACCCATTGCACAAGGTGCTTTATGTTTTTAAACATTTTAGTAATGACAAAGCTTTTATAATTTACGGATTTTTATCCACTTGACAACTTGGCATGAAGTTCAGTGTAACATGTACACGTAAAACAAAAATATTTTTAAGGTATTTAAATATGAACCGTGGACCTTGCTGTTGGTGAGGAGGCTTGCATGACTCAGCAATACAGATAGCTGTACCGTAGGCGCAACCACAACGGAGGGGTATCTGTTGAGAGGCCAGACAAACGTGTGGTTCCTGAAGAGGGGCAGCAGCCTTTTCAGTAGTTGCAGGGGCAACAGTCTGGATGATTGAATGATCTGGCCTTGTGACATTAACCAAAACGGCCTGGCTGTGCTGGTACTGCGAATAGCTGAAAGCAAGGGAAAACTACAGCCGTAATTTTGCCCGAGTGCATGCAGCTTTTCTGTATGGGTAAATGATGATGGCGTCCTCTTAGGTAAAATATTCTGGAGGTAAAATTGTCCCCCATTCAGATCTCCAGGTGGGGACTACTCAGGATGATGTCGGTATCAGCAGGAAGAAAACAGGCGTTCTACGGATCAGAGCGTGGAATGTTAGATTCCTTAATCAGGCAGGTAGATTAGAAAATTTAGAAAGGGTGATGGATAGGTTAAAGTTAGATATAGTGGGAATTAGTGAGGTTTGGTGGCAGGAAGAACAAGACTTCTGTTCAGGTGAATACAGGGCTACAAATACAAAATCAAATAGGGGTAATGCAGGAGTAGGTTCAATAATGAATAAAAAAATAGGAGTGCAGGTAAGTTACTAACAACAGCATAGTGAACACATTATTGTAGCTAAGATAGACATGAAGCCCACACCTACCACAGTAGCACAAGTTTATATACCATCTAGCCCCACAGACGACAAAGAGATTGAAGAAATGTATGATGAGATAAAAGAAATTATTCAGATAGTGAAGGGAGATGAAAATTTAATAGTCATGGGGGACTGGAATTCGATAGTAGGAAAAGTAAGAGAAGTAAAAGTAGTAGGTGAATATGGAATTGGGGGTAACAAGTGAAAGAGGAAGCTGCCTGGTAGAATTTTGCACAGAGCATAACTTAATCATAACTAACACTTGGTTTAAGAATCACAAAAGAAAGTTGTATACATGGAAGAGGCCTGGAGACACTGGAAAGTTTAATATAGATTATATAATGGTAAGAGAGAGATTTAGGAACCAGGCTTTAAATTGTAATACATTACCAGGGGTAGATGTGGACTCTGCCTGTAATTATTAGTTATGAACTGTAGATTAAAACTGAAGAAACTACAAAAAGGTGGGAATTTAAGGAAATGGGACCTGGATAAAATGAAAGAACCGGAGGTTGTAGAGAGTAACAGAGAACGCATTAGGGAATGATTGACAATAATGGGGGAAAGAAATACAGTTGAAAAGAGTGGATAGCTTTGAGAGATAAAGTAGTGAAGGCAGCAGAGGATCAAGTATGTAAAAAGATGAGGGCTAGTAGAAATCCTTGGGTACCAGAAGAAATATTGAATTTAATTGACGAAAAGATAAAATATAAAATTGTAAGTAAATGAAGCAGGTGAAAAGGAATACAAACATCTCAAAAATGAGATCGACAGGAAGTGCAAAATCGCTAAGCAGGGATGGCTACAGGACAAATGTAAGGATGTACAGGCATATATCACTAGGAGTAAGTACAGGCTACAGGAAAATGAAAGAGACCATTGCTGAAAAGAGAACCACTGGTATGAATATCAAGAACTCAGATGGAGACCCAGTTCTAAGCAAAGAAGGAAGGCAGAAAGGTGGGAGGAGTATATAGAAGTCCTGTACAAGGGTGATGTACTTGAGGGCAATATTATGTAAATGGAAGAGGACGTAGGTGAAGATGAAATGGGAGATATGATACTGCGTGAAGAGTTTGACGGAGTACTGAAAAACCTAAGTTGAAACAGGTCCCCGGGAGTAGACAACATTCCATTAGCACTACTGTTAGGCTTGGGATAGCCAGTCCTGACAAAACTCTAACATCTGGTAAGCAAGATGTATGAGACAGGCAAAGTACCCTCAGACTTCAAGAAGAATATAATAATTCCAATCCCAAAGAAAGCAGGTGTTGACAGGTGTGAAAATTAGCAAACTATCAGTTTAATAACTGACGGCTGCAAAAAACTAACATGAATTCTGTACAGACGAATGGAAAAACTGGTAGAAGCCGACTTAAGGGAGATCAGTTTGAATTCTGTAGAAATTTTGGAACACATGAGGCAGTACTGACCCTACGACTTATCTTACAGAATAGATTAAGGAAAGGCAAATCTACATTTTTAACATTCGCAAACTTAGCAAAGGCTTTTGACAATGTTGGCTGGACTTCTCTCTTTCAAATTCTTAAGGTGACAGGGGTGAAACACACAGAGTCAAAGACTATTTGCAATTTGTACAGAAAGCATATGGCAATTATAAGAGTCGAGGGACACAAAAGGGAAACAATGGTTGAGAAGGGAGAGAGACAGGGTTGTAGCCAATCTCTGATGTTATTCAATCTATACATTGAACAAGTATTAAAGGAAACAAAATAAAAATTTGGAGTAGGAATTAAAATCCACGGACAAGAAATAAAAACTTTCAGATTAGCTGATGACATTGTAATTCTGTCAGAGACAGCAAAGGACTTAGAAGAGCAGTTGAACAGAATGGACAGTGTCTTGAAAGGAGGGTATAAGATGAACATCAACAAAAGCAAAACGAGGATAATGGAATGTAGTCGAATTAAATCAGGTGATGGTGAGGGAATTAGATTAGGAAATGAGACACTTAAAGTAGTAAAGGAGTTTTGCTATTTGGGGAGCAAAATAACTGCAATGATGGTCAAAGTAGAGAGGATATAAAATGTAGACTGGCAATGGCAAGGAAAGCGTTTCTGAAGAAGAACAGTTTATTGACATTGAGTATAGAATTAAGTATCAGGAAATCTTTTCTGAAAGTATTTGTATGGAGTGTAGCAATGTATGAAAGAGAAACATGGGTGATAAATAGTTTAGACAAGAAGAGAATAGGAGCTTTCAAAAAGTGGTGCTACAGAAGAATGCTGAAGATTAGATTGGTAGATCACGTAACTAATAAGGAGGTACTGAACAGAATTGGGGAGAACAGGAATTTGTTGCACAACTTTTCTAGAAGAAAGGATTGGTTGGTAGGACGTGTTCTGAGCCATCAAGGGATCACCTATTTAATATTGGAGGGCAGCATTGAGGGTAAATTTCGTAGATGAAGACGAAGAGATGAATACACTAAGCAGATTCATAAGGATGTAGGGTGCAGTAGTTACTTGGAAATGAAGAAGCTTGCATAGGATAGAGTAACATGGAGAGCTGCATCAAAGCAGTCTCTGGACTGAAGACCACAACAACAACAACATGCAAATGTACATTTCCACTTCCAGTTTCTGTAATGCCAAATTATAACTTTTATCTCAAATATTGTGTCTTAACTCATAATATGAGACGTATAGTATGTATATGCACTTTATTGCAGACCTGAAGGTAACAGAAAAGTCTTGTCAAAACTAGTTGTCTTAAATAAAAAAATCTTTTATGTGATCTTGCCTGTCGAATGTTTGTGGCATATAACAGGCAACTCACGAATATGTACCCAGACTTCAAGCAAGTCTTCGATAGTCTAATTAGCAAAGAAATGTTAGAAGTTATAAAACTGCTTGGCATACTACTTAAATATATTTTGGTTTTTAAGGCAACCTTGGCAGGTTCTGAGGCAATGGCGAGAGTGGATGCGGAATCAATGTTGTTTCAGTGTCCATAAAGGAGTAAGATGAAGTGACACTCTTTCCACAGTGCTTTTCAGTTTGACCTTAGATTCAGTAATATGAAAATTGCAAATATCTAGACGCTCAGACAGAAGGATCATGCATACTGATGTTGTTGCAGTTATTAGTAGACAAAGAATGTCACTGGAGAGAGGAATGGTGAAACTTCAAGTAGCTGCACACCACATAGAGGACCAAAAATTAATGAATCAAAAACTAAATATATGAAATTCCATAGAACAGGGGCAATAACCTGGACAGCTGGTCAGCACCAGGTTTTAATTTTCAATATGTATAGGATTTTGAATACCTTGTGGGCTAATGTTAATAAAGTAAATTCCAAGTTCACTGAAATAAAAGTCCACATTTTAAGTAGCAATAGGTGTTATCATACCTTTAAGAAGCTAATGACATTTAGCGTGGTAAACAGACAGCGTAAAATGATTATATATAAGGTTACGATTAGGCCTGTGTTTACATACGGACGTGAAGTACAGACACTAACCGACACTGACGAACGACAACGCATGGTATTTGAACAAAGAATACTGTGGAAGATTTATGGAGGGATCCGAAATAATGATGGTGCTTGAAAAGTGAGCACGAATTCTGTGTTGGATTGTTTCATGTGAGGAGCTGACATTGAAGCTCTAATTAAAAGTAAAAGAATAGCCTGGCTGGCACGTGTCCCAGGGATGGATGAAGCGAGAACTACAAAGGAAGTCTTCCAGTGGAAAGGAAACGGTGGAAGATTAAAAGGCAGACCACATAAATGATGGCTCGACAATGTAGATGAGAACATCAGAGTCCTAGGAGTCAGAGGATGCAGACAGAAAGTAAAGGAGAGGGGAGAATGGACGGAAACTATTAAGAAGGTAAAAGGTAAAAACCCATGTGAAGTTGTGAAGCCACAAGAAGAAGAAGAAGAGGATAGAAAAGTTCTATTAGATTTTTTTTTTTTTTTTTTTTTCATTTTGACTCTAAATAGTTCATTTTAAACACACTAGATACCAAATTCTACAAGGTGGTATTCCTGGCATCATTGCCTGTGCACCTTTATTAATAATTTTCTAAATATGTAAAAATTGTAACAGATCACTCTGAAAATTCTACTGGGGGGAATTCCTGGGATGACTGCCTATGCACCTTTATTGATAATTCTCTAAATATGTAAAAATTGTAACAGAACACTCTGTAGAAGGCGCTAGTAACATTAGCAAAGTATTGGATAATGTTGTCAGTATTATGAAAAAGATTGTTGCTTCTGACCACATAGTGTAAATGCTGAGTTGCAGATGGGAACAACAAAAAGACCGACAAGACATTCGTCGGACAACAGTCATAAAACACACACAAAATTTCACACAAACATGCCTCATACACACATGACCACAGTCTCTGCCCACTTAGGCCTCAGCAAAGAGATACTGTGGTCACGATGTGTGTGTGTGTGTGTGTGTGTGTGTGTGTGTGTGTGTGTGTGTGACTGTTTCCGAAGAAAGCCTTGTTGGCCGAAAGCTTACTTTCTGCCAGTCTTTTTGTTGTGTCTATTTGTGACTCAGCATCTGTGGTGACAGGAAGGGTATACGGCCCCCCTCTGACACTGTAATGGTTCTTTGACTACCGCGCCTCCGCCAATACAAAGATATAATTTACGATCGCGCACGCAGAAGAGCGCTGCGCCAGCGACTGATTTTTATAAATAATTTTGTTCGGTTTTTTTTTTTTTTTTTTTTTTTTTTTTTTTTTTTTTTTTTTTTTTTTGCGTAGGTTTTTGTTTTTAACAACTAATTGATTACACTCTCTCTCTTGTCTTCATACGAAAGACGTGTATTTTTCGGCGATGTGTTGAATGTGCCTTTGGGTGGAAATTAAAATTACATTACAAAGCGAGGTTGTTTCAATAGTGATTCGAGGTGGTTATCATCAAATTTTTAAATTGATCATGACAGTGACAACTTGAAGAAGTTTTCAACAGACAGAGAAAAGTGAAAGACGGGTCGTCCTACAAGAGAAATTAGGAGGACAGCCATGAAGACTACATTGTAATTAATAATGCGTATCTAACAAGATTATAAGATAAATTTCAATTAGTTTCTGATGCTATTTCCGTACAGTCGCTTTTTGTAGTGTTGCCGACCCGGTCTGCCCTGCACGGTCAAATTACAGCACGATATCAATCAATAATACGAAGTCCGCCTTATCCGTAACTGAAACCCCCAAAATTCCAAACCCAATCAGATTTTCTATTTTATATTTTTCACAGCAGAACCCCGAGGAGAAAGGTACACTACAACACTAACATTGCCAAATCCATAGTAAAAGGCCAACCCTGCATTCATGTGGGACAAAGACCCTGAGCAAATGATGATTCCTGAGTCAGAATCTCCACTATATACTGTCTTTTTCATAATATTGTCACATTCTATCCTGGTTTTTCCACTTTTGGATAGTGTTGTAATTTATAAAAATACCACTCATCTTCTCTGAAAACTGTCAGTAGTTTGTCAAGTTCTATGGCTTTCGCGAGCAGACGGCACAAAAAAAAAGTACGAGCCCTCAAATTATGGATTGATCTCTCAGAAAGTCCTGACCTGGGACCCTTTAAGAACGTAATAATGAAACGAAAGGAGCAAGCACAAGAACTCTTTCAGTACGTCGCTAATATGGTCGATGTAAGATTCGGAGGGAGAAGATTAACTGCCGAACGAGAAGAAATGCAGGGAAAATTGGCTCGTAGAGAGATGCATTCGGAATTGATTAACGAAGCGTTACATCATTGTAGAATTGCTGGTTCCAACTGTTTTCCCAACAGTATACACTACTTTTGTGAAAAGCCTCATTTCTTGCCTTGACTGCACTGCATCCATTGAGAGAATCCTCTCCACTGATGGACTTGTTTGGTAAAAATTAAGAAACAATTTATGAGAGAAAAGAGCTGAGAAATTAGTGAAGAGCTATAAATTTGTACATGCTTCAAAAAGGACTTATTTGTACTCTACGTTCATTATGATTGTAGTTCAGATTCAAGTTTTCATTTTGAGGAAGTGTAAATATTATTTAACTGTGTATCTTATATTGCAAGAAAAGTCATAAAACAATATTAATAAAATAAAGTCTTATTGCTGTAAATACCATGGCACTTTTCAATCTGTGTAAAGCTAACTATGTAACATTTTGTATATTAAGTACATTTGTCTTTTTTTGGGTTTTTATTTTATTTTATTTTGTTATTTTATTTATCTATTTTTGAAGGAAAAAAGCTTTTTCTTGGTTGGGTTAGATTGCAACAAGTTTGGTTCATTGCAAGGTTGCATGACAGTGAATTACATTTTGTAAATATGACTACACTTAGGTGACAAAAGTGAAGAGATAGCGATGTGCACATGTACAGATGGCAATAGGATCGTGTACACCAGGCATAAAAGGGGCACTGCCATCATTTGTACTGATGTGATTGATGTGAAAAGGTTTCAGGCGCGATTAAGTCGGCATGACAGGAATTAACAGACTTTGAATGTGGAATGGTAGTTGGAACTAGACACGTGGAACATTTCATTTTGGAAATCATTATGTAATTCAATGTTCCAATATCCACAGTGTCAAGTGTGTGCTGAGAATATCAAATTTCAGGCATTACTTCTCATTGCGGTCATTGCAGTGGCTGACAGCCTCAACATGAGGACGAGGAGCAGTGGAATCTGCGTAGAGTTTTAGTGCTAACAGACAAACTACACTGCCAAAAATAACTGCAGAAATCAATATGGGGCTTATGACAAATGTTTCCGTCTCGACTGTGCGTTGAAATATGGCATTAATGGGCTACGGCAGCAGATGACAGACGCGAGTGCCTTTGCCGATATCACATCGTGGCCGGCAGGACCTCTCCTGGGCTCGTGATCGTATCAGTTGTACCCTAGACGACTGGAGAAATGAGGCCTGATCAGATGAGTCCCGATTTCAGCTGGTAAGAGCTTACGGTAGGGTTTGAGTGTGATGCAGACCTCACAAAGCTGTGAACTCGAGTTGTCGACAAGGCAATGTGCGAGCTAGTGGTGGCTCTGTAATGGTGTAGGCTGTGTTTACATGAAAGGGACTGGGTCCCGGTTATGTTGAGCTACTCGAGCATCGGAGACAACACGGTGTCGAGTAGACACTCCTGAGGAAAGCTAACCCAGATATACTAGTAACGAGAACTCTACAAGAAATCTAATACTCTTTTGGCAGCGCCGGGGTGTGAGGATGGCAGTAATGTGCTGCCAAAACTACTCGTGTGAGACAATAAAGACATTCTCGAGATACAGCTGTGGTGGCACTTTTTCTTATGTATGTAGAGACCATTTGCAGCCATTTGTAGACTTCAGGTTCCCAAACAATGATGGAAGTTTTGAGGATGACAATGCGCCATGTCATTGGGTGACAATTGTTCACTATTAGTTTGAAGAACAATTCTGGGCAGTTCGAGCAAACGATTTGGTCACCCTGATCGCCCGACACGAATCCCGTCGAACATTTACGGGACGTAATCGAGAGATAGGTTCGTGCACAAAATCCTGAACTGACAACACCTTCGCAATTGTGGACAGCTATACTGGCAGCGTGACTCAGTATTTCTGCAGGGGACTTCCGACAACTTGTCGAGTCCGTGCTGTGTCGTGTCGAGTTGTTGAACTGCACCGGCCAAAATATGTCTGATACGATATTGGTAGGTTTCTTGTGACTTTTGTCACCTCGGTGTACACACAAATCTAGGAAATTATTCTCTGCAAAAATTACTGGTGTAACCAGATAAGTATTAAGCTACCAACAACCAATGAACAACAGCCTTTAAGTATAATTAAGGAGGCAGCAGCGTGTTGCAAAGTAGAGCTTTCTGTCTATTTTACTTCATTTATTTTAGCTGCCATATGTATGGGCAGTATTAAGCAGTATAGTGATACACTCCTGGAAATGGAAAAAAGAACACATTGACACCGGTGTGTCAGACCCACCATACTTGCTCCGGACACTGCGAGAGGGCTGTACAAGCAATGATCACACGCACGGCACAGCGGACACACCAGGAACCGCGGTGTTGGCCGTCGAATGGCGCTAGCTGCGCAGCATTTGTGCACCGCTGCCGTCAGTGTCAGCCAGTTTGCCGTGGCATACGGAGCTCCATCGCAGTCTTCAACACTGGTAGCATGCCGCGACAGCGTGGACGTGAACCGTATGTGCAGTTGACGGACTTTGAGCGAGGGCGTATAGTGGGCATGCGGGAGGCCGGGTGGACATACCGCCGAATTGCTCAACACGTGGGGCGTGAGGTCTCCACAGTACATCGATGTTGTCGCCAGTGGTCGGCGGAAGGTGCACGTGCCCGTCGACCTGGGAACGGACCGCAGCGACGCACGGATGCACGCCAAGACCGTAGGATCCTACGCAATGCCGTAGGGGACCGCACCGCCACTTCCCAGCAAATTAGGGACACTGTTGCTCCTGGGGTATCGGCGAGGACCATTCGCAACCGTCTCCATGAAGCTGGGCTACGGTCCCGCACACCGTTAGGCCGTCTTCCGCTCACGCCCCAACATCGTGCAGCCCGCCTCCAGTGGTGTCGCGACAGGCGTGAATGGAAGGACGAATGGAGACGTGTCGTCTTCAGCGATGAGAGTCGCTTCTGCCTTGGTGCCAATGATGGTTGTATGCTTGTTTGGCGCCGTGTAGATGAGCGCCACAATCAGGACTGCATACGACCGAGGCACACAGGGCCAACACCCGGCATCGTGGTGTGGGGAGCGATCTCCTACACTGGCCGTACACCACTGGTGATCGTCGAGGGGACACTGAATAGTGCACGGTACATCCAAACCGTCATCGAACCCATCGTTCTACCATTCCTAGACCGGCAAGGGAACTTGCTGTTCCAACAGGACAATGCACGTCTGCATGTATCCCGTGCCACCCAACGTGCTCTAGAAGGTGTAAGTCAACTACCCTGGCCAGCAAGATCTCCGGATCTGTCCCCCATTGAGCATGTTTGGGACTGGATGAAGCGTCGTCTCACGCGGTCTGCACGTCCAGCACGAACGCTGGTCCAACTGAGGCGCCAGGTGGAAATGGCATGACAAGCCGTTCCACAGGACTACATCCAGCATCTCTACGATCATCTCCATGGGAGAATAGCAGCCTGCATTGCTGCGAAAGGTGGATATACACTGTACTAGTGCCGACATTGTGCATGCTCTGTTGCCTGTGTCTATGTGCCTGTGGTTCTGTCAGTGTGATCATGTGATGTATCTGACCCCAGGAATGTGTCAATAAAGTTTCCCCTTCCTGGGACAATGAATTCACGGTGTTCTTATTTCAATTTCCAGGAGTGTAGTTTGCTGTTAATGTAGTATACAAACCTAGTTTCTACAGCTTCTTTGTCTTTTGTTAATGTGTGCCCTGTCTCATTTTACATTCCTAGATTTTTAAAAATTTCTATTTTATTTTATTTTATTTTTTTCTACAGAACTTGAATGAGTGAAGTGGTCACACCCTCACAGCAGATATAACAGTTAAGCTTTTATCTTCGGTAAGTAAAAAGCCTCAGAGCGAAATTGTGCATTGACTGGTGAGTCCTCAGTGTGTGACAGGAAAAGAAATGGTATGTCTAATTGGTGTAACCAGTACCACTGTGTATTTGTGTTGAATGAATGTAATACAACCTCATTTTGAGTTATGTTGCACAGCATTTCTGTCTATGTTTTAAAATGTGAAGTTATACTATGTTTTGCGGCATCTGTTTTGGTTGTTACAGATTATCGCCATGAGCTCCTGTGGTTTGCCATTGGAAACATCAGAGCATGCCAGTATGGCCTTAAACAGCCGTCCGTCCCCCACGTCTACTGTGCACGGAGCCAACATGTCAGACGTGCCGCCGGTTTCAAAACTTGAACTGAATAACAGGAGACACTCGGAAGGAGATGCTCCATTACGAACGGGCAGAAACACTTCAGAACTTGCCGGCAGAGGCACCACTATTGATGACCTACCAGACGAACTGTTGCTGGAGATTTTCTCGTACTTTAGCTTCACTGAAAACATTGACGTTTTACAAGAGGTGTGCCCTCGCTGGAAAATTCTGGCCCAGGATTCTCACTTGTGGCTCGACAAGAAGTACGTTGTCGGGTAAGAAGACGATTCAGTGTTACTCGAAAGTAGTACCGCATAAAGGCTAGGTTGGTCACTAATAAAAGAGCTGTGCTTCAAAAATAGAATGACTTTATTGCTTGAAATATGACACATTTTGTACTCGGCCATTTGCAGGTATCTAGGACTGACGGTGTTCAGACTATATCAGATCGAAGGTAAGTGTCAAACTTTTGAAGAGTAACAGTGTCTTCTTCATCAGAAGGTGACAATTTGCTGGGAGAGATGTCCGGTTCCTGTGTATGGCATCTGAGCTTAGTGCCAGCCAGGTGACTTTGTTTGAAATTGTTGTAACTGATGTCGGTTGTGATGTCACCCAGAAGGCAGGATTCACATGCACAAATGTGGGAAATTGGTAATGTGGGTGTAACCCCCCCCCCTCACTGGGCAGTGATTGGGGCTGTATGAAGAAGATGGCATCAGTCTTTTTTTAATTCCAATTTGAGGTAGTACGAACACCGAGATGGTGTCATTTTGGAACTTCCTGGACGATTGAAACTGTGCACCAGAATAGAACCTGAACTCAGAATGTCTTTTGTGGGCAGTGGACTTACCGACTGGGTTATCTGGGCCCACCTCATGACCTGTACCCACAGCTTCACTTTTGGCATTTCCTCTCTCCTACTTTTGGAGCTTACAAAACTGTGGAGGATACTTTGTTGGAACGCACTCGCAAAAGAAAGGGAATTTCAGAGAAATGGCTCAGCCCTAGGACAGAGGATTGTTCCCAGCCTAAAGTTATGTAGGAGAGCTTGTGTGAAACTTGGGACTTACGAGAGGTGTAGTGGCAGGAGCAAAGCTGCGAGCGCAGGTGACGATTCGTGAGGTGTGCCCAAACAGTGAGGGTTCGAATGGCATTCTGGCAGGCATTTTTAATACTGCTGCTAGTTTCAAAAACAGATTGTGTCGTACTTCTGCTGAATCAGTATTCATATTCTCTTTATGTATTTGCATTGAATTAATATTGTTTGAAGCTTCAGTGACTGTGTACATGATGGACTTCAAGGTGCAGGACATCCCAACACTGATAATTCATCTCTGAATTAAATTGTTCTAGGTTCTTTCTTTTCTTGAACATTTTGAGCTGTTATTTGATCTAGAAGAAAGAAGACCCCCCCAAAGAATATTAATTTCTTGTGACATATCATATCTGGATAGTTATATCTGAAAAAATTGTAGCATTCATTTAATGCAAATTTCAGCATGCTTGACTTTGACATGCTCTTTTCATAAAATAAATAAGGATAGTTGCTACTAACCAAATAGCAGCGATGCTGAGTCATAGATAGGCACAACAAAAAGC
The DNA here is from genome assembly GCF_021461395.2 of Schistocerca americana. Lineage (NCBI taxonomy): Eukaryota > Metazoa > Arthropoda > Insecta > Orthoptera > Acrididae > Schistocerca > Schistocerca americana. The sequence goes on along the minus strand of NC_060128.1, from coordinate 199,515,031 downwards.
CTGTTGGAAAGTGAGCTGGATGGGTGAGAAGAATGACTAACGAAGGTTGAGGCCAGTAGGGTTATGGCAACGTAGGATATATTGCAGGTAACAATCCCACCTGTGCAATTCAGGAAAGCTGGTGTCGGTGGGAAGGATTTGTGTGGTACAGGCTGTGAAGCAGTCATTGAAATGGAGAATGTCACGTTTGACAGCGTGGTCAGCAATAGGGTGGTCCACTCGTTTCTCGGCCACAGTTTGTCGGTGGCCATTCGTGCGGACAGACAGTTTATCGGTTGAGGTGCCCACAAAGAAAGCAGCACAGTGGTTGGAGCTTAGCTCGTAGATTACGTGACTGGTTTCACAGGTAGCCCTGCCTCTGATGGGAATGGTGGTGTATGTGACCGGACTGGAGTAGGTGGTGGAGGGAGGATGTATGGGACAGGTCTTGCATCTAGGTCTGTTACAGGAAGGTGTTGGGAGCAGGGGTCGTTTAGGGATGGACGAGTATATTGTGTAGGTTCGGTGGGTGGCAGGATACCACTGTAGGAGGGGTGGGAAGGACAGTGGGCAGAACATCTCTCATTTCAGGGCACGACGAGTGGTAGTCGAAACCCTGGCGGAGAATTTGATTCGGTTGCTCCAGTCCTGGATGGCACTGGGTTACAAGGGGAATGATCCTGTGTGGCTGGACGGTGAGACATTGGGAGGTTGTGGGGTACTCGAAAGATGAGGCACGGGAGATTTGTTTTTGTCGAGGTTGGGAGGATAATTACGGTCTGTCGAGGCCTCGGTGAGACCCTCGGTATATTTCGAGAGGGTCCGCTCGTCACGGCAGATGCGACGACCACGTGTGGCTAGGCTTTAGGGAAGGGACTTCTGGTGTGGAATGGGTGGCCCCTGTCAAAGTGGAGGTATTGCATGTGATTAATAGGTTTGATATGGACAGAGGTACTGATATAGCCATGTTTGAGGTGGATGTCAACATCTGGAAAGGTGCTTTGTTGGGTCGAGTAGGACCAGGCGAAGCAAATGAAGGAGAAGCTGTTAATGTTCTGGAGGAATGAGGATGGGGTGTCCTCACCCTCAATCTGGGTCACAAAGATGTCATCAGTGAATCTGAACCTGGTGAGGGGTTTAGGATTCTGGGTGTTTAGGAAGGATTCCTCTAGATCGCCCACAAATAGGTTAGCACAGGATGGCGCCACACGGGTGCCGGTAGCCGTGCCCTGGATTTGTTTGTAGGTAATGCCTTCAAAGGAGAAATAATTGTGGGTGTGGATACAGTCGGTCACTGTGGCTAGGAAGGAGGTTGTCAGTTTGGAATCTGTCGGGCATTGGGAAAGGTAGTGCTGATTAGCAGTGAGGCCATACGTGTTAGGGATGTTAGTGTAAAGGGAGATGACAGCAATAGTGACAAGCAGGGCACGGTGTGGTGAAGGGACAGGAACTGTGGAGAGACAGTGGAGGAAATGGTTGGTATCTTTTGTGTAGGAGGGTAGGTTCTGGGTAATAGGCTGAAGGTGTCAGTCTATGAGAGCAGAGATTCTCTCTCTCAGTGGGGGCACAGCAACCAGCACTTTGGTGTGTCCTAGGTGGTTGAGTTTATGGACCTTAGGAAGCTTGTTGAAGGTAGAAGAGTGGGAGGAGGGTAGGGGTGAGCAGAGAGATGGACTCCAGGGAGAAGCTCTGGGACGGGCCTAAGGATTCGAGGAGAGACTGGAGATCCCGCTGGATTTCTGGAATAAGGTCCTCTGGCAAGGTTTGTAGGTGGATGTATCTGCCAGCTGGTGGAGTCCTTCCTATGTTGTTGATATTCCTACATGGATTTTGAATTGTTTGGTTTAATGAATAAAGTGACGTACAAATTAATTTTGAAGTCGTATGACAATAAAATGCATGAGCAAAAGTAGGAGAAATAAGGCCATTCTACCATGCAGTTTATTAAATTAAAACAGCAGCAACATAATGTGTCTAAAATAAAGTACACTGACATGTCTAAAATAAAATACAGTAACATAACTCATGTCATAACCAATACTAAAAACAAGCAAAATTGTAGGGGAGAAATTGGAGGAAGCCACAACACAAAAATGATTGCAAAAAGCCCACCGGTCGTATTAATAAACATCGAGCCATATATCGATGTGATACATTCGAGGTGTGAGGTTAAACCTATAGATGAATTATAGAAAACAACATATGTAACACTAATACATCACCATTAATAGCATTGTCAATTGTTCGAAGAAAATATTTTCTTTAATAGTTTCTGGATCGAATGTTGCACCTCAAGTGTATTACGAAGAAATACAGCGTGATATCTCCCAGTTTGAACATTGGGTTATTTGCATTACTTTTGTATACCACCTCTGTTATGACCCTGTTTTCTTTTGCCAAGTGCACTAATGTTGTTTTTAGATAACTTTGCATTACAACCATTTTATTTCTACAAAATTCTGCTAATGACACCATTTGAAAATGGACTGTTTGTATACAATAAAACACACACAAGTGAGCCTGAATTCTGCACATTGCTTATGCTTCTGCAGCTGTGGTTATCCCAAAATGACAAAGAACATTTGTTAGTGATAAGCAACGAAAAATCTTTTGGTGTAGTTTATACTGTGAAAGTGTCACCAAATATCACCTAATTGTGAGGACTGCTTTTTGTGTTTTTCTGTGTAGGAATGTGTTAATGTAAATATCCTTGTATGTTCATCAGCTCAGCTGAGCCACTACAAATGACTAATGGTAATATCCTTGTTGGGTCATCAGGTCAGTTGAGCCATAACAAATGAGTTTGTTACACAGTTTAAAAAGTGAAGAGATCTTAATTTCCCTCTCGTACCACAGTGGGCCGGCAACAGATGTAATTGTGTCGATATTGCCGTATTAAATGTTATTTCTGAGAATGTTCTACTCATACAATTGAAACTGCAGTCAAATCTCGTGCTCTACACGCAGTTACAAAACGACTGAAGAGGAGGCCATCGCAACATTTTCCGCCGTGCCACAGCTGCGGACTGTGATCCTGGACAAGGATGTTTCACCCGGGGTCTTGGAGGCTCTGTCTGCCAGCTGTCCGCATCTCACCACTCTGGAGGCGACTTATCTGCAGGTGCTGACTTACTTGGTAAGTATCCCCTGTCTGCATCCTAACCTAAATCTGATACTGTCTACCTCCAGTGGTACAAGAAGAGAGATGCTGTACTGTTACGTGCCATTTAGGCAAACGACATTTCCCATTGTTTATTTACGAGAAGGAAAGATGATGGTGACAAAACAGAAAAGTAATGTGAGGTATGGAATAAAATGTGAAACACGTACTATGCACAGTCATTTTGTTTCGTATCTGTGCGGAGGTAAACGGAGACCTGTGCAGTACGAGTAATCGGCAAGGCACAACAGTGAGTAAATGTCATTACCTGCTGCCGGCGGGGAATTTTACGTTTTAAAATCGCGGCTCGTCGGTGTCTCGACTGTCCAGGAGCAGACATTCTCTACGAGAATGAAAACAGGAATGACCGAAGGAAGATCTAAAATGCAATGTCTCTTTCTTCTTGTCGAGCTGAGGACAGCCTCAGTACCCGAGCGACATGTGCGTCAGTGTCGATGTGAGCCACAACTTGCAGACTACTGCACCCTGCGTGCTCGGCAGCTGCAGGTGTGGCCTCCTGCACGTCTCAGATGAGGCCCCCCCGGCGGACGTACCGAGTGCACATTGACTTTCGTGCACATTGACTTTCTTTCCGGGTCTGAACAGGGCTCCACAAAGCAGCTAACGGTGGAGCTCCCGATAGCTATTAAGCCCCTGCCCACGTGTGCCTGCTCGGACCTTGCTGATGAATTGGCCGTCCGTTCACTCACAGGGCGAATGTGCGAGGCCAGACGGCCGGCCTCCACATTGGCGACGCGAGTGCATTACCGTCTGCCACTCACCCTGCTGTGATGGTGGATCCATCCTGGGTACACTAGGGAGGTACTTTGGCACCAGAGTGGGCAAAATGAGTGACACCCGAGGTGTCCCGTGTGACGCTCCAGATTCTCCGCCACTGCTACACCTGAGGCAGCAGCCGGAAGGTGATTGACCGTAGCCGAAACCACATTCAGCTGTTTGCAAACTGCGGCCAGCTCCTCGCATCTGGGACCAGCAGGCAAACGTCCTATCCGTTGTAGGGAGACCAAGGAAAAAAGTCTAAGGCACTTACATACCTAGACGGCACAGCAGTAGGTGGAGGCGACTTTAACCAGTGACTGTGGCCTGGTACGTCTACGGGTTCACTGCAGGAAGTGCAGACAGACAGTCTTACAAAGTACTTTTAAACACAGTTTTCTGGAAACTGTCTCGAGCAGACCTTAAGGATGGCATCAGTATAGAGAAAGGAGTTACTGGTCGTGTTGTTATCACAGTGACTGTGATTATGAAAGTTAATAAATAAGTCAAGAAGGCTGGTAGAGTCTTTCTGTTAGAAAGAGCTGACAGCAAACTGACATCACTTAGTTCTGTTATGGTGGACATAGAGGAATTATGGACAAAGTTTAAACATATTGTAAATTGCAGTCTGGTAAAGTATGTGTGCGGTAAGTGGATTAAGGATGGAAAAGATCAACCACAGTTTTGCTACGAAATTAGAAAAATGCTGGGGAAGCAGAGGCAGTTGTGCTCTCAGTGAAAAGAGAGCTGCAGTGATGGCAAGAAAAGGTTAATAGAGAATCGTGCATCTGTGAAAAGACCTGTGCACGAAGCATACAACTACTACCACCATCGTACTTCAGCAAAAGATCTGGAAGAGAACCGAGAAAATCACGGATCTATGAAAAATTGCCGAGCAGGTCTAAGGCTCGTTGAATGGTCTGGTGTGGCAATTGAAGATAGCAAAATGAAAGTCACAGTTTTTCATTTTAAAAAATCGTTCGTGAAGGAGAATCGTACAAACATACTGTTGTTCGACCATCAGACTTGCCTACAGACAACGTAATAGCAAAGATTCCTGGTGTAGTGACACAACTGAAAGAGCTGAAAACAGCTGAATCACCAGGTCAGAATGAAACCCAATTCAGTTTTACAAATAGTGGGTGCCAGCATTGACCCCTTACTTAGTTTGCATTTATCGTGAACCTCTCGCCCAGTGCCATGTCCGAAGCAAGTGGTTAACATTGGTTTGCTGCAGAATCCTTGAACAAATTCTCACTTCGAATAAAGCAAATTTCTTTGAGACCAAGAAACTTTTATCCACTAATCAGCACGGTTTTAGAAAGCGTGACCTACTCAGCTTGTCCTCTTCTCGTGTTATATTGCGAACTATGAATGAAGGGCAACAGGTAGACTCCATATTTGTAGATTTTCGAAATGCATTTGACATGTTGCCCACATCAGACTGTTAATGAAGGTATGAGCATACAGAATAACCTCCCAGACATATGAGTGTCTCACAAACTTCTTAAGGAATAGGACTCAGTACATCATCATCAATGATGAGTGTTCATCCGAGACAAGGGAAGTGTGAAAGGTTCACTGTTATTTTCATTGTATGTAAATGGTTTGTGGGGTAGTTGTTTGGTGACAGTGCTGTACTGCACTGGAAGGTGTTGAAGTTGAGTGACTGTAGGAAGGTACAAGATGATGTGGTGCCACAGAGCTTAGGCCTGTCCCACCCCTCATTAAATCGACCAAGACTTATACAAATAATTGTAAGAACGTTGTTCTTGTTGTTGTCTTCAGTCCTGAGACTGGTTTGATGCAGCTCTCCATGCTACTCTATCCTGTGCAAGCTTTTTCATCTCCCAGTACCTACTGCAACCTACATCCTTCTGAATCTGCTTAGTGTATTCATCTCTTGGTCTCCCTCTATGATTTTTACCCTCCACGCTACCCTCCAGTGCTAAATTTGTGATCCCTTGATGCCTCAGAACATGTCCTACCAACCGGTCCCTTCTTCTTGTCAAGTTGTGGCACAAACTTCTCTTCTCCCCAATTCTATTCAATACCTCCTCATTAGTTATGTGGTCTACCCATCTAATCTCCAGCATTCTTCTGTAGCACCACATTTCGAAAGCTTCTATTCTCTTCTTGTCCAAACTATTTATCGTCTATGTTTCACTTCCATACATGGCTACACTCCATACAAATACTTTCAGAAACGACTTCCTGACACTTAAATCTATACTCAATGTTAACAAATTTCTCTTCTTCAGAAATGCTTTCTTTGCCATTGCCAGTCTACATTTTATATCCTCTCTACTTCTACCATCATCAGTTATTTTGCTCCCCAAATAGCAAAACTCCTTTACTACTTTAAGTGTCTCATTTCCTAATCTAATTCCCTCAGCAACACCCGACTTAATTATTGTAAGAACAGTTATTATTATTATGTTCTTTAAGTTTGTTTTTGGGTTTTCAGAAATACTGTAGGAAGAAAGTTTATTTATGTTGCAGATAACGTGGAAGACGTTGCCCAACGATCACCACAAAAGTTCGACGTAGCGGCAAGTGGGCAAGGAATAAAACGAATGCTGCAAACTACCGCGAGCCGTGGAAGAGCCCGGGCTGGGAGGGCGTCGAGCTTCCTAGGTCGTTGTCAGACAACGTCAAAGGAAGAGATATTCTGCTTTCTCTTTGTAAACAGATCAATCGAGTCTTAAAAAGGTTCTCGTAAAACGTATAGGCGGGTGCCACATTAGATGGGACCCGATGCCTGTAATACTTCCACAGTTATTAAAAAGTTGTTAAACGGCAAAACCAATACTTCATCATTTATGTAGACAAAAGGTAGTAAAGATATAGGAAAGGAAGAGTTGCGGCGTCAGAACGAAAAGTGATACATCGCTCAGCAACGGAGGACGTAAACAGTGGGCGTTACGTGGTGAAAACAAATCAACTGATAAAATAGTAAGCCTGTAATTAAGCATAAAGCCACGTAACACTGCAATGACTTGGACAAAACTGCTACTCAGTGTGATGAACAGCAGCTGGCTCTAAACATAGAAAAATCAAAGCAATTCGCAGGCGGGCTACTAGATTTATTGGTGGTAGGTTTGAATGACAAGCAAGTATTTCGCAGATGCTTCAGTAACTGAAGGGGGAATTCCTGGAGGGAAGCCGGCGTGGTTTTTGAGGGACACTATTGAGGAACTTTAGAGAACCAGCATTTGAAGCCGATTGTAAAACAATTTTTCTGCCGCTGACAAAAATTTTGCATAAGGACAATGAAGGTAAGGTATGAGAAATTAGGTCTCGTGTCCAAAAGAACGCACACTGTGCATTCATGTAAGGAAGGGAACTGACTAGTATTGGTATGATCATGTGCCATATGGTGGCTTGTGGAATATGTACGTATGAAGAAGTAATTTTTATTCTTCTTTCCAAACTTGTAAGCCAAGAAAACACATACACCCTCTGTGAATGTAACTGTTCCATTTTACAAAAGGGTGTATGCGACCCGGGACAACCGGGAGATCCGGGAAAAACGCGGAAATTTTCTAGAATTCCGGGAATTTTTCATTGTTTTAGTTATAAGTTAAATTTTTGAAACTTTGACTGGTAATAACGAATACTCTAACAAAGAATATTACTGTATCTCGCTACTGCAGAATAATACTGCAGCAATAAAACACGAACGAAAACAAAACTTAAGTTGCGAAGGAAATGCACCATAAACAACTGTTTACATTAGATTCTTTCGAGCAGTTGCGAGCGAGCTTATGCGCATATGCAATTGAGTCGCGTATGAGTAGTACCTTCTCCCACTTCTGGCTACGTAAGTGTGGCAATAAGCTGTATAAGCAATAGCACCAAACAGCCAGACGCTATCCGAAAAAATTTTACTGGTGCGCCTAAGCTGCCAGATTCACGTATGCCCAACAGGCGCGGAACTAGGGGGCGGGGGGAAAACTGGGGTATCTGCCCCGGGCGGCAGTTTTGGGGGGACCAAATTCATATTATTGAGCAAAAAGACCTTGTTTCACAGAGCGCCAAGCATCCAGTGCACGTTGGTCTATAGGTTAGTCACACGATTTTGAACGCATCTCTGTTGGTTTTTGAACATTTTTGATCAAATCCTATATTGATTTCTGAATCAATCGTAAGTTGATTTTTGAATGCGTGCATAGTGTATGTGATGTCTCTGCCTGGGGAATCCCAGTCGCACCTAGAAATAAACTTTCCTGCAAACAAAAGGGGACAGGTCTATGTGCAATACATGCTGTCGACTTCTTTGACATTGCAGTGCAATTTCGTACACACGTAAGGGTAAATGACAATCGCTGTTTATGACTGGGTTTGCAAATGATCAGTGTTCTCATAGTGAATTCCATAGATTCATACTACCAGAGTGGAAATAAATGGACTAACAGGAATAACAGGCAACAAAGATTACGTATTGTCTTCTCTGTGATCCAAGAAACTGAAATTTTGTCTGAAAACTTTTGGCCTGACCACTGCACTACTAAGGGCCAGTTGTACAGTCTCCAGCTAACAGCTGCTAAAGTTCTATTCTGGAGGTAGCGAGGAAAACGCGTTGTACGAACACGTAATAACGTCTAACCGGAGAATAAATGCGGGATAACTAAACTAGTGATTGTGGCAGGTTTTGTTAAGTTAACCAGAGAATAAATTTTGACACTGGCAGGAATAGTTACAGAATTAGTGATGACAAGATTGTTTGTTAGAATGAGGAAGGAGAATAAACGGGGACTCCCACAAACTGCGGAAGAATATGACGATTCCAAATTTATATAAAAATTTCGTACTACTACTTTTCGATCTCATGCTTCAGAAGCTAGAGAGTATGAATGAAATGTGAAACTATTTCCTAACATAAAACTTTTTGCTTGTAGTAGGCCTAATAGGCATTTGATATTGGTACTCCGTGAATTATATTCTGTCGTGTTATAAAAATGACCATTTGTGCCAAAACAGTCTTGTTTATTTGGTGTGTATAACAATTGATTGAATATTAGGCAGGCCTATTTCGTTTTATCTAGCAGACTGACAAAATACATGTAATCAAATCGAGAAGCCACACCAGTCTTGGGTACTATTAGTGTTAACAGCTTTTCTAGTATTAGACAATGACATTTCGTTTTTTCCCCGTAGCAAAACATTCATGAACTTTGATGAGGTAATAGATTCTTTCCTAGAAAGGAAAGCACACCATGTAAAGTTGTAGCAAGAGTAGAGAGAAAAAAATGCTAGTACTTAAGGATTGATGAAATGTGTACTGCCTTGCTTGTCTCCTGTCTTTACTGGTTTTGTGTATCCTTTATTTAATTTTATGTCACACAAAACAGCAAGTTATTAGCTAATAGGCAATAAAGAGTGCAAATTTTCTAAAGAATTCTTGTTCTTCCGGTTACAAATAATCCCACCCAGTATTAATTGTGAGTTGATTATTTTAAGAGGGGCAGGAGAGGCACCACAAGACATTTTAAATTTCCACAGGCCCGAATATAGTTTGATGGCACCCATTACAAAATATTACACATTTGAATTCCACAGAGTGAAATACAGAGACGTGCGATGGAAGAACGCTGTGTGGAGAGGTGTGGCACTGCACTTCAGCACACTTAAGACCAAATAACATGTCTTATGTTCCCTCAAACATATATGTTTTATGTATCAGACTCTTCAAAATGGCTCTGAGCACTATGGGACTTAACAGCTGTGGTCATCAGTCCCCTAGAACTTAGAACTACTTAAACCTAACTAACCTAAGGACATCACACACATCCATGCCCGAGGCAGGATTCGAACCTGCGACCGTAGCAGTCGTGCGGTTCTGGACTGCGCGCCTAGAACCGCAAGACCACCGCGGATGGCCCAGACTCTTCAGAATGATGTGCGCTACAAAATGAAGATTTTTTTGAAAAGCCGATTTTTTAAATTTTTGGCGTCCTACCTCAGACGCTTGAGGGAGGGGAGCGCCACTATCTAATACTGTCCCGATTCGGAAATATCATAGATCCGGACCTGATGCACAGAGCCATCTGAGTTGTTGTGGGGAGATGATAGTCTCCATGTGACCCATGTTTAAGTGATTTTGTTGTCTCCTCTTTGTTTATTGCTCCACGTCAAATGAAAACAAAACTGATTTCTGTGACCGGCAGCTATCAAGTGAATTACAATTCATTCACATAATTACGGAAGGCTAAAATATGTTATTAGTTTCAGACAGTCAAGCATTAATTGCCTTGCAGAACAATGAATTTTTTTGTCGGTTTGTTAAAGGAATTTGACTTTTATTAATCTTTTCTGCTTTTATTTGAAACGAAGTGTTTAATTCCACACTACTGGCTAGTTTCACCTGTTCGCTGCATTTCAAGTTCACATTTTCATCTTCTAGCACTTATGGCATTATGCCATAATAAAGAACCAAACATGAGATAATACAGTACTGGTACTCCAAAAGAATTTACATCTGAATCTGGATATACGCATGTGCACTTTAAGCTGAATTATGCCTTTTAGTATGGTTCACAAAATTCCCATACTCTTGGAGTATCCACTAATGTCTTGTTTCTTTTATGACATAATATAAGATCTTTTAATGTTTTACACGTACGAACGTACGGCTTTCCTACGTCCTCGTAGCTGCACAAGCGTGGCGACGCCTGTCATCTGGCGCAACTGCTGAAACGAATCTATTTCAACAGACCGCGGGAAAATTTACCAAATGGTTGTTTGAAAAGCGTTATTTTCAAGTAAAGTAAATTTCCTTTTACACAAGATGAACTCTGTGCGGGAATGTCCGATGAATTTCTTAAATCACAGAGCGTTTGACTCTCATTCAAAAATCAAATCATTGAGGACGACCATTTAGAATATTTTCGCGCCCAGAATATCAGACATTTATGTCATTGTTACTGGCACATTTGTGTGATGTATCTTAAAATGTAACGTGCGCAAAAAAGATCAACGTTATGTGTGAAAGCTTAGCTTCTCTTGCAGCTTATTAATACAACATTATACGTGAAAGCTTTTCTTTTCTTGTAACAACGCTATGTATATTAATTTAAACCATTACCTTTTCCTATGTGTGTGTTCGCGCTGCTTAACAGTGATGTTGCTATTGGCTGACTACATCACGTGTCCTATGCTCCTAATATCCAATGTCATCGGCTGGCGAGATGGCTTGACACAAGCTACGACTGGCTTACAAAAGCGCATCGCAATCTCGATTTCAATCCTTCGGAAAGTAACATGCAGTTTTTGATAGAATTCGTATTTATTCTTTCATAATACAAAAATATGCAGTGTACATGTTGCTGCACATCAACATCTTTCCAAAACGTGTTTTTTCCCCTGAGTTACGTTTTATAAAGTGCCGGGAAGTTCTACGCTGGTGTATAAAACCACAACCATTGAAAGTAATGATCAGTTTTACAGTTCCGAGGAAAGATATACTGTTACTTAACACAGAAAAAGTGTATTTTCATCCGGGAGAAAGTATATTTTCATCTGGGAGAAAGTGCGTTTTTAACCGGGAAATCCGGGAAAAATCCAGGAATTTTTTTTCCTCGTCCACGTATACACCCTGTACAAGTAAAACACATTAGCAGGTACAACAGGTGATGTCAGTTGATCAAGATAGGGGTTAGATGTCTGCTGGATGTCTTAATTTCACAATGAGATACTGCGAATATGTTTAATATTCTCTATACCTTTCAGCTTGTGCTTGTCTTACATTTAATTGTAGCTTTTGCATTTTATTGTTTCTATGTTTTTTAGCATTGTTGACAGCTTGCAACAGTGAAAAATCCAGTGTGATCAAATTCTAAACACAATAGTGAGTAACTGTGGTGGAGATAATGACTACTTATGTTGCATCACTGAATTACATAATAATTTAGTAATGTAATAACTATGGTAATCATTCACACCACAGTCTAATATAACAGCCATGACACTCCGCCTCATTTTAGTTACCCCCAACGATAGCAGCAACCCAAGCAGTGAGCAAGTGACACTGTGGTATAGGAAATCAGACGAATGCTTATGTTGTTGTGGTCTTCAGTCCTGAGACTGGTTTGATGCAGCTCTCCATGCTGCTCTATCCTGTGCAAGCTTCTTCATCTCGCAGTACCTGCTGCAGCCTACATCCTTCTGAATCTGCTTAGTGTATTCATCTCTTGGTCTCCCTCTACGATTTTTACCCTCCACGCTGCCCTCCAGTACTAAATTAGTGATCCCTTGATGCCTCAGAACATGTCCTACCAACCAGTCCCTTCTTCTGGTCAAGTTGTGCCACAAACTCCTCTTCTCCCCAATTCTATTCAATACCTCCTCATTAGTTATGTGATCTACCCATCTAATCTTCAGCATTCTTCTGTAGCACCACATTTCGAAAGCTTCTATTCTTTTCTTGTCTAAACTATTTATCGTTTCACTTCCATACATGGCTACACTCCATACAAATACTTTCAGAAACGACTTCCTGGCACTTAAATCTATACTCAATGTTAACAAATTTCTCTTCTTCAGAAACGCTTCCCTTGCCATTGCAGTTTACATTTTATATCCTCTCTACTTCGACCATCATCAGTTATTTTGCTCCCCAAATAGCAAAACTCCTTTACTACTTTAAGTGTCTTCTTTCCTAATCTAATTGCCTCAGCATCACCCGACTTAATATGACTACATTCCATTATCCTTGTTTTGCTTTTGTTGATGTTCATCTTATATCCTCCTTTCAAGACATTGTCCATACCGTTCAACTGCTCTTCCAAGTCCTTTGCTGTCTCTGACAGAATTACAATGTCATCGGCGAACCTCAAAGTTTTTATTTCTTCTCCATGGATTTTAATACCTACTCCAAATTTTTCTTTTGTTTCCTTTACTGCTTGCTCAATATACAGATTGAATAACATCGGGGATAGGCTACAACCCTGTCTCACTCCCTTCCCAACCTCTGCTTCCCGTTCATGCCCCTCGACTCTTATAACTGCCATCTGGTTTCTGCACAAATTGTAAATAGCCTTTCGCTCCCTGTATTTTACCCCTGCCACCTTTAGAATTTGAAAGAGAGTATTCCAGTCAACATTGTCAAAAGCTTTCTCTAAGTCTACAAATGCTATAAATGTAGGTTTGCCTTTCCTTAATCTTTCTTCTAAGATAAGTTATAGGGTCAGTATTGCCTCACGTGTTCCAACATTTCTACGGCATCCAAACTGATCTTCCCTAAGGTCGGCTTCTACCAGTTTTTCCATTTGTCTGTAAAGAATTCGCATTAGTATTTTGCAGCTGTGACTTATTAAACTGATAGTTCGATAATTTTCACATCTGATGAATGCTTATACTAGTGTTTATATTGATTTGTAACATAGTTTTTACAATAGGGAGTGTATGTAGTGACATAAAAATTGACAACAACAAAGAAATTACACTACATTTGTGATTATTTAGTTTCACATAATGACCCTGGGAGGTGCAGAACGGTGCATTACGGGACAATTTATTTATGATTCTCTTGTAACTTACAGACATTTAAGGCATTCATTTATGCTGTTTCCCTTTAATAACAAAAAACTGCTAGTAAACACCAACAGATACCAACAGAAATATATGCTTCTCATGCATGAAACATGTTTATATTCTCTTGCTCTGTGTGGAATAAACTGCAAATATGGACATATTCAAAAGAATTTCGTCACGAATGAGCTGTAGCTTACGTCATTGAAACAGTGTGATTTGGTTGTTTTTACACATATTTCATAATAATCTCGTGGAATGCAAAAATATAACATCTATTCCATTACCATTGTAGAAAATAATTGCAAATAAACATCCTCATGACACATACGAGTGTCTGGTTTCTCACCACTTGGAGCACTAGTGTTGCTTTGTGTGTTAAACAGTATTAACTGGCCACTGTACCGTGGTAGTTTTAGGTGGGATGTGTTTTGAACTGTGGTTGCATAAAATACTGGTAGAGTTCAGACTTGAACTATCACTGCTAACCACAGCAAACAATTGCGCTGTAGTCTTTACAGAAAGCTTCGTGTGTTCCAATTTATTTTTTGTTGTGGATTGTTTGTTTTCTTTTCTTATATTGAAATGAGTGGAGAGACTGATCCTGGTGCATAAAGGCATTCGAACGAGTCTCTCACCGCAACGAAAGGATTTGGCGATCCCTCCGACTGCTGACAGCCCGGTTGCAGTGGTGACACCAGTTGCCGTCAGATCGCCAAAGTCGTTCGCAGTTGTGCTCGCCCAGCACTCGGACGGGTGACCGTCCGGGCCTGCCGAGCGCTGTCGGCTAGCGGGCTGCACTCGGCCCTCGTGAGGCCGATTGAGGAGCCACTCGACTGAGAAGTAGCGACACCGGTCACAAAAAAAAAACAACAGCAGACCGCGTGCCTCTCCATATCCGTATCTGCATCCGGTGACTCCGAAGGACTTATGATGAAGTTGCAACTGGTCAGTACTGCTGAACCTTTGAGTCATATTTGGACAGTGTTTTTTTATCCCTATGATTTTTATGTCAGTTCCATTTTTGTGGAAGCACAGAATACGTATGTAGGATGGCAGTCCTTTGAAACAGAGGTGTGGCTTATTCCCCCACACTGCTCCTCTCCCCTCGGGCAGTCTTAAGTTCTCGTTTCTTTATGGTCGCGGCTGACTGCCACGATATACTGTCTGTGTAATGACAACTTTTGCACCAGAGAGTGTCGTGACTGTATTTATTAGACTGTGATTCACACCCTCGTACATGGACATTACAATACTACTTGCAATACAATCGATATAACTATTTACACAGACAGTACTCAGCAGTTCCTAAACCAAATAACTTACTGCAATGGTGGAGGTAACATGCTCGTAATAAAACTTTGTACTCGAGTGCCAAAATATTTTATAATGAAGGGCTTTGAAAATAGTTAGAAAAAGAAGTTATCTGTCTCCACTAGCACAGACTACTACATCAAAGTTGTTATGACACAGAAAGTCTCAGCTTGACTAGTGCAGTTCTCATACACGAACAAGAAGTGTTTTACATAGTTTGTTTCTTTTTAACACATACTCTGCGTTTCAGTGCAGTTTAACTTTTGAAACAGTTAATTTCATAAATACTATGAGGGTCATTCAGTAATTAAAGAGGCAAATTGGTCTGGGGAAAAAAACCGTTAGTAGGGCAAGTTTGGTACTTTTGTGGCTTTTAGTTGACATCACTGGGATGAGCCCTGATCAGCTGATGTATCTACATTGCTTTGTTTATAACCTCAAAAACACCTTTCAAGATGGTGAGTCTGCTTGAAGTGTCCACATTAGTTGAACAACATTCTGTTATTCATTTTTTACTTGCTGAAGGTGAGAAACCAGTGATCGTATACTGTAGAATGCATAAAGTTTATGGTGATGGTTGTATGAATTGTGCAAACTTTTACAAGTGGGTAGAGCAGTTCAAAAACAGTCGCGACTCAGTGAGTGACGAACACTATTCTGTCCGACCAGTTGCTGTTTCAACTTCCTCACTAGAAAGTCGAATTGATGACATTATCTGTAACAAGCTGACGTATGGCAAAACGTGCGAGATGGGTCCCAAAGGAGTTGACACGGCTACACAAGGAAACAAGGTTGAGAGTGTGCACAGACCTAAAGGAACGTTATGAAAGAAAAGGTGAGCACTTCCTCAACAAAATTTTAACTTGTGATGAAACTTCGCTTCACTATTGTGAATCACAATGAAAAAAACGAAACATGGAGTGGAAGCACACCAACTCACCTGTCAAGGAAAAATTCAAAACCCAAGCATCAGCAGGAAAAGTCATGTTGACTGTGTTTTGGGATGCTGAAGGTCCAGTTTTTTGTGATTATCTTGAAGAACAGTGTACAATGAAAAGCAAATACTAATTAGATTTGCTTTTAAACAAGGTGAAGCCAGCCATGAGAGAGAGAGATGTCGTGGATCTCAGAGGAGAGGTGTGATTCTCCAGCGAGGCAACTCACATCCTCATATTGCTCAAGTAACCCGTGAAGCTGTTGACAAAATGGGCTGGGAAGTAGTGCCTCATTCCCCTTACAGTCCTGATTTAGCACATAGTGATTTCCATTTGTTTGGTGCACTGAAGGAGGCGTTACGTGGGAAAAGGTCCCGGGATAACGAGGACATGAAAAAGATTGTGGGTAATTGGTTCAAACATCAAGGTAAAGAGCTCTTTGCAGCTGGAATAAAAAAGCTTGTAGCCCATTGGAACAAGTGCATAAATGTTCAAGAGGATTATGTTGAAAAGTAGAAAAAGTATTGTCTTGTAAAAATAAACGTTTCTTTCTCCAGATCAATTTATCTCTTTAGTTATTGAACGACCTTCATATTTTCTGCAAATACTAAAGTGCGTAGACAGAAATGATAACATTTATGCAAATAGTTTCTTATGCTGTTAACAGTTGACATTAGTGGTTACAGTCTAAGAACAGTAGCGCATACTTTGAAATATTCCAGCTTGTATTATAAACTGAAATTAATAAATTCACAACTGTCTTATATGCTGCACTTTTGAGTTTCGCAGATCAGTACCTTTAAGTGTAGGCTACTGTCTTCACACAACTGTCTCATTACACTTTCCATGAGCAAAACTGATGAAAAGTTGCCCCGTGTTTGTGACTTTTTGAACACAGCCTGTCAAACGACTGTGTGAATCCTAGCAAGACTCTCAGTATTGAGAAAACCACTACACGTGACACAGACAGTGACTCTCAGTGGGCCCAGTCGAGCCCCAAAGTGTCGACTGATGATGGTGAGAAACGACATGTGGTGATTGTGAGAAAAATTTTGAAACATAATTTTTTTGGTCAGTTCGTTATCAACACTGAAATTTTGGCACTCAGGTACATCCCTGAGTCGAGGAGTAAAATTCCAACGGCACACCTCAGAGACAACTCATCCGGACGTAGTGAGGAGAATGGGGGTCAAAAGTGAAAACTGTGCCAGTTGCACTTTTTGACTAAAGTGGTGCAGTTGAAAAGCATTTGTAACACGAGGACAGAGAGCCGATACTTCCTACCATACAGATGTGCTCGCGAAGTTAAGGAAAAGGGTCATCTGAATACGAGAAGATATCCCCAATACCCACCAGTTCCGTGGCAGCAACCATTCCCAGTCGTGCCTGGGCGCAACTCGGCCTGCAGTGCTGCCTATCACCCTGCTCTGGCAGACATTTCCCATTTTCCCATTCCTGGAAATTGGGGCATGCCTGAATGGAGACTGTTTAGCTTACTGGAAACTATTGCACCTAATTGTGGAGTGGGTGTTTGTACTGTTTCAGATTTGGCCAAGTTGATATGTAAATTTTTAGAGAACAAACAATCCTCATAAAAACACTGAAAACATCCAACTTTGAAATATTAGGCAGAACTCTTTACCTTTGCTTCTCGGTCAATGTTTACATATGTCATAAGAATTGGGTATTGGTGGCAAATTTGTTTAGCAACTATACAGGCTACATTGTTGTTGTGGCCTTCTGTCCAGAGACTGGTTTGATGCAGCTCTCCATGGTACTCTATCCCATGCAAGCTTCTTCATCTCCCAGTACCTACTGCACCCTACATCCTTCTGAATCTGCTTAGAGTATTCATCTCTCGGTCTTCATCTACCATTTTCACCCTCCACACTGTCCTCTAATAATAAATTGTGATCCCTTGATGCCTCAGAACATGTCCTACCAACTGATCTCTTCTTCTAGTAAAGTTGTGCCACAAATTCCTCTTCTCCCCAATTCTATCTATTCAGTACCTCCTCATTAGTTATGTGATCTACCCATCTAATCTTCAGCATTCTTCTGTAGCTTCACATTTTGAAAGCTTCTATTCTCTTCTTGTCTAAACTATTTATTATCCATGTTTCACTTCCATACATACCTACACTCCATACAAATACTTTCTGAAAAGATTTCCTGATACTTAAATCTATGCTCGATGTTAATAAACTTTTCTTCTTCAGAAATGCTTTCCTTGCCATTGCCAGTTTACATTTTACATCTTCTCTACTTCAACCATCATTGCAGTTATTTTGCTCCCCAAATAGGAGAATTCATCTACTACTTTAAGTGTCTCATTTCCTAATCTAATTCCCTAAGCATTACCTTATTTAATTCGACTACATTCCATTATCCTCGTTTTGCTTTTGTTGATGTTCATCTTATATCCTCCTTTCAAGACACTATCCATTCCGTTAAACTGCTCTTCCAAGTCCTTTGCTGTCTGACAGAATTACAATGTCACCGGCGAACCCAAAGTTTTTATTTCTTCTCCATGGATTTTAATACCTATTCTGAATTTTTCTTTTGTTTCCTTCACTGCTTGCTCAATGTACAGATTGAATAACAACAGGGATAGGCTACAGCCCTGTCTCACTCCCTTCCCAACCACTGCTTCCCTTTCATGCCCCTCGATTCTTATAACTGCCATCTGGTTTCTGTACAAATTGTAAACAGCCTTTTGCTCCCTGTATTTTACCCCTGCCACCTTCAGAATTTGAAAGGGAGTATTCCAGTCAACACTGTCAAAAGCCTTCTCTAAGTCTACAAATGCTAGAAACATAGGTTTGCCTTTCCTTAATCTATCTTCTAAGATAAGTCGTAGGGTCAGTATTGCCTCGCATGTTCCAACATTTCTATGGCATCCAAACTGATCTTCCCCAACGTCGGCTTCTACCAGTTTTTCCACTCTTCTGTAAAGAATTCGTGTTAGTGTTTTACAGCCGTGGCTTATTAAACTGATAGTTCAGTAATTTTCACATCTGTCAACACCTGCTTTCTTTGGGATTGGAATTATTATATTCTTTTGAAGTCTGAGGGTATTTCGCCTGTCTCATACATCTTGCTCACTAGATGGTAGAGTTTTGTTAGGTCCGGCTCTCCCAAGGCTGTCAGAAGTTCTAATGGAATGTTGTCTACTCCGAGGGCCTTGTTTCGACTCAGGTCTTTCATTGCTCTATCAAACTCTTCACGCAGTATCATATCTCCCATTTCATCTTTATCTACATCCTCTTCCATTTCCATAATATTGTCCTCAAGAACATCGCCCTTGTATAGACCCTCTATATACTCGTTCCACCTTTCTGCTTTCCCTTTCTACCGTATCTTCCTTTGCCGTCGGCGTTGTCGTGGTTACCGTGAGACACCGTTATACCAAGAGGAAAGGCGCGTCGATCTTAGAGCATGAGATATGATGACCTTAAGCCATTGACAACACACAACGGTCACGGTAGCACCTGATTCCAGAATAGCTGCAGTAGTTAAGATCTACGAACTATCCCCTGTTGACCAGGTCCCCAAAACTTAACTCGTAACGAGATCCCTTCAAAGCAAATTGTCATAACGATCGTCTATAAAGGCTTCGTACAACGAGAATAAATGTTACGGTTTATGGAACAATAACAGATACGACCAAACTGTCTTGTCTCTTCTGCTTTATTTAACATAGCTTCGTTCACAGTTTCATTTCGCATTCACCACTCATTCACCGAAACCCTTTGATGAACAGTTTTGGTTGCTTAACACCAACAGTCAATGATAATGATACAGCTTTTCTCCTTTTTATAAATTGAAGCCCGCTCTCCGCGATATAATTTAAAATAAAAAACGGTCTCAATACCACGTCCCTCGTGAGATGCGAATAGACTTATCCCGGAATTGACCGCCCTGTAGGTGTACTCAGTTTAATGACCACACTTCACTGTCCGCTATTTCGCGTAACTGAATGTCCATTTGTTAGTCTGATTATACACTGTAGCTATTTAAAATTCGCCCCTATATTTTTCACAACGCACAATTAGCACTTCGTTACTTATTTTCTTTTTTTTTCTTCTAAGAGTAAATGAAAAAAAAAAAAGAGACGCCGTATCATCGGCTTAGTCGATATAAAGCAAAACACCTTAATATGCCCAATTTTACCTCTTCTTATAGGATTGGCTACCTTACTCATTAATTTATTACATATTATTTCCAATAACGCTAAACAGGTATCGCCGTTATATTTTAATTGTATTCAAAAGCATGTTACTACTATTATGACCGACCAAATCGTAACAAATCGCGCGGCGTGCGTTTTTAACGATAACTTTACGCTATTCAAGTTCCGTTACAGCTGTCTTGACTCGTAATGTTACACGGCCCCCCAGACTGTGATGTCTTGAAGAGGGTTCCAGACAGAACAGGCTTATTTATTTTTTTTTTTTGTGTACTGTGACAGGAGAGGGTATTTGTTTCGGCGAATACACTCACTCTCAGATTCACTCAACAAGTCAGTACATACATTCTACAATATTTAAGTTGAGTTAATGGGCCTAGACAAAATGCCCTTAACTAAATTCCACATTTGTTTATAGGTTGTCTTAGAAACACTTCGCAATAATCAATTCATATTCACACCACATTTTTTTTTCTTGGATGAAGCCCTCAGTTCTTCAACCGACTGTGCAAGGCAGGGATCACAGCCGGGTTCGACGATTGGCATCCTAGGCCAAATCCCTTATCAGGCCACTTGTTTAACCAGAGAGGATTTGGTCCTTTTCTTTTCCTCTTAATTCCACTTTTAAATCATCCATCCTCGCTGTTCGGTGAGAGGATAAATCGTATTTCAGCGTCGACATTGTTGCTGATACCAAGAAGGTATCTCATGGAAATCGTCGGTACATTCTTTAATTTTCTTTGTAAGTTAGTATAAGTACGTATTTATCCACTGGTGCTTTTATTTAGTCCACTGAGTGTAGTCTTGGTATCATTCAGTGTTTCTTGAATCTATATTTTGCTCATTATTGATAATACTTCTTCAGGTCTATGTGAGGAAACAAGCCTTTAATTACATCAGTATCACAATCTGCCAGGAGGTAGCTCCCTTCATGAGGTATTTTCATTATTTTATATGGACCTGTATATAAATATTGCCATTTCTTATTCAGTCTTTTCCTGGTTGATCCTTTTGGGTGATTTCTCAATAAAATTTCTTCCCCTACATCATATGAGACTACTTTCTTCACATTTTTATCAAACGGGTTTTTCTCAATTGTGCTTGATGCTTCAGGTTTTCGTAGACCTTCTTCACCGTATCTTCTTTCTTGGTAATCTTTTGTTCTATCGCAGGTAATTTCTTCATCCATTCTGTCACAGTACTTTCACCAAATACTATTTGGTTAGGTGAATAACCTGTCGATAAGTGTGGTAAGTCATTATACACTTTCTCAAATTCATAAATCCAATCGATCCATTTATAATGTTGTTTGGGTATGTACGTCCGTAAAAATCGGTTCAACTCTCGGAAGATTCTTTCAACCGGATTTCCACAAGGGTAAAATCTTGAGATGTAAATGTGCTGGATTCCTTGTTCTTTCATAGTGTCTCTCCATACTTTGCTTGTATAATAAGCAGCGTTGTCTGTCAAGATCATTATAGGTTTGCCAAGCTCAGTTATATAGTTGTTGATAAATTTGCGTAACATGGGTCGAACGTGGAGATTTTTCAAAGGATATAATTTCACATATTTTGAAAAGAGATCATAGAAAGCCAATACATATTTGAACCGTCCACGTGTCACGGGACATGGCCCACAGACATCACATGACACCAACATTAAAGGTTGTTGTGGGATGATAGGATGTAATTCTATCTTCCGACAATAGTTTATGGGTTTCACCTTCTGACATATTTTGCACTTCTTAATAATATTTGTAGCTATACGTCCCAAATTTGGATGATAGCAGTATTGTGCTATTTTGGCTGTACATTTAGCGGAACCAAAATGACCCCAATTCAAGTGAGTGTACCATACTAGTGATTCTAAATATTTATTTGGAACACAAACTTTCCAAACATCTTCTTCATCCTTCCTCTGATACAATACTCCGGATTTTAATTGATACTGTTCTTGAGAGTGACTTAGCGTTTTGCTTTCAACAGCATGTCTAATGGCTTTCCACAACTTATCAACTTCTTGCAGTTGTGGAAGACTTCGAGATAGCTGTGAAATCTGCCTCTCACAATATTGCCTTGATAAATTCATGACTTTAAAGTCAATAGTCCGTTCTTCACACTCGTCGTCATTCTTTCTTTTCGGTAGTCTTGAAAGAGCATCGGCTATGATGTTGTCTTTCCCTCTGATGTATTTGAGCGTAATATCATATTCTTGCAGTAGCAAGGCCCACCGGGTTAAACGTGAATGGAACATCCTTCCTGTTAAAATAAAAGATAAAGCTTTGTGGTCGCAGAATACAATGATCTTCTTTCCATATACAAAATAGCGAAACTTTCTAAGGGACCAGACCACGGACAGTACTTCCAATTCAGTTGTACAATATGCACGTTCACAGCTAGAGAGTGTTCTGCTTGCAAACCCAATTATCTTGATGGTACTGATATCTTCTGGATTGTCCATCTGGAAAAGAGTGGCACCCAATCCTGTTTCAGAAGCATCCGCAGCAATATAAAAATCTTGATCAAGTCTCGGATGATGTAACAGTGGAGCATTAGTCAAAGCATTGCGGATGTTATCAAAAGCTTGCGTGCATTCGGAATTCCACTCCCACATGACATTTTTTCTTAACAGCCGTAACAAACAGTCTTGGCTTCCTAACTGATTGGGTAAAAATCATCGAAAAAGTGAAACTAAGCCGATAAATGACTTTAATTCCGTCCTATTCTTTGGATAAGCACGTCTGTTAATCGCATCCATCTTTTTAGGATTTGGTTTTATCCCTTCAGGAGTGATTATATGTCCAAGAAATTTCAATTGGTTATGAGCAAACTTGGATTTGCTCAAATTTACAGTAACTCCGTATTCCAAAAATTTCGCAAAAACTCTTCTTAACAAATCCAAATGTTCCTCCCAAGTTTCAGAAGCAATTAGCAAATCATCCACATATAAAGTAACTTCATTCAAAAGGTCTCTGCCCAGTACGGTATCTAATGCCGATATAAAAACACCACCGCTTATTTTCAACCCAAATGGCATGACAGTAAACTGGTAACTTCGGCCCAGAAAAACGAATGCAGTATATTTTCTAGATTCTTTCGATATGCTAGTTTGCCAATATGAACTACGCATATCCAAAGAGGTTAAGAAGCGGGCACCATAAAACTTTTGTACTAACTGTTCTAGGTCCTCCGGTCGCGTTTGTACAGGTATAATGATCTTATTGATCTCTCTGGCATCCAACACCAATCTGATGTCACCATTGGGTTTAATTATCGCCACAAGAAGGTTACAATATTCAGAATCTGAGGGCTCAATAATCCCCCTTTCTAACATTTTATTGATTTCCTTTCTGACTACTTCTTTCTATGTCCATGGGATAGAATAGGAAGTACGACAAAAGGGTTTATGTGCATACGTCTTTATATGGTATTCAAAGTCTTTTATTATACCTGGACGTTTACTAAAAATTGACTGATATGCTTCCAACAAGTAGTACAGTTTATCCCTTTGGATAACAGATAAATATTCTGATTCTAACACCTTTTCCTGCAATGACATTTTATCCATCATTTCTTCAGAACATTCAATAAGGCATATATCATACACATTTTCATCATCAATACTGACATATTTTACCATTAGATTCATACACAATTGATTTGGAATTACTCGGCCCTTTCTCAGGCTGGTTGTCAAAACATTACCATTGGAATTAAATATACATTCACCTTTCTCTAAATTAATGATTGCACCGGTTTCACATAAAAAATCCAAACCCCAGATACATGGTACTGTCATTTTAGGAACAACCAGGAATGTACTTTCTATTTGAGCCCCCTGTATTGTAACGTCAACACGTACCTGTTTCACAACTTTTTGCATTTTTGCGCTCAACGCGCCAGACACGGTACATCCTGAGATAGGAAAAGTGGGCATTTTTACCCCTCGGCTTATCTGTTTTAAACAGTCCAACGTCATGACACTAATAGTTGCTCCAGTATCAATTAATATTTCAACATCAACATTATTTATACTTGTTGGAATTATTGCCTGTAAAATTTGTCCACATTTATTAGAAACTTCAGGTTTTTCTTCAATTAATTCATTCCTTATATCCTGATCATTATTGTACCTTAATACTCTCAGTTCAAATTGATGCCTGCCTTCCTTCTCCTTTCCAGTCATCCTAGGAAGGCATTTGGTGACTGGTATTAGTTTAATCTATCTCGTTGAGTCATCGGTGGGGGTTCATGAACTCCCACAATCCGTACAGTATGATCCGAGTTATGGTATTCACCCCGTCGCACATTGGAGGCTCCTTCGCCCATTGGTATAACTCCTTGTGCTGGATGAGGACTCGAGGCATTTGTTCCATCCTGCCGATGAACATTATGCTTCGAATTATCTTCCCAAGGTCGAATGCAATTGGGTTCATCACTTGGGTACCTGTTACTCTTATTAATATCACTACTATGCACATTCGCGTCACCATATCGAGGTTTACCTCTAGCACAGTAAGTATCTCTTCTATATTTATTATAATCATTGTTTTTATTGCAACCATAGGATGAAGATTGTCCACGCTCCTGTGATGCGGGTTTGACCTGGTTTTCGGTATTATTATTATCATACGTTAAATTATTATTATAATTATTCGTATTACTATGAGTGTGAGTCGACATTTGATTACTACTCATTTGTCCTGCGTCTTCCATAATCATATCTATAGAGTCAATCACCGACAAGAATTGTTCTATGTCGTGGTCAGGAACATTTATTAACTTTTCACGTATATTTATGGGCAACCTTCCCTTCAAAATTCTGATCACTTCCTTGTGAGAAATTGGATCATTCCAATAACGTGTCTTATTTATGTACTTTTCAAAATATTGCCTTAAAGTACTCCTTTTACTGTTAAAATACTCAGGTTGGTAAACCTCTTTTCTTAATTTCTCATGTTTACTCGACGACCAGTATTTAGTCAAAAAAAGTTGTTCAAACTCAGCGCAAGTATGGCAACTTTCACTTACTTCGGCGGCCCATAATGCGGCTTCTACGGTAATTTTGGATACTATAAATTGAAGTCGGTCATGTTCTGACCAGCTACGCGGAAATATTCTTTTGAAATTATTGATAAAGATTTTCGGATGCAGGTTGTTCTTTTCAGTGGAGAATGTTGGGAATTGTCTACTTTTAAAAATGCTGTTCTCCACCTTTAAAGAAGATAAATATCCTCGCTGACCAAAAGAATCATCATCTTTACCAACCGAATCATCAACTTCCCAATGCAAATTTTCACCACAATTGTACTTCGTATTATCACATGTTCGGTTGTTTTTCGACCTATTCTCCGAACGTTCGTCCTCTGTCAACAAATTTTGTGATGACTTTCGTTCTAACTCTGCCAATTTATGATTGGTTTCCTTTTGCCATTTAGGTAACTCATCAACTATTTTGTCTTTTATTTTCTGAAATTCGCTAGTGAAGAGCTTAATTAATTCATCATTTCTACTTAGGTGCTCATTGATATTTTCATTTGGCTGGGTTCCAATAGTAGTCTTAACCTTGTCTACAATTTCATTTTCTTTTATTTCTATCCATTCAGATAGATCTTCGTCAAGTCTTTTAGTTTGATCTACTAAATACTTGTCAGTCCCCTTACGAGCATCAGACTAAAACTCGACTATTTCTTTGGAAAGCTCTTCTATCTGTGCACTAGCATTGAAACAGCTGCTTTCACACTTAACCATCCTATTGGACAGGCCATCATAACTCTTTGAAACTACCTCATATTTCTTTTCTACGTCATGAAGTTTTCCCATTAAATTATTATATTGCCTTTCTAAGGTGTTAGAAAACTCTACATCTAGTTCTGTGTTTCAATTCTTTCACATTTAATTGAGTCTCCCAGTCCGCCTTTAATTCTTTCTTAGTATTTTCCAGTTTATAATCAAAGGTGTTCAGTTTGCTTTCGAAAGAATCCATTTTAATTTCTAATGAACCAAATTTGGCCTCAAATTTTTCATTTAACTTTTGATTGTCCTCTTTTAATTGCTTATTATCTTTTTCTAGTGAACCAAGTCTTCCAGTCATTACACCCATTTGAGTATTTATTGATGCCAGCATATCAAACATTTTTTGATTAATATTTCCATTTTGAGGATAAACTTGCTGATCTACTCCCGAAACCTCAAGATCTTTATGTTCTCCCACGCTGCTTACCTTACTTATCATTGTATTTGAATCTCCTAACGGCTCTAAATCAATAACTGTATTACTATCTGTACATGTCTCCTGTCCCACATTGAGCTCATGGGATGCATCATCCCTTTCCTCTTCACTTTCCTCTCTCTCTCTCTACTCATTACTCTACTCAACTGCACATTATCATGTATTCTTTTCGTTCATTTTGACATGATTATTCACTACCAAGACATACACTTATTTTCACTATGTATTTATATATATTTATCTACCGAAATCACAAGTCTCAACTTCCCTTTTTTTTAAATAATTATACAGTTATTTTAATCATACCTGGTAGTATCGCTCACTTTTAGCGATTATTGAAGAATACCTCATTCATTGGACAGACTCACTGGCTGCTACAATATTTTCCAACTCTAGGGTTCGTGAATCCGGATGACACTCGACTCGATGCAGCAATCCTCCTCGATCGAGCCGCACGTTGTGGCGCCATTTCTACCGTATCTTCCTTCGCCGTCGGCGTTGTCGTGGTTGCCGTGAGACACCGTTATACCAAGAGGAAAGGCGCGTCAATCTTAGAGCATGAGATATGATGACCTTAAGCCATTGACAACACACAACGGTCACGGTAGCACCTGATTCCTGAATAGCTGCAGTAGTTAAGATGTACGAACTATCCCCTGTTGACCAGGTCCCCAAAACTTAACTCGTAACGAGATCCCTTCAAAGCAAATTGTCATAACGATCGTCTATAAAGGCTTCGTACAATGAGAAGAAATGTTACGGGTTATGGAATAATAACAGATACGACCAAACTGTCTTGTCTCTTCTGCTTTATTTAACATAACTTCGTTCACAGTTTCATTTCGCATTCACCACTCATTCACCGAAACCCTTTGATGAACAGTTTTGGTTGCTTAACACCAACAGTCAATGATAATGATACAGCTTTTCTCCTTTTTATTAATTGAAGCCCTCTCTCCGCGATATAATTTAAAATAAAAAACGGTCTCAATACCACGTCCCTCGTGAGATGCGAATAGACTTATCCCGGAATTGACCGCCCTGTAGGTGTACTCAGTTTAATGACCACACTTCACTGTCCGCTATTTCGCGTAACTGAATGTCCATTTGTTAGTCTGATTATACACTGTAGCTATTTAAAATTCGCCCCTATATTTTTCACAACGCACAATTAGCACTTCGTTACTTATTTTCTTTTTTTTTTCTTCTAAGAGTAAATGAAAAAAAAAAAAAAGAGACGCCGTATCATCGGCTTAGTCGATATAAAGCAAAACACCTTAATATGCCCAATTTTACCTCTTCTTATAGGATCGGCTACCTTACTCATTAATTTATTACATATTATTTCCAATAACGCTAAACAGGTATCGCCGTTATATTTTAATTGTATTCAAAAGCATGTTACTACTATTATGACCGACCAAATCGTAACAAATCGCGCGGCGTGCGTTTTTAACGATAACTTTACGCTATTCAAGTTCCGTTACAGCTGTCTTGAATCGTAATGTTACACCTTCTTTGCTTAGAACTGTGTTTCCATCTGAGCTCTTGATATTCATGCAAGTAGTTCTCTTTTCTCCAAAGAGCTCTTTACTTTTCCTGTAGGCAATATTTATCTTACCCATAGTGATATAGGCCTCCATATCCTTACATTTGTCCTGTGGCCATCCCCGCTTAGCCATATTGCACTTCATGTCAATCTCATTTTTTAGACATTTCTATTTGTTTTTGCCTGCTTCATTTAATGTGTTTTTATATTTTCTCCTTTTGTCAGTTAAATTCAATATTTCTTCTGTTACCCAAGGATTTCTACTAGCCCTCATCTTTTTACGTACTTGATCCTCTGCTGCCTTCACTATTTCATCTCACAAAGCTACCCATTCTTCTTCTACTGTATGTCTTTCTCCTGTTCTTGTCAATCATTCCCTAATGCTCGTTCTGAAACTCTCTACAACCTCTTGTTCTTTCTGTTTATCCAAGTCCCATCTCCTTAAATTCACACCTTTTTGCAGTTTCTTCAGGTTTAATCTGCAGTTCATAGCAAATAGATTGTGGTCAGAATCAACATCTGCCCCTGGAAATGTCTTACAATTTAAAACCTGGTTCCTAAAAATCTGTCTTACGATTATATAATCTATATTAGACCTTCCAATGTCTCCAGGCTTCTTCCGTGTATACAACCTTCTTTCACGATTATTATTTTTTATTCATTATTAAACCTGCTCCTATTTGATTTTGTAATTATAATCCTGTAATCGCCTACCCAGAAGTCGTGTTCCTTCTGCCACCGAACTTCACTAATTCCCACTATATCTAACTTTAACCTATCCATTTCCCTTTTAAAATTTTCTAACCTGCCTGCCCGACTAAGGGATCTGACATTCACGGCCCAATATGTAGAACGCCAGTTTTCTTTCTCCTAATAGCGATGTTCTCCTGAGTAGTCCCTGCCTGGAGATCCAAATGGGGGTCTATTTTACCTCCGGAATATTTTACCCAAGAGGATGCATCATCATTTAATGATACAGTAAAGCTGCCTGCCCTCAGGAAAAATTAAAGGTATAGTTTCCCCTTGCTTTCAGCCGTTCGCAGTACCAGCACAGCAAGGCCGTTTTGGTTAATGTTACAGGGCCAGATCAGTCAATCATCCAGACTGTTGCCCCTGCAACTACTGAAAAGGCTGCTGCCCCTCTTCAGGAACCACACGTTTGTCTGGCCTCTCAACAGATACCCCTCCGTTGTGGTTGCACCTACGGTACGGCCATCTGTATCGATGAGGGACGCAAGCCTCCCCACAGACAGAGGAGGGACAGGCCACGTATACAGCTACATTACTGGCCCCTATTGCTGGGCAGTGTTTGCGGCAATATATTTCAGAGGCAGAAGTGTTTACGTGGGCCTCACTGTGGTCACAAAATAGATGGAAGTGAGCTAGTGGAAGCGAGTGCCACTCTCCTCATTGGCTGGTAGTTTTTTAAGGAAATGAACTGCCTCTGAAAATTTAACTTGGAAACTGATACTGGATGCATATATTTCACAGAAAGCTGAAACAGTATTTTGAATATGTTATTTGCAGGCAATTTGTCCAAGAATTGGTGAAACTGATATCAATATGAAAGACTATATACTAGATACAACCACATTGGTGATCACCCTTCAATTTTTGATCTGTTGTGATTAGTACAGAAATCTTGCTTCCCCACCCACTGGCTCACCAGTCTGAACAAAGTTACGCTGCCAGTGATAGTGAAGTTGAGTGGTTGTTTCATTCCATTTTATGTGCATCTTTATGTTGTTGCAAATAACTGGAAGCGTATTGTGATTAGTTTCACTGATGAATTAGCTGGTATCAGATAAGTTGAAAAAGGAAATTTATTAGAAACTGTTGTGGCTAATTGTGAAGTTGGTATTTCTACCATTTCAGAAGTGGTGAAGTCAAAATCTAATTACCAGAGGAAGCTGTGAACAATGCTCATATGGAAACACTGAAAACATCAGACTTTGAAAAAGTGGGTGAAGCTCTTTATCTTTGGTTCACCCGAGAATGAGAAAAAGGTGTGTCTGTAAATGGCCCGATACTGCAAAGATAAGCTAAAATGTTAGCTGAACTGTTTGGTGAGGAAGGAAAAGATTTGTCTTCTAGCTCTGGGTAGTTGGGCAGGTTTAAAAACAGGCATGGCATTCAGCAACAGAATGTGTGCGGGGAAAAGTTATCATCAGACCCAGACACAGTTATGTTTTCAAAACAACAAGAGTTTGAGATTACACCTGAGGTTACACTAAAGACCAAATTTACAATGCTCATGAAATAGGAGCCAGTTTTCAGATGTTGCCTACAGACTCCTTAGCTTCCTCAACAGAAACATCTGCCCCAGGACACTGAATGAAAATAGAATGGCAAAGTGTTCTTTTGGCAATAAATGCTTCTGTCACTTACAGACTGCCTCGGGAGTGTATTGGGAAATTGAAAAACTCTAAAACCTTTAAGGATGTTACCCAAAATGTACTACCAGTACTTCATACAGGTCACAAAAGGTCTTGAATGTTTTTTGAACTCTTTACTGAATGGTGGAGTTTTGTCAGAACTACTGACAGCCTTGGAAGAGCCAGTCCTGACAAAACTCTACCATCTGGTGAGCAAGATGTATGAGACAGGCGAAATACCCTCAGACTTCAAGAAGAATATAATAATTCCAATCCCAAAGAAAGCAGGTGTTGACAGATGTGAAAATTATTGAACTATCAGTTTAATAAGTCACGGCTGCAAAATACTAATGTGAATTCTTTACAGACGAATGGAAAAACTGATAGAAGCCGGCCATGGGGAAGATCAGTTTGGATTCCGTAGAAATATTGGAACACATGAGGCAACACTGACCCTATGACTTATCTTAGAAGATAGATTAAGGAAAGGCAAACCTATGTTTCTAGCATTTGTAGACTTAGAGAAGGCTTTTGACAGTGTTGACTAGAATACTCTTTTTCAAGTTCTGAAGGTGGCAGGGGTAAAATACAGGGAGCAAAAGGCTATTTACAATTTGTACAGAAACCATATGGCAGTTATAAGAGTCGAGGGGCACGAACGGGAAGCAGTGGTTGGGAGGGAAGTGAGACAGGGTTGTAGCCTATCCCCGATATTCAATCTGTATATTGAGCAAGCAGTAAAGCAAATAAAAGAAAAATTTGGAGTAGGTATTAAAATCCCTGGAGAAGAAATAAAAACTTTGAGCATTGTCGATGACATTTTAATTTTGTCAGAGAAAGCAAAGGACTTGGAAGAGCAGTTGAACGGAATGGACAATGTCTTGAAAGGAGGATAGAAGACAGACAGCAACAAAAGCAAAACAAGTATAATGGAATGTAGTTGAATTAAGTCGGGTGATGTTGAGGGTATTAGATTAGGAAATGAGACACTTAAAGTAGTAAAGGAGTTTTGCTATTTGGGGAGCAAAATAACTGATCATGGTCGAAGTAGAGACGACATAAAATGTACAGTGACAATGGCAAGGTAAGCGTTTCTGAAGAAGAGAAATTTGTTAACATTGTGTATAGATTTTATTGTCGGGAAGTCATTTCTGAAAGTATTTGTATGGAGAGTAGCCATGTATGGAAGTGAAACATGGACGATAAATAGTTTGTACGAGAAGAGAATAGAAGCTTTCAAAATGTGGTGCTACAGAAGAATGCTGAATATTAGATGGGTAGATCACATAACTAATGAGGAGGTACTGAATAGAAATGGGGAGAAGAGGAGTTTGTGGCACAACTTGACTAGAAGAAGGGATCGGTTGGTAGGACATGTTCTGAGGCATCGAGGGATCACCAATTTAGTATTGGAGGGCAGCGTGGAGGGTAAAAATCGTAGAGGGAGACCAAGAGATGAATACACTAAGCAGATTCAGAAGGATGTATGGTGCAGTAGATACTGGGAGATGAAGAAGCTTGCACTGGATAGAGTAGAATGGAGAGATGCATCAAACCAGTCTCAGGACTGAATACCACAACAATAACAACATACTGAATGGTTTAGTATCAGTTTGTACCAAAAGATGAAAAGTTTCAAACTGATTTGTTAACATCAAGTATAGATTTAAAGGTGAGGAAGTCGTTTCTAAAATTATTTGTATGGAGTGTAGCCATGTATGGAAGTGAAACATGGACGATAAATAGTTTAGACAAGTAGAGAACAGAAGCTTTCAAAATGTGGTGCTACAGAAGAATGCTGAACATTAGATGGGTAGATCACATAACTAATGAGGAGGTATTGAATAGAATTTGGGAGAAGAGGAGTTTGTGGCACAACTTGACTAGAAGAAGAGATCAATTGGTAGGACATGTTCTGAGGCATCGAGGGATCACCAATTTAGTATTGGAGGGCAGCGTGGAGGGTAAAAATCGTAGAGGGAGACCAAGAGATGAATACACAAAGCAGATTCAGAAGGATGTAGGTTGCTGTAGTTACTGGGAGATGAAGAAGCTTGCACAGGATAGGGTAGCATGGAGAGCTGCATCAAACCAGTCTCACTACTGAAGACCACAACAACAACATGTGTTGCCAGTCTAATTCAGTTGATGCATCAGGGCATAGTAGGACATTTAAATGGCGCTGGCATGGACTGCTTTTGCAAACTGTCTACTGACATGCAAAGCAACACACACAAATGATGAGCTGAAGGCAATAAACACGAAGCACGTAATTTACAGGTGCACGCAATCCTGGAGGTAACTTGGAAACAGAAACTCTTCAAAGGTGCTGCAGAAATATGTATGATAGGCCTGAAGAAGACTTGACAGACGTAGTAAAAAGAATTCCTGGATGTGAAGTCACACGTATGTTCAAAGTGGACGATTTGCGAGATGTCACGGATTGAGAAGTTGTACAAATAGTACTGCAGTCAAATGCTGATGCGCTGGAAGAACCCGAAATAGACGATGTGGATGATAGAGTGATAGACAGTGATTGTTTTTGAGCACTAGAGGTAATCCTATATTAAGAATTTATCTTACAGAGGTGTACTGGGTATAGTATAAAACAAGAATTACAGTAAATGTGGTGCTGTTATCATAGGTTGCTATAACATCTGTTCAACAAGGCAGTGAGTCAACATCAGCTGGATTCCTTCTAATGAAATGCTGGTTTGACATCACTGCTCTAAAACATGTGTAGGGGAAAAAAATTACTGTGTTTTTTGAGTAAGTAATTCATAGGATGAAAATGCTAAGTACAGTATACTGTTTATTAATGTACTGCAATTAAACAAATGTGATTTTAACTTGTGTTTACATGTTAAAGTCTGAAGTGGATTTGCTAGACGAGTTAAATATGGTGCCTGGAAAACAGCTGTTACATTGTATGATTTAGTCAGCACAATCGTTATTCCTCTTCCGTTAGACAAAGTGTAAACAGCTTCAGTCTAATATTCTTCACTGTACGAAAAGCCACTCTGTCCATATTAGCTCCAAATTTTGAAATACAAGACGAAACCTGAGAGCCCAAGTACTTTTCAAAACTGGTCACATTTCATGGGAGTGAAAGTTGATTGCGGAACTGAAAAATGGCAGTCAGAAGCGGATTTTCAGAATCGGCTTAGAAGTATTTATGTGACCACCCAGAAGCAGTATTGGGAAATTGGTTTATGAAATTTGATTTTGGGAGCTCCATGGGGTGGCAGTGTTTAAATAAATGAGATAGGAAATGAGAACAAAATTGCAGTATCTCCTTGCAGTCACTGGCCATCGGCTAAATATGACACTCTGACTGGTGCGGCGATTCTCTGCTCTGGCAAAGAGTATGAAACTGTGTTTCTGTGATCCTGACTTGTACAACTTGAAACAACTGAAATAACGATTTTGTATTTATTTACAAATTATGATTGTCAAAAATTCTTAAATATGTTTTACAAATAAATGTTTACATCGCTCAGTTGGCAAGCACAGTAGTGTGAGTGAAAATTCTGTATTCTAAGTCAGACTGAAAATCCTTGTAGAGCATGCAACCATTATAAATATAATTTTTGGAAAGAATTTAAAATGGCATGTGGTTGGTTAGTAACAGTCGCTGGTTTTCTGTGAATTGGTTTATTAAAGGTCATGATGTATTTTGTCTGTTTATAATAGGTCATCACATGATGGTTTCAACCTGAAATATGTCATGTCAATTAATTAAGAAGTTCAGAGAAAAATGGTGACTGCTTTTGTTCAACAATACACCTTTTTATTTGTTTCCAATAATTTCATGAAAACTCTGTCACACTACAGTGTAGGCAGCTACTCTTGGCCATGCAGTATGTGTAATTTTGCACTTTTGGAACAACCCCCTCCCCTCACCATCCCCTCCCCATATCCTCCCCTCCCCATATCCTCCCCTCCCCTCCCCTCCTCTCCTCAATGTGATGATTCGATTCCTGAGAATTGCAGTTTTGATATACCTTTGCTGTGTATATGAGATGTACTTAGTGTTTGTACCAATTTGATAGATTATTTGTAGCATATTATAAGTCCAAATGATGTCCACTCTACTCTGATGCAGGAAGCAGACAACCTCTTTGCCGAGTGCAAAGAGATCCGCACACTGACCATTTCTGACAACAGTTTCGATGTGGACGTGAGGTTCTTTGATGCCTTGGCGCGGGTGGCAGACCTACGAGTGCTGCACCTAGGTGTTTATCTTCCTCAGAAGACGTCATTTCCACTGAACTTGTTAGCTGATACCTGTCCCCATTTGTGTGACTTAAAACTGGGGAGCTGTGGCAATATTTGCTACCAGATTCGAGATGCCGAGTATTTTGTCAGTACCCACAGACACGTGCTCGAGCGCCTGAGTATCAGTTGGATGTCAGTCGAAGGAAGGTGAGTCTACAGTAGTGACACTCATCCTGTGTTGTCACCTGTGCCGTATCTGTGCTTACCTTCCCTCAGTGTTGTTCACTTCAGGTGGATTCCTCTCGTACTTGGATCTGAGCTCGATACCTGACTCAACCTGATCACTTATTAGAACTTCCAGTTTAATAAATAAGTGTAGAGCACTTTTATTAAATTGAAATATCACCAACTGGAATTGTGCTATTTTGTAATTGTTTATATAATAATTTATTACATTGTGATCCCTTAGATATATAGGTACATAAAAATATATGAATATGTTAACAAAATTCACATCACTGGTTTTGACAAGTAACTACCATTCTCAGATATGTTTAATCTATATCTATACTACTATATATGAGGGTGGCTCGATTTGGTAAGTTCAGTAAATTTTCACGAAAGAATAGAACATTTTTGTCGTGTCTTCACGGTCGGTAAGCTCGATTATTGCAAGTCTCGTATAAACCACATACAGTTCATTAATGACAGCTGTTTGAATTGTTCAGTGTGTCAACGTGATTGGAAATTGAGAAAACGAAATTTTTCATTTTCATTTGAAGGGGTGGACTGCTTCACAAATCAATACTGAATTGGATAAAGTGCACTCGGAGTCTGCACTATCATTCAAGACCATTTACTTTTGGATTAATGCATTTGTGATGTACATTTGTTTGATGTTACTGTATTTCTACATTGAAAAAGCTTATTTTTGATGATGAAATGTATACGTGTCAGAGATTTTAAAGCCTGACTTGGCTGAAATGAAATCTTTTGCAGTACCAAATGAAAATGGTCCAAGGGCAAAAATTGCAATTGTGAAATAAATAACTTCTACAGTCAACAACAAATACAATATCTTAAAAAATTCTACACAACTGGTAATCCAGACAGTCAGAAGTTAATCAGTTTAAACACAGCCGAACACGAAGAGGACTCCGATCACCCAGTTGAGGTCACCACAAAGCAAAACATTTACAAAGTCTGTGATATTGTAATGCGAGGCTGCCAAATACAAATTTGAGAGACTGCTGAGACTGCAAGCATCTCAAATGAGTGAGTGCGTAATAGCCTGCTTGGAGAACTGGCTGTGTGCAATGTGGGTGCAGTGGCATAGCTATGTAACTGAGGGCCTTGGGCCAAAAATGAAATTGGAGCTCTATCTAAACTAAAATAAATACTTTATAGCTGCAAAACTACTTCGTCATCATCTCCTACCATGTAATAAGGCAAACTTCTGGGATAGAGTTCGACCTGAATAGGATACAGAGTACTTTAGTACTGATAAAAGGATCCTGTGGGATAATTTTCAGTGGCAGTCCACACCAGGGGAACAAAGTCGCAAGCACAAAAAAGTAAAAAATAAACAATGAAGCAGTAGTACTTGGCCACATAAATGTGCCCGTTGCCACGAAGCATACTGGGAACAGTGAAGTCAGTGCCAGCAAGTCACTTTCACTAAACTAGTGTGCTACGAGTTCAGTGCGCCTTACCGATCGGCCCGATTTTGCTTAGAGCTACGATTTCTTATTGGTAATTGTCGGTAAGCATGAGAGGCAGGGGCCGTGTTTTCGTGGCTCTAGTAGATTGCAGTTAATAATATAGGTTGACGCTACAATGAAGTAGACAATTTTATTTTAACAATTTCTTTTACGTCTTTTTATGACTTGAGATTTTGTGAACTCATCAATAAGTTCCGTTAAATGTAGACTTAATGCACCCTCGTGTTTGATTGCTACGGGTGCCAAATGTCAGAGTCGAGCTTGAGCTATATTATTCCTTGTATAAATTTTGATCATTTTTAATTTGCGAATGATCTTTCGGCTGTTGCAGAAGCGACTGTTATTGTATAAAATAATAAAACTGTGTTAAACACTTCCATAATGTCACATTCTAGCATTTCACACGTAATTGGTGAACATTCCATATTGGAGTCAATTTAGGTAGAACAAGGTGATAAGTATTAATAAATTGTTGTGAAAAATTAGGACCGGTTATATCAAAATATTTACTTTGGAATTGATCACATTTTTTGTAATAAAGTTGCTTCATACACAGTGAGCAAAAATGGTGGTGCTAGGAACTTAAATATTTGACATATTCTTCTGATATTGAGAAGGCTATCTACACTTACAGTGAAAATGTGCTTAATTCATTACACAAAAAATTGCAGGCAACTGATATATTTTGTGATCTGTCAAAGGCATTTGACTGCGTAAATCACAATATCCTTTTAAATAAATTAGAATATTATAGTGTAACAGGAAATGCTGCAAAATGATTCAAATCTTATTCCCTGGCAGGAAACAAAGGGTGTTATTAGGAAAGAATCAAGCTATCAGGCATTATCTAACTGGGAACTAATTACATGTTGGGTCCCACAAGGTTCCATTTTAGGGCCCTTACTTTTTCTTGTGTATACCAATGACCTTTCATCAGTAACATTACCAGATGCCAAGTTCATTTTGTTTGCCGATGATACAAACATTGCAATAAATAGTAAATCAAGTGCATTCTTAGAAAGATCAGCTAATAAAATATTTGTGGACATTAATCACTGGTTCCTAGCCAATTCTTTGTCACTAAACTTTGAAAAAACGCGCTACATGCAGTTCAGAACTTGTAAGGGGTGTCCCACGAGTATATGCCTAACATACGATGACAAGCAGATAGAAGAAGTGGACAGTGTTAAATTCTTGGGATTACAGCTTCATACTAAATTCAACTGGGAAGAGCACACCACAGAACTGTTGAAGCATCTTAACAAATCTCTATTTGCAATGAGAATTGTGTCAGACATAGGGGATATAAAAATGAAAAAGCTGGCATATTGTGCTTACTTTCATTCCATAATGTCATATGGGATTATTTTTTGGGGTAATTCATCAAGCCAAACTAAAGTTTTCCGGGCACAAAAACGTGCAGTAAGAGTTATATGTGGTGTGAACTCAAGAACATCCTGCAGAAGCAATATATTTATTGCTTAGTGAAATTTTTCATTAAAAATATAGCACTTTTTCAACCCAACAGCTCAATTCATGGAATCAATACTAGAAATAAGAATAATCTTCACAAGGATTGAAGTCACTTAGTCTTGTACAAAAAGATGCACATTATACAGGAACACACATTTTCAATAACTTGCCAGCAGCCATATAACACACAAACACACACACAAATTTCAATCTTTCGCAACCCAAGGTTGCTTCATCAGGAAAGAGGGAAGGAGAGGGAAAGACGAAAGGATGTGGATTTTAAGGGAGAGGGTAAGGAGTCATTCCAATCCCAGGAGTGGAAAGACTTACCTTAGGGAGAAAAAGGACAGGTATACACTCGCGCACACACACACACACACACACACACACACACACACACACACACACACACACACACACACACACATATACAGACACAGCCAGACATATGTAAATGCAAAGAGGTTGGGCAGAGATGTCAGTCAACGCGGAAGTACAGAGGCAAAAATGTTGTGAATGACAGGTGATGTACGAGGGGCGGCAACTTGAAATTAGTGGAGGTTGAGGCATGGTGGGTAATGGGAAGAGAGAATATATTGAAGGGCAAGTTCCCATCTCCGGAGTTCTGAGAGGTTGGTGTTAGTGGGAAGTATCCAGATAACCCGGACGGTGTAACACTGTGCCGAGATGCGCTGGCCGTGCACCAAGGCATGTTTAGCCACAGGGGTGATCCTCATTACCAACAAACACTGTCTGCCTGTGTCCGTTCATGTGAATGGACAGTTTGTTGCTGGTCATTCCCACATAGAAGGCTTCACAGTGTAGACAGGTCAGTTGGTAAATCACGTGGGTGCTTTCACACGTGGCTCTGCCTTTGATCGTGTACACCTTCCGGGTTACAGGACTGGAGTAGGTGGTGGTGGGAGGGTGCATGGGACAGGTTTTACACTGGGGGGCGGTTACAAGGGTAGGAGC
Organism: Schistocerca americana; assembly: GCF_021461395.2. Classification (NCBI taxonomy): domain Eukaryota; kingdom Metazoa; phylum Arthropoda; class Insecta; order Orthoptera; family Acrididae; genus Schistocerca; species Schistocerca americana. The sequence continues at coordinate 199,476,604 of NC_060128.1, read as the reverse complement.
CAGAGGATAGGGAAGGTGGTTTGGGGATTTCATTGGGATGAACCAAGAGGTTACGAAGGTTAGGTGAACGGCGGAAGGACACTCTTGGTGGAGTGGGGAGGATTTCATGAAGGCTGGATCTCATTTCAGGCCAGGATTTGAGGAAGTCGTATCTCTGCTGGAGAGCCACATTCAGAGTCTGATCCAGTCCTGGAAAGTATCCTGTCACAAGTGGGGCACTTTTGTGTTTCTTCTGTGGGAGGTTCTGGGTTTGAGAGGATGAAGAAGTGGCTCTGGTTATTTGCTTCTGTACCACGTCGGGAAGGTAGTTGTGGGATGCGAAAGCTGTTTTCAGGTTATTGGTGTAATGGTTCAGGGCTTCTGGACTGGAGCAGATTCGTTTGCCACGAAGACCTAAGTTGTAGGGAAGGGACCGTTTGATATGGAATGTGTGGCAGCTGTCATAATGGAGGTACTGTTGCTTGTTGGTGGGTTTGATGTGGACGGACGTGTGAAGCTGGCCATTGGACAGGTGGAGGTCAGCGTCAAGGAAAGTGGCATGGGATTTGGAGAAGGACCAGGTGAATCTGATGGAACCAAAGGAGTTGAGGTTGGAGAGGAAATTCTGGAGTTCTTCTTCACTGTGAGTCCAGATCATGAAAATGTCATCAATAAATCTGTACCGAACTTTGGGTTGGCAGGCCTGGGTAACCAAGAAGGCTTCCTCTAAGCGACCCATGAATAGGTTGGCGTACGAAGGGGCCATCCTGGTACCCATGGCTGTTCCCTTTAATTTTGGTATGTCTGGCCTTCGAAAGTGAAGAAGTTGTGGGTAAGGATGCAGCTGGCTAAGGTAATGAGGAAAGAGGTTTTAGGTAGGGTGGCAGGTGATCGGCGTGAAAGGAAGTGCTCCATCACAGTGAGGCCCTGGACGTGCGGAATATTTGTGTATAAGGAAGTAGCATCAATGGTTACAAGGATGGTTTCCGGGGGTAACAGACTGGGTAAGGATTCCAGGCGTTCGAGAAAGTGGTTGGTGTCTTTGATGAAGGATGGGAGACTGCATGTAATGGGTTGAAGGTGTTGATCTATGTAGGCAGAGATACGTTCTGTGGGGGCTTGGTAACCAGCTACAATGAGATGGCCGGGATGATTGGGTTTGTGAATTTTAGGAAGAAGGTAGAAGTTGGGGGTGCGGGATGTTGGTGGGGTCAGGAGGTTGATGGAGTCAGGTGAAAGGTTTTGTAGGGGGTCTAAGGTTCTGAGGATTCCTTGAAGCTCCGCCTGGACATCAGGAATGGGATTACCTTGGCAAACTTTGTAAGTAGTGTTGTCTGAAAGCTGATGCAGTCCCACAGCCACATACTCCCGACAATCAAGTACCACGGTCGTGGAGCCCTTGTCCGCCGTAAGAATGACGATGGATCGGTCAGCCTTCAGATCACGGATAGCCTGGGCTTCAGCAGTGGTGATGTTGGGAGTAGGATTAAGGTTTTTTAAGAAAGATTGAGAGGCAAAGCTGGAAGTCAGAAATTCCTGGAAAGTTTGGAGAGGGTGATTTTGAGGAAGAGGAGGTGGGTCCCGCTGTGACGGAGGACGGAACTGTTCCAGGCAGGGTTCAATTTGGATAGTGTCTTGGGGAGTTGGATCATTAGGAGTAGGATTAGGATGATATTTCTTCGTGGCAAAGTGGTATTTCCAGCAGAGAGTACGGGTGTAGGACAGTAAATCTTTGACAAGGGCTGTTTGGTTGAATCTGGGAGTGGGGCTGAATGTGAGGCCTTTGGATAGGACAAAGGTTTCGGATTGGGAGAGATGTTTGGAGGAAAGGTTAACTACTGAATTAGGGTGTTGTGATTCCAGATTGTGTTGATTGGAATTTTGAGGTTTTGGGGGGAGTGGAGCTGGAAGTGGGAGATTGGTTCTAATTTGCGGTTGGCCTGTAGGAGGATGCTCTGAACAGCCGGTGTGGATGTGGGAGAGGAAAGACTGAGGACTTTTATTAAGGATAGGAGTTGACGGGTGTGTTCATTGGCTGAGTTGATGTGTAGGTGAAGGATTAGGTGGGTGAGGGCAATGGATTGTTCAGTTTGGAACTGGTATAGGGACTGATGGAAAGAAGGGTTACAGCCAGAGATGGTAACTTTGAGTGTGAGGCCTTTGGGGGTAATGCCAAATGTCAGGCAAGCTTGAGAAAATAAAATATGGGAGTGTAATCTGGCTAGGGCGAAGGGATGTTTGCGGAGGGAATGTAAATAAAACTTAATGGGGTCATTGTGGGGATGGTGTGAGGGTGACATGGTATTAGAAGGTGGAAAGTGTAACATGAGGCTGAAATGGAAATGAAAATAAAAATATAAATATATGGGGAGAGATAAAGGTGAACTGGAAAGCAACTGGAGATCTGGTGTGAAAAAAGGCGAAAAAGTGTTGGTTATAGCTGGGCTTGTTGATCCTGTGGTGAACTTGGGTTGATAGACAACGATGTGCACAAAGGTTAGGTGGTTGTGTTGCCGCCAAAACACGTTAAAGGGTGGAGCAATTCGGGGAAATTTCGAAAAAACTGCCTGCAAATGTATTAAAAGGAGTGGTTTTGTGGTGGCAGTTTGTGAAAATGAGGCTAACAATTGTCTGACGAAGAAGTAATGACGTTAAAACCTGTGGGAAGCAGGTAAAAAAGATCAGTGGTGTGGGAAAAACGGAAATGGGAAAAAAGGCGAAAGTTATTAGAACTAGCCGAAATGGCTGTTTAATAGCTGAAAGGAACTGTTTGTGAACTGGAAACGGTGGATTTTATAGCAGCGGTAGTGTTGAAAGCGGAAAAAATTTTTTTGGTTGTGGTTTGGAAGTGGGTTACGTATTGTTGAGTATATATAGGCGGGATAAAATTGTATGGTAGATTCGGTAATGAGGAGAAGGAGAATACAATCTTCAATTAGTTTGTTTATACCAGATGCCACTCACTTTTTAGTAGCAGAACATGAGAAACTGTACAATTATAATCCACCTTATGAATAACAAATAATCTCCATTCTTCATTCTTTCACAGAAAACAAACAAAACAATGAACTGTGTATTTGCATAATTACATTTCCACATAACCAGAGACTGCTAATTAAGTTCTTAACCGATACTGACCAAGGCAGACAACATGTCTATATCTCACGACTACCAAACCACCTCTGATCTTCCAGCCAAACTACTTCACCTGCCATCCATGTTAGGTGCAATCTGAGCATCTCCAAAGTGCTTTGTCTGGTTTTTTGTTTAGCAGTTGTTTATTATTCTACTCGTTATGAACAGTTCTGAAATAACTGAATGATAGCCCCTACTATTGTGAAATGGTTTAATATGAAATGCTCACTGTTTAGTTTTTCTAATACAACAGAAATTTACCATTTTGGCATGCTACTTCCAAACGCAGCTGTCAATTGCGGAGGAGGACCGCAATGTGTGTAGTTTTTCTCACGATACCCGTTCCGAACATACAATCTGTCATCAGAACCTCACACCACATTACGTCATCTTCCCACTGCTGCCTTCTCAACTGCTCTAAGAAGAGCTTGTAGTAGCTGAATACGATGGCTGCAAAGCCACAAATGTTACAGTATGTTAGTTCAGAAAAAAGATCAAGTAAAGAAAGTGAAGCCACCAAAGGCAGTACATGCCTTCATTAACTCGTCTGGTAATCTTTGAACTCCCTCTATGTCTGAATCCAGCAGATTCAGGTCACCACTGGGATTATTATTTGTTACGCTGATGACAAGCCAATCACTAACACAATCCACAAAAACATACGATACCGAGACCCACAGTTGCTCTTCTTCTTTCATGATATTCAGATTACAGTTGGTTACAACACTTTATGAGCATCTGTGATTAAGGATCATTCACTTGGGGAAGTTCCGTACACAAACAGTCGGTTACCATGCCCGATACAGTATTAGTGCTTGTCTGCTAGAGAATAAAGGCGAAACGTGTATGGCACGAAAATTGTCTCACATTCAGTTGTAGTCAGATGATCCAAAAAAGTAAAAATCAGCAATATACCATAAAATTTAGATAACTAATTGGAGGAAATACATTTGCTAAAACTGCTAATGAGGAGGCTCCCTTACTATGGTAGAAAAGAAATATGATACAGAGGTTGGTCAACTGTAAGCAGTCGTTTATTTTCCATTGAGAATTTAGATATTTTATATACGAAAATAGAGGAATTCGTATCACGGGACAATAGAGCTTGTGATGCACATGAGAACAATTGACACTCAAATAGATTTTGATAAGGTAGTGGGAACAACAAAATATGATATCACAAGTGTTTGCACCCAATCACACTGGAGACTTAGAGGATATAAGAGCAAAAACATTACATATCAAAATAAGTTGATGCTACAGGACAGATGGCCAATTGTTGGGAAACAATATGAGTCTAGGGACTAGAGCGTTTACACACAGAATACAAACAAGAGAGTGGCTTTTACAGGAGGGAACTACAGAAGAAGAAGTAAATAAAGCAGCGGTGGCAGGAGAACTTTTTAACAGTAAAATTGACTCCAGGCATTGTGGTGCCACTCGTATCACAAGAATTCACATTTGGGAACCCATTTTGCTCAGAGCTTTCTCATGACCAAAATAATGTTAGCCACACATAATCAGAATATTCCCAGGATCTGTCTGCTGTGCAGGTGTATTGTCCCACTGCTGTCTGCGTGTGCTGAGACGCTGTGTCGCCTGGAGGTGTTCGACTGCAACGAGCGGACCGTCGAGGAGGCCACGGATATGTTCGCTACCCTGGGGCGAGTCCACAGCCTGCGGCAGCTCCTCTTACACGTCAGTGACTCGAAAGTCCGACACTTAATTCCTGCTGTGTTTGAGTGAGTTTCACCAGATTAAGTATTGCACTTTGTTTTTTAATGTGGCACCTCTCCGTGCCCCCGCTAGCTAAGCGACTGCTACAGAAGATCTGTCTGCTCTGCTGTGCACAGTTAGTACACAAACGTAGGATCAGGGGATACAGATGGGTAAAATTATCTGTGTATCTGGGCTTGACCGTCCGTTTACGTGGTCCCGTCTACTATACAGTGGAATGTAACAGCCGAGTTCTGTAGCAGTACTAAGCCAAAATGAAGTGTTACCCGTTTCTCAAAGTTTCTCAACATAGTGGGCCTGCTATGCAGTACTGAAAAATGTCACCGTTTCACTGCTTCGCCCTCTGCAGAGGTTCGAGGGCTGAAAGAGTGCTCCAAATTGAGCGAGCTACTAAATGATGTAAACTTCTTTTGCTAATTCTACTGTATTTTGCATATGATGTATGAGAACATTTACAACTGTGGGTGGACAGACCTCTTTTCAATTCGTAACCTCCTAAAGTCGTATAATCATTTGTGTAGGGATTCTCAAAACAGAATGACACTTCTGTTAAGCTTCCTTTAACTGTTCACAAGTGTCACCTTTATCGCCAGTGCCAGTTGCTCCGTGCCTTCTGAGACACCGTCGAGCCGCAATGCCAGGGCACGAGCTCACACAGTCTGCATCTCCCTTTTGAGGCCGGAAGCTTCTGCCTGCTTGCAGGGAATTTTTTCACTACACCTTTTCTACTCCCTCGTTTCTTACTGCAATGTGGCAGGTATAAGCAAATGGCACTTAGATATGAAATTTTGCTTCCTGTTGGGGAAAAATGCTGCAAAAACTCTTGGGAATTTGAAAATGCTCACAATAATGGCACCTCGTGGAAAACTCGAGTGTACTTGCGGCTTTCTCATTTTGGAGATGGTGATTGGTGACACAACTTATTGTATATGCCCATCAGCCTCGGGTTCTGACTCCGTGGCACAAGGGCCATCGACTGATAACGGGGAACAAATTTCATTCTTTTTGGAAATGGTGCAAGTGTAGGGATGAGATGTAGTACCCGTCTCCTCAGTGAAAATGCAAGTAACGAAAGAGCTGAAAATGGCCTTAAACATGGTTGAACCCAAAATGAACTATTAAATTTTGACAGCAAGTGTTATATACAGTACAGTAGGACTTCACAAACTATAGCAACAGTCTCCCCAAACAAGGAAATATGAGAAATACAAAGTACTAATGAGTGTTGGCACCTTTCTTTGTTGGAAACTCAATTTAAGGGCATAGTATTTTCTGTAAACAGATTTGTATCATAATAATTATAAATGGTATTAGTTCTAGAACATCCAGCTCAATATCTTCCAAAAGAACGTTACATAATAGTGAGTTGATGCATAAGTTCGTAGCATTTTTCGTTAGGTTTAATAAACACAACAGATACACATAACAGAGACTTTTATCACCTGTGATATCTTCTCCTTTCCTATTTACAACAGTTTGTCAATGCTGATGTAACTTTTTAATTCTGTGACTGTAGAAATCAGATGGTTTTGAGGTTAAGAGCATGTTTAGATAGGTTCAGAACACATTTTTATTGTGAGAGGAAGATCGTTGTAGGTAGTTTGATTGAGAGCAGATGAGGTAAAATCTAAGGACACAAGATCAGTTGTGTGAACGACTTCCCAACCCAAATCCCGTATAGTCTTTCTCGTCAGACTAGCAGAATGCAGGTGGGTGTTATTGTGGAGTAGCGTCGCTTCACGCAGTCTTTCCGGTTATTGTTCTCAGACTGCATCTGCGAGACATCTGAGTTGTTGACAATAAATGTCAGCACTGATAGTTACGTCTCAGAGAAGGAGTTCACAGGACAATACGATGTCGTCGTTCCTCCAGATGCCTAACATCACCTTTTGAGGATGCACGCAGGCGTTTCTATGGGGGAGCTGCTGCTTTGGTTGGTGTCAACCATTGCTTTATTTTCATTGTGTTAGCATAAAGACACCATTTCTTGTAATTCTTCATGCTTTCCCGGCGATCTGTTGTCATCTTGGATATTCGGGAATCCAGCCGGATGTTCGCGTCGTTCTCGCACGATATTTCAACAGCGTGCCTCGCTGTCTTCTTCAGGTGCTCCCTGAGACTGGTCCTTGGCTCGATCGAGTCCAGTATTTATGCCTGGGAGGAGCTGGGCGTTCCCTAATCGGTCCGCGCCGGGTCGAGTGTTCCATCTGTGGTCCGCGCCCGCCAGACTCAACCTCAATGGACCCCTCCAGTCGCAGATGTTCCGACTGCCGTCGGCGCCCGTTCTGGCCGTCCTCAACGGATGTGGTTATCATCTGAGGTGTGTCAGACCTGGTCTGAGATGTTGGGTACTCTATTTCCTGACTGTTACTATGATTTCCACTTCTGTTTCGTGCTGGGCGCTCCCTAATCGGTCCACGCCGCGTCGTGTGTTCCGTCTGAGGTCCGCGCCCGTCAGACGCGGCTACATTGTCCCTCTCTGGTCGCTGGTGTTCCCTCCGCCGTCCGCGCCCGGCCTGGCTGTCTTCTGAAGTCGACTTCAGAAGACAGCCAGGCCGGGCGCGGACGGCGGAGGGAACACCAGCGACCAGAGAGGGACAATGTAGCCGCGTCTGACGGGCGCGGACCTCAGACGGAACACACGACGCGGCGTGGACCGATTAGGGAGCGCCCAGCACGAAACAGAAGTGGAAATCATAGTAACAGTCAGGAAATAGAGTACCCAACATCTCAGACCAGGTCTGACACACCTCAGATGATAACCACATCCGTTGAGGACGGCCAGAACGGGCGCCGACGGCAGTCGGAACATCTGCGACTGGAGGGGTCCATTGAGGTTGAGTCTGGCGGGCGCGGACCACAGATGGAACACTCGACCCGGCGCGGACCGATTAGGGAACGCCCAGCTCCTCCCAGGCATAAATACTGGACTCGATCGAGCCAAGGACCAGTCTCAGGGAGCACCTGAAGAAGACAGCGAGGCACGCTGTTGAAATATCGTGCGAGAACGACGCGAACATCCGGCTGGATTCCCGAATATCCAAGATGACACCATTTCTTGTCACCAGCAACGGTATGGGATAGAAATTGGTGGTGTTCTTCATGAGCCAACTGATGATGGGCAAGCAGATTTGCACATTTGGCCACCTGCAGAGTTTTGTGATTTTGGCTTAGAGCATGTGGTACCCATACACCCGACATTTGAACCTTCCCCATTGCATGCAACTGATGCACACAGTTTTTCACATTTGTCAGCGAGTACACTGACGTGGATCGTTGCACATTAATGTATTTAAATGATCTTTGTCAAACCCTGAAGGGCTTCCTAAATGTGGAGAGTCATTAATATCAAAACAATCTTCCTTAAAAAGACAAGAACATTTTCTTGCATGCTCTGTCCAATGGCATTATCTCCATACACGGTGCAAATGTTTCTAGCTGCCTCCACGGCTGTAATCCATCTGTTGAATTCAAACAGAAGAATACACTATGTGATCAAAAGTACCCAGAACTTACAAGTTCGTGGCGCCCTCCCTCGGTAATCCTGGAATTCGATATGGCGTTGGCTCACTCTTAACCTTGATGACAGCTTCCACTCTCGCAGGCATACATTCAGTCATGTGCTGGAAGTTTTCTTGGGGAATGGCAGCCCATTCTTCACGTAGTGCTGCACTGAGGAGAGGTATCGATGTCAGTCGGTGAGGCCCGGCGCGAAGTCGGCGTTCCAAAACGTACCGAAGGTGTTCTATAGGAATCGGGTCAGAAATCTGTGCAGGCCAGCCCATTACAGGGATGTTATTGTCGTTTAACCACTTCGCCACAAGCCTCGCATTATGAAGACGTGCTCGATCGTGTTGAAGGATGCAGTTACAATACCCGAATTGCTCTTCAACAGTGGGAAGCAAAAACGTGCTTAAAACATCAGTGTAGGCTGTGCTGTGATAGCGTCATGCAAAATAAAAGAGGTGCAAGCCCCCTCCCTGAAAAACATGATCACACCACACCACACCACCACCACCTCTGAATTTTATTGTCTGCACTACACATGTCGGCAGATGATATTCACTGGGCATTCTCCGTACCCACTCCCTGCCATCAGATCGCCACATTGTGTACCGTGATTCATCACTCCACACAACATTTTTCCACTGTTCAATCATCCAATGTTCACACTACTTACACCAAGCGAGGCATTGCTTAGCATTTACCGGTGTGATGTGTGGCTTATGACTAGCCGCTCGACCATGAAATCCAGGTTTTCTCACCTCCTGCCTAATGGTCATAGTACTTGCAGTATATCCTGATGCAGTTTGGAATTTCTGTGTGATGGTCTGGATAGTTGCCTGCTTATTACACATTACAACCCTCTTCAACTGTCGACAGTCTCTGTCAGTCAGCAGATGAGGTCGGCCTGTACACTTTTGTGGTGTACCTATCCATCACGTTTCCACTTCACTATCACATTGGAAACAGTGGACCTAGGGATGTTTAGGGGTGTGGAAATCTCGCTTAAGGACGAATGACACAAATGGCACCCAATCACCTGACCATCTTCGATGTCCGTAAGTTCTGCGAGGTGCACCATTCTACTCTCTCACGGTGTCTAATGACTACTGAGGTTGCTGATACGGAGTACCTGGCAGTAGGTGGCAGCACAATTCACCTAATATGAAAAACGTATGTCCTTGGGGGTGTCCAGACACTTCTGATCGTGTAGTGTGTATCAGAAACGTTCCAATTTCATCACATGGTACTCCATTTTCTAGCGTCCACAGATCCTCTCACTATCTCCAAATGACAACATGTAAACTCAAATAGCAACAGAGAACTACAAGTAAGAAGCGCCAATCGATTAATAAACCTGTAGCAACCGGAATCCCAATATTGAAAACAAAAATGATACAAACTTATGCACCAACCTAATATAACGTACAAAAGTATATTGACCAGTCAGTGGCCTCAGTTAACACATTAGAGGACTGCCCTCCGCTGGACTTTGTGTACACCAAAGATAGGCTGCAGGATGCCACTTGTTGCCTAGTGACATGGATGACTTATCGTTAGCAGTCAGAGATAACATATAAATTGTTGAAAAATATGTTATGGGAATGCAGTCAGGTGACTTCGAAGATCACTAATATTTTGACAGGTGCACACACTACCATTTTCAAGGCAAAAAACTGCAGCAAGTAAGTGATATGCAAGTGAATTTAAAGCCTTGGTTTGCAGACCAGTTCTCTAAAGGCGCGCGTGCACACACACACACACACACACACACACACACACACACACACACACACACATACACACAGAGTGTAAACACAAGCACCATCTAACAACCGGACATGACCAACATCAGAAGTTATCAATAGTGAAAATTATGTTAGAACATTTCCATGGTTCATAATTTAACAGTATCTCAATTTTCTGTTGTAAATTTCACAAACATAGCTTTTGACGACACTGCTTTATCCGTGCTAGGGAATGGTTTAAACTTTGCACCGAGGCCAAAGTGTTTGTCTGTGGTTGGGTTTATTAATTCTTTTGTACAGTCCGTTATTGAACTACCCCCTAATGTTCCAGAGGAGACTAGGAAAGAGGTGTGCCATGTTGGCTGTGGCATGTCCGCCTAAGTGTAACATCAAGGCACATCAGAGGGCTGCTTACAATTTGTTTGGAGTTTATCCACATATTATTATTTTACCTATGGACAAGAGCAAAGCCACAGTTGTTTTGGAAGCAGGAGTTCATTCAAAAGGTGCAATGTTTACTGTCTGATTCAGCATATCACAGGATCAGTGCTGAGCTTATGAAAACTAGTAGTGTGGTGTCAACGCTAGACACCACGTTAGAGGTTGCCATAATCGATAGCAGTCCAGCACTTGCAACCTCTCTGAACTCGCCGGCTGACACAGACAGAGACTTGCAGATCATACCGGCCAAGTCAGCTACTGGTCGTGAGCAAAGTATGGAGCATCTAGTTCACGCGTGTATTACGCACGTAATACCAGAATTGTGTTATCTTGCTTGTTGTATAATCCAGTTAATGTTTGTTGATGAATCATTTGCATTCAAGAAAGATAGTTGTTGTGTTGCTTGAGGCTTTCCCGATGGACATGTTGTATATATGGTTCTCGGGCAAGACATCGGATGTCATAGTGAAAACTCCACAATATTTGATCAGCGCAACTGGCCGACATCTTCAGGTGTGATGAACACACTGCTAAGGCATGACTAGAGCCTTCTATTTATGCCAGTCTTAGGCTGGAAGTGCGCATGTGTGGAGGCGCCAAATTCTATGGCCAGTAGCGACAATATCAACCGATAGCTGGAAGGACAGCAATGCCACCTGTAAGACGAAGAACCAAAGACTTCGGCACACACACGGAGGCTGCCGCTGCTGCTCTGTGCTGCCATTGGCTGCCCAGTGACCTCTGTCAGAAGCCACAAGCAAAAATGGGTGTCCACGATGGCACGTGACCATCCTCTCGTCAAGAGAATATTTATATTGCTGGCGAATCGTCATCCGTCGTATGACCAATAGTACTCCTCTCTGCTCAGTGCGACTTCAATATGGCCACTACTGGATCCAAAGCTGTACTGAGCTGAAAGCCTGTGTCTCTGTTTACAAGATTCGTCAAGCTACGTATTTCCACTGCTTCCTTAATAACACTGTCCCAGTACGAAATTGTCGACACGAGAATTTTGGTGTGTTGATAATTCATAGAATGGCCTGTACTGAGACAATGCTCGGCCGCTTCAGACTTCTCTGGTTGCTTCAGACAAGTGTAGCAACAGTGTTCAGTACATCTCTCTTCTACAATGGGACAAGTTTGTTCGTTGTACGAAGTGCCGCAGCTACGAGGAATCTCGTAAACACCAGGTCTTCTTAGGCCAAGGCTGTCCTTAGATGAGCCCAAGAGAGCTCTGACTTTTGCCAGCGGACAAAAGACACATTTAACTTTATGCCTCTTCAATAATCTTCCTATTTTTGAAGAGACACCACCGAAGTATGGCAGGATGACCATTCCTCTTTGTTCATCGCCTCCTTCCAGTCCTCACGTTGGGTAACCCGCTCTGGCTGTAAGGTATGGCGAATCTCCCGTCCGGAATATCCATTTTGTTGGAAAGTGGTACACAAATGGAGTAGCTCATTGGATAAGCTGTCTGAGTGTGATATGGCTCGTGCTCTGTGAACCAACGTCCTAAGTACACCACTTCGTTGCGAAGGATGGTGACAGCTGGTGGCCTGTAAGTATAAGTCCGTGTGTGTTGGTTTATGGTACACTGCGTGACCTAATGTGCCATCTTCTTTTCTCTGTACCAACACGTCCAGGAATGGAAGTTCGCCGTTTTTCTCCATCTCAATAGTGAACTTGATGTTGGGATGAAGCGAGTTAAGATGCTCAAGAAATACTTTCAGCGATGCAGTGCCGTGAGGCCAGATAACAAAGGTGTCGTCCACATATCGCCCAAAACACGTAGGTTTCAAATCCGCCGACTGAAGTGTTCTCCCCTCGACGCCTTCCATAAAAAGATTAGCCGCAATGGGTGACAAGGGACTACCCATTGCGACGCCGTCAGTCTGTTCAATGTATTGTCCATTGAATAGAAAGTATGTCGAGGTGAGCACATGTTGGTATAAGCCTAAAAGTTCCCCATCCAGCTTCTCGCTAATGAGCAACAACGATTCCTGCAATGGTACTCTAGTAATAAGTGAGACCACGTCAAAACTTAGGAGTATATCTGATGGTGCAAGTTGTAAGTTCTTGAACCGATGAATAAAGTCTTGTGAGCTGTGGATGTGATGCTCACACTTTCCTACTAAAGGGCTCAGTTGCGCTGCCAGATGTTTCACGAGATTATACATTGGTGCCCCAATATTACTCACAATAGGCCGCAGTGGCACATTATCCTTGTGAATTTTGGGCAAACCATATAGCCCTTTAGTAGGAGAGAGTGAGCATCACATTTGTAACTCACAAGACTTTATTCGTCGACTCAAGAACTTACAACTCGCACCATCAGATACACTCGTAAGTTTTGACGTAGTCTCACTTTTTACTCGAATACCATTGCAGGAATCGTTGTTGCCCATTAGCGAGAAGCTGGATGGGGAACTTTTAGACTTATTCCAATATGTGCTCACCTCGACATACTTTCTGTTCAATGGACAATACTTTGAACAGACTGACGTCGTCGCAATGGGTAGTCCCTTGTCACCCATTGCGACTAATGTTTTTATGGAAGACTTCGAGGACAGAACACTTCAGTCGTCGGATTTGAAACCTACTTGTTTTTGGCGATATGTGGACGAAACCTTTGTTATCTGGCCTCACGGCACTGCATCGCTGAAAGTATTTCTTGAGCATCTTAACTCGCTTCATCCCAACATCAAGTTCACTATGGAGATGGAGAAAAACGGCGAACTTCCATTCCTGGACGTGTTGGTACAGAGAAAAGAAGATGGCACATTAGGTCACTCAGTGTACCATAAACCAACACACACGGAATTATACTTACAGGCCACCAGCTGTCACCATCCTTCGCAATGAAGTGGCGTACTTAGGACGTTGGTTCACAGAGCACGAGCCATATCAGACTCAGACAGCTTATCCAATGAGCTACTCCATTTGTGTACCACTTTCCAACAAAATGGATATTCCGGACGGGAGATTTGCCGTACCTTACACCCGGAGCGGGTTACCCAACATGAGGAACTGGAAGGAGGCGATGAACAAAGAGGAATGGTCATCTTGCCATACTTCGGTGGTGTCTCTTCAAAAATAGGAAGATTACTGAAGAGGCATAAAGTTAAATGTGTCTTTCATCCGCCGGCAAAAGTCAGAGCTCTCTTGGGCTCATCTAAGGACAGCCTTGGCCTAAGAAGACCTGGTGTTTACGAGATTCCTCGTAGCTGCGGCACTTCGTACAATGAACAAACTTGTCCCATTGTAGAAGAGAGATGTACTGAACACCGATGCTACACTTGTCTGGAGCAACCAGAGAAGTCTGCAGTGGCCGAGCATTGTCTCAGTACAGGCCATTCTATGAATTATCAACACACCAAAATTCTCGTGTCGACGAGTTCTTACTGGGACAGTGTTATTAAGGAAGCAGTGGAAATACGTAGCTTGACGATTCTTGTAAACAGAGACACAGGCTTTCAGCTCAGAACAGCTTTGGATCCAGCAGTGGCCATATTGAAGTTGCACTGAGCAGAGAGGAGTACTATTGGTCATACGACGGATGACGATTCGCCAGCAGCAAAAATATTCTGTTAACAATGGGAGGATGGTCACGTGCCAACGTGGACACCCATTTTTGCTTGCAGCTTCTGACAGAGGTCTCTGGGGTGGCTGATGGCTGTGCAAAGTAGCAGCGGTAGCCTCTGTGCGTGCGCCGAAGTCTTTGGTTCTTCGTCTTACAGGTGGCGTTGCTGTCCTTCCAACTATCGGTTGATATAGTCCCTACTGGCCATAGAATTTGCCGCCTACACGCATGCGCACTTCCTGCCTAAGACTGGCATAAATAGAAGGCTCTAGTCATGCCTTAGCAGTTTGCTCATCGCACCTGAAGATGTCGGCCAGTTGCGCTGATCAAATATTGTGGAGTTTTCACTATGACATCCGATGTCTCGCCCGAGAACCATATATACAAGATAGTTGTTATTAGTTATGTTGCTGGAGTGTAGTAGCAGGACCAAGTTAAGTAAAAGTTGTTTACGAAAGTATTTCATTACTAATTATTATAGAATGTTCCAGATTCCTACAACCACCCCACGCGTGCTAGCCTCTATCATCCCACTGCAAATCCCGGGGGTACCGATTGGAAAGTGTCCTGCATTTGTGTGAGTCATGACATGCTGCTATTGACCTTCACATCAAGCAGCCTTCTGAAGAAAAGTTCCTTGTCACAACAGACTGCCAAAAGTCTCAATTCATATTGTTCTCTTCTCTGTAGTTTATATGCTGTCCCTGAGGCCCACAAGGTAGGGATTTCTCCACAGAGGTCAGTGTGAACATCACATTAAGAACTCGGCAGATTTCTTTCGTCAGTTAGAGGGAATGCTTTTAAAGGATTCTGATATTCCAGTAAATTTTGATGTGCTTTTTTTCTTCACTCATGTTCCTGTGCCTGATTCATTACAGTTAATAGAGGTTAAGTTAGATGTTGAATTAATAATCCTATTTTGACGTATGTTGACTTATACTTATTGTTTATTGAATGACCAGTGTATGAGCTGACAGATGGAGTTCCAATTTGAAGTCTGTTGTCACCCAAAACTTCAAGGAATGCGCTTTGGATTCTGTGCCTTTCAAACCTGCCTGTTTTTATAGATACTTAGACAATACTTATGTTGTCTGGCGTCATGGCAGTGAGAACTGGAAGGACTTTTTAGAACACCTGAACTCAATCCACCTGAATTTTTGTTCCACAATGGAGATAGAAAAGGATGGCTGCCTTCCTTGCTTTGATGTGTCGGTCAGAAGGAGAGTGTGTGGTACATTGTGACATGCCATTTATAGGAAGCCTGCTCACACAGACCTCTGTCTACAGGCTGGTAGATGTCCCGTGTGGCTCATTGTGAAGGGGTACTTCGTACCTCAGTTCACAGGGCCCACATTGTCTCCGAATCTGAGAGTTTGTCAGCTGAATTAGCCCATCTCAAGGTCACATTCTGTCAGAATAGTTATAGTGAAAGACGGATCAGACATACATTTCTCTATTGACCAACTGTGCACTGGGTCAGTGATGAGAATACCTAGGTCGCACCAAAAGTCTACGGCCTATTTGCCTTGCACAGGGAGCATTTCCAACAGAATTGGTCAGATATTGTGGAAATACAATGTGAAGTGTATTTTTTGACCACCATCTAAGATTAGAGTACTTTTGGGTTCTGTGAATGGTGATCTCAGTTTGCGTAAGCCGGGTGTCTACTGTATTCCTTGCAGTTATGGCATGTCATACGTTGGTCAGACTATCAGGAGTGTGGAAGACCGGTGTCCTGAGTGTAATCATCACACACACTTACAACAGCTGACCAAATCTGCTATTAAAAACATTATCTTGGCACCAGTTGTCATACGGAATGTAACAATGGGGCTATTTTGGCTTGCACTTCCAGTTATTAGGATAGTGTTATTAGAGAAGCATTGTAAATTAAATTAGCATGTGACCTTATAAATAGAGATGGAGGTTTTTGTTTAGATTCTGTTTCGAATCCTGCTGTCTCCCTTGTCGAAAAACAGAAGGACAATGTTATTGCTACTGCACCCATTGGTTATTAATTTTCACTATCGATAACTTCTGATGTCGGTCATCTTTGTTTCTGTGTTGGTGCTAAGCTGCATTCCTGCAACTTATTTGAACATTGTGTATGCAGGTAGAAATTCTGTTCTCATATAAATTTAACGAAGATACAATTTAAAATAGTAACTGGACAGTATTAAGGTTTATATTCGTGCCATCTGATACGTTCTATCGTATCTTCCTTCGCCGTCGGCGTTGTCGTGGTTACCGTGAGACACCGTTATACCAAGAGGAAAAGCGCGTCGATATTAGAGCATGAGATATGATGACCTTAAGCCATTGACAACACACAACGGTCACGGTAGCACCTGATTCCTGAATAGCTGCAGTAGTTAAGATCTACGAACTATCCCCTGTTACCAGGTCCCCAAAACTTAACTCGTAACGAGATCCCTTCAAAGCAAATTGTCATAACGATCGTCTATAAAGGCTTCGTACAACGAGAATAAATGTTACGGTTTATGGAATAATAACAGATACGACCAAACTGTCTTGTCTCTTCTGCTTTATTTAACATAACTTCGTTCACAGTTTCATTTCGCATTCACCACTCATTCACTGAAACCCTTTGATGAACAGTTTTGGTTGCTTAACGCCAACAGTCAATGATAATGATACAGCTTTTCTCCTTTTTATAAATTGAAGCCCGCTCTCCGCGATATAATTAAATAAAAAACGGTCTCAATACCGCGTCCCTCGTGAGATGCGAATAGACTTATCCCGGAATTGACCGCCCTGTAGGTGTACTCAGTTTAATGACCACACTTCACTGTCCGCTATTTCGCGTAACTGAATGTCCATTTGTTAGTCTGATTATACACTGTAGCTATTTAAAATTCGCCCCTATATTTTTCACAACGCACAATTAGCACTTCGTTACTCGTTTTCTTTTTTTTCTTTTTTCTAAGAGTAAACGGAAAAAAAAGACGCCGTATCATCGAGTCGATATAAAGCAAAACACCTTAATATGCCCAATGTTACCTCTTCTTATAGGATCGGCTACCTTACTCATTAATTTATTACATATTATTTCCAATAACGCTAAACAGGTATCGCCGTTGTATTTTAATTGTATTCAAAAGCATGTTACTACTATTATGACCGACCAAATCGTAACAAATCGCGCGGCGTGCGTTTTTAACGATAACTTTACGCTATTCAAGTTCCGTTACAGCTGTCTTGACTCGTAATGTTACACGGCCCCCCAGACTGTGATGTCTTGAAGAGGGTTCCAGACAGAACAGGTGTTTTTTTTTTTTTTTTTTTTTTTTTTTTTTTTTTTATTTACTGTGACAGGAGAGGGTATTTGTTTCGGCGAATACACTCACTCTCAGATTCACTCAACAAGTCAGTACATACATTCTACAATATTTAAGTTGAGTTAATGGGCCTAAACAAAATGCCCTTAACTAAATTCCACATTTGTTTATAGGTTGTCTTAGAAACACTTCGCACTAATCACTTCATATTCACACCACATTTTTTTTTCTTGGATGAAGCCCTCAGTTCTTCAACCGACTGTGCAAGGCAGGGATCACAGCCGGGTTCGACGATTGGCATCCTAGCCCAAAACCCTTATTAGGCCACTTGTTTAACCAGAGAGGATTTGGTCCTTTTCTTTTCCTCTTAATTCCACTTTTAAATCATCCATCCTCGCTGTTCGGTGAGAGGATAAATCGTATTTCAGCGTCGACATTGTTGCTGATACCAAGAAGGTATCTCATGGAAATCGTCGGTACATTCTTTAATTTTCTTTGTAAGTTAGTATAAGTACGTATTTATCCACTGGTGCTTTTATTTAGTCCACTGAGTGTAGTCTTGGTATCATTCAGTGTTTCTTGAATCTATATTTTGCTCATTATTGATAATACTTCTTCAGGTCTATGTGAGGAAACAAGCCTTTAATTACATCAGTATCACAATCTGCCAGGAGGTAGCTCCCTTCATGAGGTATTTTCATTATTTTATATGGACCTGTATATAAATATTGCCATTTCTTATTCAGTCTTTTCCTGGTTGATCCTTTTGGGTGATTTCTCAATAAAATTTCTTCCCCTACATCATATGAGACTACTTTCTTCACATTTTTATCAAACGGGTTTTTCTCAATTGTGCTTGATGCTTCAGGTTTTCGTAGACCTTCTTCACCGTATCTTCTTTCTTGGTAATCTTTTGTTCTATCGCAGGTAATTTCTTCATCCATTCTGTCACAGTACTTTCACCAAATACTATTTGGTTAGGTGAATAACCTGTCGATAAGTGTGGTAAGTCATTATACACTTTCTCAAATTCATAAATCCAATCGATCCATTTATAATGTTGTTTGGGTATGTACGTCCGTAAAAATCGGTTCAACTCTCGGAAGATTCTTTCAACCGGATTTCCACAAGGTTAAAATCTTGAGATGTAAATGTGCTGGATTCCTTGTTCTTTCATAGTGTCTCTCCATACTTTGCTTGTATAATAAGCAGCGTTGTCTGTCAAGATCATTATAGGTTTGCCAAGCTCAGTTATATAGTTGTTGATAAATTTGCGTAACATGGGTCGAACGTGGAGATTTTTCAAAGGATATAATTTCACATATTTTGAAAAGAGATCATAGAAAGCCAATACATATTTGAACTGTCCACGTGTCACGGGACATGGCCCACAGACATCACATGACACCAACATTAAAGGTTGTTGTGGGATGATAGGATGTAATTCTATCTTCCGACAATAGTTTATGGGTTTCACCTTCTGACATATTTTGCACTTCTTAATAATATTTGTAGCTATACGTCCCAAATTTGGATGATAGCAGTATTGTGCTATTTTGGCTGTACATTTAGCGGAACCAAAATGACCCCAATTCAAGTGAGTGTACCATACTAGTGATTCTAAATATTTATTTGGAACACAAAATTTCCAAACATCTTCTTCATCCTTCCTCCGATACAGTATTCCGGATTTTAATTGATACTGTTCTTGAGAGTGACTTAGCGTTTTGCTTTCAACAGCATGTCTAATGGCTTTCCACAACTTATTATCTTCTTGCAGTTGTGGAAGACTTCGAGATAGCTGTGAAATCTGCCTCTCACAATATTGCCTTGATAAATTCATGACTTTAAAGTCAATAGTCCGTTCTTCACACTCGTCGTCATTCTTTCTTTTCGGTAGTCTTGAAAGAGCATCGGCTATGATGTTGTCTTTCCCTCTGATGTATTTGAGCGTAATATCATATTCTTGCAGTAGCAAGGCCCACCGGGTTAAACGTGAATGGAACATCCTTCCTGTTAAAATAAAAGATAAAGCTTTGTGGTCGCAGAATACAATGATCTTCTTTCCATATACAAAATAGCGAAACTTTCTAAGGGACCAGACCACGGACAGTACTTCCAATTCAGTTGTACAATATGCACGTTCACAGCTAGAGAGTGCTCTGCTGGCAAACCCAATTATTTTGATGGTACTGATATCTTCTGGATTGTCCATCTGGAAAAGAATGGCACCCAATCCTGTTTCAGAAGCATCCACAGCAATATAAAAATCTTGATCAAGTCTCGGATGATGTAACAGTGGAGCATTAGTCAAAGCATTGCGGATGTTATCAAAAGCTTGCGTGCATTCGGAATTCCACTCCCACATGACATTTTTTCTTAACAGCTGTAACAAACAGTCTTGGCTTCCTAACTGATTGGGTAAAAATCGTAGAAAAAATGAAACTAAGCAGATAAATGACTTTAATTCCGTTCTATTCTTTGGATAAGCACATCTGTTAATCGCATCCATCTTTTTAGGATTTGGTTTTATCCCTTCAGGAGTGATTATATGTCCAAGAAATTTCAATTGGTTATGAGCAAACTTGGATTTGCTCAAATTTACAGTAACTCCGTATTCCAAAAATTTCGCAAAAACTCTTCTTAACAAGTCCAAATGTTCCTCCCAAGTTTCAGAAGCAATTAGCAAATCATCCACATATAAAGTAACTTCATTCAAAAGGTCTCTGCCCAGTGCGGTATCTAATGCCGATATAAAAACACCACCGCTTATTTTCAACCCAAATGGCATGACAGTAAACTGGTAACTTCGGCCCAGAAAAACGAATGCAGTATATTTTCTAGATTCTTTCAATATTCTAGTTTGCCAATATGAACTACGCATATCCAAAGAGGTTAAGAAGCGGGCACCATAAAACTTTTGTACTAACTCTTCTAGGTTCTCCGGTCGCGTTTGTACAGGTATAATGATCTTATTGATCTCTCTGGCATCCAACACCAATCTGATGTCACCATTGGGTTTAATTACCGCCACAAGAGGGTTACAATATTCAGAATCTGAGGGCTCAATAATACCCCATTCTAACATTTTATTGATTTCCTTTCTGACTACTTCTTTCTTTGTCCATGGGATAGAATAGGAAGTACGACAAAAGGGTTTATGTGCATACGTCTTTATATGGTATTCAAAGTCTTTTATTATACCCGGACGTTTACTAAAAATTGACTGATATGCTTCCAACAAGTAGTACAGTTCATCCCTTTGGATAACAGGTAAATATTCTGATTCTAACACCTTTCCCTGCAATGACATTTTATCCATCATTTCTTCAGAACATTCAATAAGGCATATATCATACACATTTTCATCATCAATACTGACATATTTTACCATTAGATTCATACACAATTTATTTGGAATTACTCGGCCCTTTCTCAGGCTGGTTGTCAAAACATTACCATTGGAATTAAATATACATTCACCTTTCTCTAAATTAATGATTGCACCGGTCTCACATAAAAAATCCAAATCCCAGATACATGGTACTGTCATTTTAGGAACAACCAGGAACGTACTTTCTATTTGAGCCCCCCGTATTGTAACGTCGACACGTACCTGTTTCACGACTTTTTGCATTTTTGCGCTGAACGCGCCAGACACGGTACATCCTGTGATAGGAAAAGTGGGCATTTTTACCCCTCGGCTTATATGTTTTAAACAGTCCAACGTCATGACACTAATAGTTTCTCCAGTATCAATTAATATTTCAACATCAACATTATTTATACTTGTTGGAATTATTGCCTGTAAAATTTGTCCACATTTATTAGAAACTTCAGGTTTTTCTTCAATTAATTCATTCCTTATATCCTGATCATTATTGTACCTTAATACTCTCAGTTCAAATTGATGCCTGCCTTCCTTCTCCTTTCCAGTCATCCTAGGAAGGCATTTGGTGACTGGTATTAGTTTAATCTATCTCGTTGAGTCATCGGTGGGGGTTCATGAACTCCCACAATCCGTACAGTATGATCCGAGTTATGGTATTCACCCCGTCGCACATTGGAGGCTCCTTCGCCCATTGGTATAACTCCTTGTGCTGGATGAGGACTCGAGGCATTTGTTCCATCCTGCCGGTGAACATTATGCTTCGAATTATCTTCCCAAGGTCGAATGCAATTGGGTTCATCACTTGGGTACCTGTTACTCTTATTAATATCACTACTATGCACATTCGCGTCACCATATCGAGGTTTACCTCTAGCACAGTAAGTATCTCTTCTATATTTATTATAATCATTGTTTTTATTGCAACCATAGGATGAAGATTGTCCACACTCCTGTGATGCGGGTTTGACCTGGTTTTCGGTATTATTATTATCATACGTTAAATTATTATTATAATTATTCGTATTACTATGAGTGTGAGTCGACATTTGATTACTACTCATTTGTCCTGCGTCTTCCATAATCATATCTATAGAGTCAATCACCGACAAGAATTGTTCTACATCGTGGTCAGGAACATTTATTAACTTTTCACGTATATTTATGGGCAACCTTGCCTTCAAAATTCTGATCACTTCCTTGTGAGAAATTGGATCACTCCAATAACGTGTCTTATTTATGTACTTTTCAAAATATTGCCTTAAAATACTCCTTTTACTGTTAAAATACTCAGGTTGGTAAACCTCTTTTCTTAATTTCTCTTGTTTACTCGACGACCAGTATTTAGCCAAAAAAAGTTGTTCAAACTCAGCGCAACTATGGCAACTTTCACTTACTTCGGCGGCCCATAATGCGGCTTCTCCGGTAATTTTGGATACTATAAATACAAGTCGGTCGTGTTCTGACCAGCTACGCGGAAATATTCTTTTGAAATTATTGATAAAGATTTTCAGATGCAGGTTGTTCTTTTCAGTGGAGAATGTTGGGAATTGTCTACTTTTAAAAATGCTGTTCTCCACCTTTAAAGAAGACAAATATCCTTGCTGACCAAAAGAATCATCATCTTTACCAACCGAATCATCAACTTCCCAATGCAAATTTTCACCACAATTGTACTTTGTATTATCACAAGTTCGGTTGTTTTTTGACCTATTCTCCGAACGTTCGTCCTCTGTCAACAAATTTTGTGATGACTTTCGTTCTAACTCCGCCAATTTATGATTGGTTTCCTTTTGACATTTAGGTAACTCATCAACTATTTTCTCTTTTATTTTCTGAATTTTGCTAGTGAAGAGCTTAATTAATTCATCATTTCTACTTAGGTGCTCATTGATATTTTCATTTGGCTGGGATCCAATAGTAGTCTTAACCTTGTCTACAATTTCATTTCCTTTTATTTCTATCCATTCAGTTAGATCTTCGTCAAGTCTTTTAGTTTGATCTACTAAATACTTGTCAATCCCCTTACGAGCATCAGACTCAAACTCGACTATTTGTTTGGAAAGCTCTTCTATCTGTGCACTAGCATTGAAACAGCTGCTTTCACACTTAACCATCCTATTGGACAGGCCAACATAACTCTTCGAAACTACCTCATATTTCTTTTCTACGTCATGAAGTTTTCCCATTAAATTATTATATTGCCTTCTAAGATGTTAGAAAACTCTACATCTAGTTCTCCAAATTTCGCATTTAATTGAGTCTCCCAGTCCGCCTTTAATTCTTTCTTAGTATTTTCCAGTTTATAATCAAAGATGTTCAGTTTGCTTTCGAAAGAATCCATTTTAATTTCTAATGAACCAAATTTGGCCTCAAATATTTCATTTAACTTTTGATTGTCCTCTCTTAATTGCTTATTATCTTTTTCTAGTGAACCAACTCTTCCATTCAT
This sequence comes from Schistocerca americana, assembly GCF_021461395.2. Classification (NCBI taxonomy): domain Eukaryota; kingdom Metazoa; phylum Arthropoda; class Insecta; order Orthoptera; family Acrididae; genus Schistocerca; species Schistocerca americana. The sequence goes on along the minus strand of NC_060128.1, from coordinate 199,453,341 downwards.
TACACCCATTTGAGTATTTATTGATACCAGCATATCAAACATTTTTTGATTAATATTTCCATTTTGAGGATAAACTTGCTGATCTACTTCCGAAACCTCAAGATCTTTATGTTCTCCCACGCTGCTTACCTTACTTATCATTGTATTTGAATCTCCTAACGGCTCTAAATCAATAACTGTATTATTATCTGTACATGTCTCCTGTCCCACATTGAGCTCATGGGATGCATCATCCCTGTTCTCTTCACTTTCCTCTTCACTTTCCTCTCTCTCTCTCTACTCATTACTCTACTCAACTGCACATTATCATGTATTCTTTTCGTTCGTTTTGACATAATTATTCACTACCAAGACATACACTTATTTTCGCTATGTATTTATATATATTTATCTACCGAAATCACAAGTCTCAGCTTCCTTTTTTTTTATAATTATACAGTTATTTTAATCATACCTGGTAGTATCGGTCACTTTTAGCGATTATTGAAGAATACCTCTTTCATTGGACAGACTCACTGGCTGCTACAATATTTTCCAACTCTAGGGTTCGTGAATCCGGATGACACTCGACTCGATGCAGCAATCCTCCTCGATCGAGCCGCACGTTGTGGCGCCGCTTCTACCGTATCTTCCTTCGCCGTCGGCGTTGTCGTGGTTGCCGTGAGACACCGTTATACCAAGAGGAAAGGCGCGTCGATCTTAGAGCATGAGATATGATGACCTTAAGCCATTGACAACACACAACGGTCACGGTAGCACCTGATTCCTGAATAGCTGCAGTAGTTAAGATCTACGAACTATCCCCTGTTACCAGGTCCCCAAAACTTAACTCGTAACGAGATCCCTTCAAAGCAAATTGTCATAACGATCGTCTATAAAGGCTTCGTACAAGGAGAATAAATGTTACGGTTTATGGAATAATAACAGATACGACCAAACTGTCTTGTCTCTTCTGCTTTATTTAACATAACTTCGTTCACAGTTTCATTTCGCATTCACCACTCATTCACCGAAACCCTTTGATGAACAGTTTTGGTTGCTTAACACCAACAGTCAATGTGAATGATACAGCTTTTCTCCTTTTTATAAATTGAAGCCCGCTCTCCGCGATATAATTTAAAATAAAAAACGGTCTCAATACCGCGTCCCTCGTGAGATGCGAATAGACTTATCCCGGAATTGGCCGCCCTGTAGGTGTACTCAATTTAATGACCACACTTCGCTGTCCGCTATTTCGCGTAACTGAATGTCCATTTGTTAGTCTGATTATACACTGTAGCTATTTAAAATTCGCCCCTATATTTTTCACAACGCACAATTAGCACTTCGTTACTTGTTTTCTTTTTTTTTCTTTTTTCTAAGAGTAAACGGAAAAAAAAGACGCCGTATCATCGAGTCGATATAAAGCAAAACACCTTAATATGCCCAATGTTACCTCTTCTTATAGGATCGGCTACCTTACTCATTAATTTATTACATATTATTTCCAATAACGCTAAACAGGTATCGCCGTTATATTTTAATTGTATTCAAAAGCATGTTACTACTATTATGACCGACCAAATCGTAACAAATCGCGCGGCGTGCGTTTTTAACGATAACTTTACGCTATTCAAGTTCCGTTACAGCTGTCTTGACTCGTAATGTTACAACGTGTCGCATACATCGAATCCTATTGGTTAAAGACAGGGTAGGGTGAGAGGAAAGTGGCGGGCTATTTGCTACTTAACTCCACAACACCACCACATGGTCAGCAGTTGACATCGTGGGGTGGTCTCCACAGTTGCTGCTCTGTGGCGTTGTCTCCACATATCATCACTGGGTCTAACATTGTATAATTTTAGTTTTAACTTAGTGTTTATTATATTGATGTTTCTCTCTGTTCATTTGTGCTCTAAATTACAGAGTATGTTCTGAAGGTGATCCACATCTGGTCAGAACAGGTCACCACTTATAAAGAGCTTTTATGCACTAGACTGTTTAAATAGTATTTTATTACTGTTCATCATTGGTGCTGTTATGCCCAGTATTTCTGCAAAGATTAGCTCTCTTTATGACACCACCTGCTTCACAGAAACTCTTGAAATTGATATTAAGCTTGTTGTATAATCAATATTAATGCCGAAATATGATAATCTTTTGTAATAATGAGTTAATTCATTATATTTCACATGAATAAAATTTACATCTTTGACTTTTTTCTGCATCCCAGAGGCTATCCAGGAAATGTATGAAATATAATTCCTGTGGTGTAACTGATTGTCTTGTAATAAACATTTTAATACTTTCGCTGGCCTGCCCGCTTCCGTCCACAGAAACAGAAAGAAAGAAAAAAAATACTGTCGCCCATCCTTTAGCCCTTTGATGCACGAGATTCACATTTTGATATGCAGGAATCACACTGTTTTGGTGAAGGAATTTGTTTTCTCACACATGAAGGGATTCTAACCACGACAGTGTGAGTCGCAGGTGTGTTTCGTCAAAAGTATCCGTGGGGGCCCTGTCGCTGCGGCAGTGTCGACAGCACGAGCCTGCCTCTTCTGTAGTAGTGGTGATGTCGTGACTGCTGCACAAACTCGATTGTATCCGCTCAGATTTGCATATGTAGAATGTTACATATTATCTCATTACTCTGGTAAACGTTAATGTCCTTACTGCAACATTGGTCTTTCTTAGAAATAGCCCTAGCCAAAATAAATGATATGTCTTATCTCACAGCATGCAAATATTGCCATACTGTTCCATAGGACTTTCAATTTTTGTTTCCTAATTAGGTTTGTTGGTGCGTTCAGAAGTTGTAATGTTTGCTGACGACACAACCGTAGCGATCAGGAGTCCAAATTCCACCTCACCAGACAGAGCTCGGTGTATAGCTGTGCATGCCTAGGAGTGGTCCACAGCCAAAAGTTTAAGACTTTCTAACCTATTCAGTCTTCTCTTTCGAGTGTTACTTCAATTTGACTCATTACCTTTCTCGTATGAAACAAAATGAAATATATTCTGAGAGAAAATAATGACGGTCCAAACTCTAAACAACCCTGTACAACCTGTATTAGGACACGGTAGTGCAACAGAGGTGAATGGATCCGGTGCTTAGCAGACGTACCTCCCTGGTTTTGCATCTTCAGAGTCCAACTACTCCGTACACACTTGTCAAATTTACCTGACTGATCTACAGGGCAGCTAACAACATTTTAAATGTGAACATTTTTAGGTTAGGCTTTACCGTGACTGTTACTGACATTAAACGAAACAACAAGTTTACTGTTACCAGTCACCGTTTTATTTTTTCCACGACGTGTTTCGAAAGTTTAAACCTCCATCATCGGGTGGATTTACATTAGTTAGTATTACATATGTGTGTATGTTGTGTTACGACATTTGGAGGAACTTGTGGCACTGCCTAGTGGAGAAACAAGACACTATTTCAGAATATGGTTTTGGATAACTTTTGACAAAAAATTAAACTGATATTTAACGGTAAACTTTAATAAGTAAACTAGAGTACCTCCAGTGGTCACAGGTTCCTTTTTCTGTCATAACACTTCACATGTACTAACTCTTCTAGGTTCTCCGGTCGCGTTTGTACAGGTATAATGATCTTATTGATCTCTCTGGCATCCAACACCAATCTGATGTCACCATTGGGTTTAATTACCGCCACAAGAGGGTTACAATATTCGGAATCTGAGGGCTCAATAATACCCCATTCTAACATTTTATTGATTTCCTTTCTGACTACTTCTTTCTTTGTCCATGGGATAGAATAGGAAGTACGACAAAAGGGTTTATGTGCATACGTCTTTATATGGTATTCAAAGTCTTTTATTATACCCGGACGTTTACTAAAAATTGACTGATATGCTTCCAACAAGTAGTACAGTTCATCCCTTTGGATAACAGGTAAATATTCTGATTCTAACACCTTTCCCTGCAATGACATTTTATCCATCATTTCTTCAGAACATTCAATAAGGCATATATCATACACATTTTCATCATCAATACTGACATATTTTACCATTAGATTCATACACAATTTATTTGGAATTACTCGGCCCTTTCTCAGGCTGGTTGTCAAATCATTACCATTGGAATTAAATATACATTCACCTTTCTCTAAATTAATGATTGCACCGGTCTCACATAAAAAATCCAAATCCCAGATACATGGTACTGTCATTTTAGGAACAACCAGGAACGTACTTTCTATTTGAGCCCCCCGTATTGTAACGTCGACACGTACCTGTTTCACGACTTTTTGCATTTTTGCGCTGAACGCGCCAGACACGGTACATCCTGTGATAGGAAAAGTGGGCATTTTTACCCCTCGGCTTATATGTTTTAAACAGTCCAACGTCATGACACTAATAGTTTCTCCAGTATCAATTAATATTTCAACATCAACATTATTTATACTTGTTGGAATTATTGCCTGTAAAATTTGTCCACATTTATTAGAAACTTCAGGTTTTTCTTCAATTAATTCATTCCTTATATCCTGATCATTATTGTACCTTAATACTCTCAGTTCAAATTGATGCCTGCCTTCCTTCTCCTTTCCAGTCATCCTAGGAAGGCATTTGGTGACTGGTATTAGTTTAATCTATCTCGTTGAGTCATCGGTGGGGGTTCATGAACTCCCACAATCCGTACAGTATGATCCGAGTTATGGTATTCACCCCGTCGCACATTGGAGGCTCCTTCGCCCATTGGTATAACTCCTTGTGCTGGATGAGGACTCGAGGCATTTGTTCCATCCTGCCGATGAACATTATGCTTCGAATTATCTTCCCAAGGTCGAATGCAATTGGGTTCATCACTTGGGTACCTGTTACTCTTATTAATATCACTACTATGCACATTCGCGTCACCATATCGAGGTTTACCTCTAGCACAGTAAGTATCTCTTCTATATTTATTATAATCATTGTTTTTATTGCAACCATAGGATGAAGATTGTCCACACTCCTGTGATGCGGGTTTGACCTGGTTTTCGGTATTATTATTATCATACGTTAAATTATTATTATAATTATTCGTATTACTATGAGTGTGAGTCGACATTTGATTACTACTCATTTGTCCTGCGTCTTCCATAATCATATCTATAGAGTCAATCACCGACAAGAATTGTTCTACATCGTGGTCAGGAACATTTATTAACTTTTCACGTATATTTATGGGCAACCTTGCCTTCAAAATTCTGATCGCTTCCTTGTGAGAAATTGGATCACTCCAATAACGTGTCTTATTTATGTACTTTTCAAAATATTGCCTTAAAATACTCCTTTTACTGTTAAAATACTCAGGTTGGTAAACCTCTTTTCTTAATTTCTCTTGTTTACTCGACGACCAGTATTTAGCCAAAAAAAGTTGTTCAAACTCAGCGCAACTATGGCAACTTTCACTTACTTCGGCGGCCCATAATGCGGCTTCTCCGGTAATTTTGGATACTATAAATACAAGTCGGTCGTGTTCTGACCAGCTACGCGGAAATATTCTTTTGAAATTATTGATAAAGATTTTCAGATGCAGGTTGTTCTTTTCAGTGGAGAATGTTGGGAATTGTCTACTTTTAAAAATGCTGTTCTCCACCTTTAAAGAAGACAAATATCCTTGCTGACCAAAAGAATCATCATCTTTACCAACCGAATCATCAACTTCCCAATGCAAATTTTCACCACAATTGTACTTTGTATTATCACAAGTTCGGTTGTTTTTTGACCTATTCTCCGAACGTTCGTCCTCTGTCAACAAATTTTGTGATGACTTTCGTTCTAACTCCGCCAATTTATGATTGGTTTCCTTTTGACATTTAGGTAACTCATCAACTATTTTCTCTTTTATTTTCTGAATTTTGCTAGTGAAGAGCTTAATTAATTCATCATTTCTACTTAGGTGCTCATTGATATTTTCATTTGGCTGGGATCCAATAGTAGTCTTAACCTTGTCTACAATTTCATTTCCTTTTATTTCTATCCATTCAGTTAGATCTTCGTCAAGTCTTTTAGTTTGATCTACTAAATACTTGTCAATCCCCTTACGAGCATCAGACTCAAACTCGACTATTTGTTTGGAAAGCTCTTCTATCTGTGCACTAGCATTGAAACAGCTGCTTTCACACTTAACCATCCTATTGGACAGGCCAACATAACTCTTCGAAACTACCTCATATTTCTTTTCTACGTCATGAAGTTTTCCCATTAAATTATTATATTGCCTTCTAAGATGTTAGAAAACTCTACATCTAGTTCTCCAAATTTCGCATTTAATTGAGTCTCCCAGTCCGCCTTTAATTCTTTCTTAGTATTTTCCAGTTTATAATCAAAGATGTTCAGTTTGCTTTCGAAAGAATCCATTTTAATTTCTAATGAACCAAATTTGGCCTCAAATATTTCATTTAACTTTTGATTGTCCTCTCTTAATTGCTTATTATCTTTTTCTAGTGAACCAACTCTTCCATTCATTACACCCATTTGAGTATTTATTGATACCAGCATATCAAACATTTTTTGATTAATATTTCCATTTTGAGGATAAACTTGCTGATCTACTTCCGAAACCTCAAGATCTTTATGTTCTCCCACGCTGCTTACCTTACTTATCATTGTATTTGAATCTCCTAACGGCTCTAAATCAATAACTGTATTATTATCTGTACATGTCTCCTGTCCCACATTGAGCTCATGGGATGCATCATCCCTGTTCTCTTCACTTTCCTCTTCACTTTCCTCTCTCTCTCTCTACTCATTACTCTACTCAACTGCACATTATCATGTATTCTTTTCGTTCGTTTTGACATAATTATTCACTACCAAGACATACACTTATTTTCGCTATGTATTTATATATATTTATCTACCGAAATCACAAGTCTCAGCTTCCTTTTTTTTTATAATTATACAGTTATTTTAATCATACCTGGTAGTATCGGTCACTTTTAGCGATTATTGAAGAATACCTCTTTCATTGGACAGACTCACTGGCTGCTACAATATTTTCCAACTCTAGGGTTCGTGAATCCGGATGACACTCGACTCGATGCAGCAATCCTCCTCGATCGAGCCGCACGTTGTGGCGCCGCTTCTACCGTATCTTCCTTCGCCGTCGGCGTTGTCGTGGTTGCCGTGAGACACCGTTATACCAAGAGGAAAGGCGCGTCGATCTTAGAGCATGAGATATGATGACCTTAAGCCATTGACAACACACAACGGTCACGGTAGCACCTGATTCCTGAATAGCTGCAGTAGTTAAGATCTACGAACTATCCCCTGTTACCAGGTCCCCAAAACTTAACTCGTAACGAGATCCCTTCAAAGCAAATTGTCATAATGATCGTCTATAAAGGCTTCGTACAAGGAGAATAAATGTTACGGTTTATGGAATAATAACAGATACGACCAAACTGTCTTGTCTCTTCTGCTTTATTAAACATAACTTCGTTCACAGTTTCATTTCGCATTCACCACTCATTCACCGAAACCCTTTGATGAACAGTTTTGGTTGCTTAACACCAACAGTCAATGTGAATGATACAGCTTTTCTCCTTTTTATAAATTGAAGCCCGCTCTCCGCGATATAATTTAAAATAAAAAACGGTCTCAATACCGCGTCCCTCGTGAGATGCGAATAGACTTATCCCGGAATTGGCCGCCCTGTAGGTGTACTCAATTTAATGACCACACTTCGCTGTCCGCTATTTCGCGTAACTGAATGTCCATTTGTCAGTCTGATTATACACTGTAGCTATTTAAAATTCGCCCCTATATTTTTCACAACGCACAATTAGCACTTCGTTACTTGTTTTCTTTTTTTTTTCTTTTTTCTAAGAGTAAACGGAAAAAAAAGACGCCGTATCATCGAGTCGATATAAAGCAAAACACCTTAATATGCCCAATGTTACCTCTTCTTATAGGATCGGCTACCTTACTCATTAATTTATTACATATTATTTCCAATAACGCTAAACAGGTATCGCCGTTATATTTTAATTGTATTCAAAAGCATGTTACTACTATTATGACCGACCAAATCGTAACAAATCGCGCGGCGTGCGTTTTTAACGATAACTTTACGCTATTCAAGTTCCGTTACAGCTGTCTTGACTCGTAATGTTACAACGTGTCGCATACATCGAATCCTATTGGTTAAAGACAGGGTAGGGTGAGAGGAAAGTGGCGGGCTATTTGCTACTTAACTCCACAACACCACCACATGGTCAGCAGTTGACATCGTGGGGTGGTCTCCACAGTTGCTGCTCTGTGGCGTTGTCTCCACATATCATCACTGGGTCTAACATTGTATAATTTTAGTTTTAACTTAGTGTTTATTATATTGATGTTTCTCTCTGTTCTTTTGTGCTCTAAATTACAGAGTATGTTCTGAAGGTGATCCACATCTGGTCAGAACAGGTCACCACTTATAAAGAGCTTTTATGCACTAGACTGTTTAAATAGTATTTTATTACTGTTCATCATTGGTGCTGTTATGCCCAGTATTTCTGCAAAGATTAGCTCTCTTTATGACACCACCTGCTTCACAGAAACTCTTGAAATTGATATTAAGCTTGTTGTATAATCAATATTAATGCCGAAATATGATAATCTTTTGTAATAATGAGTTAATTCATTATATTTCACATGAATAAAATTTACATCTTTGACTTTTTTCTGCATCCCAGAGGCTATCCAGGAAATGTATGAAATATAATTCCTGTGGTGTAACTGATTGTCTTGTAATAAACATTTTAATACTTTCGCTGGCCTGCCCGCTTCCGTCCACAGAAACAGAAAGAAAGAAAAAAAATACTGTCGCCCATCCTTTAGCCCTTTGATGCACGAGATTCACTTTTTGATATGCAGGAATCACACTGTTTTGGTGAAGGAATTTGTTTTCTCACACATGAAGGGATTCTAACCACGACAGTGTGAGTCGCAGGTGTGTTTCGTCAAAAGTATCCGTGGGGGCCCTGTCGCTGCGGCAGTGTCGACAGCACGAGCCTGCCTCTTCTGTAGTAGTGGTGATGTCGTGACTGCTGCACAAACTCGATTGTATCCGCTCAGATTTGCATATGTAGAATGTTACATATTATCTCATTACTCTGGTAAACATTAATGTCCTTACTGCAACATTGGTCTTTCTTAGAAATAGCCCTAGCCAAAATAAATGATATGTCTTATCTCACAGCATGCAAATATTGCCATACTGTTCCATAGGACTTTCAATTTTTGTTTCCTAATTAGGTTTGTTGGTGCGTTCAGAAGTTGTAATGTTTGCTGACGACACAACCGTAGCGATCAGGAGTCCAAATTCCACCTCACCAGACAGAGCTCGGTGTATAGCTGTGCATGCCTAGGAGTGGTCCACAGCCAAAAGTTTAAGACTTTCTAACCTATTCAGTCTTCTCTTTCGAGTGTTACTTCAATTTGACTCATTACCTTTCTCGTATGAAACAAAATGAAATATATTCTGAGAGAAAATAACGACGGTCGAAACTCTAAACAACCCTGTACAACCTGTATTAGGACACGGTAGTGCAACAGAGGTGAATGGATCCGGTGCTTAGCAGACGTACCTCTCTGGTTTTGCATCTTCAGAGTCCAACTACTCCGTACACACTTGTCAAATTTACCTGACTGATCTACAGGGCAGCTAACAACATTTTAAATGTGAACATTTTTAGGTTAGGCTTTACCGTGACTGTTACTGACATTAAACGAAACAACAAGTTTACTGTTACCAGTCACCGTTTTATTTTTTCCACGACGTGTTTCGAAAGTTTAAACCTCCATCATCGGGTGGATTTACATTAGTTAGTATTACATATGTGTGTATGTTGTGTTACGACATTTGGAGGAACTTGTGGCACTGCCTAGTGGAGAAACAAGACACTATTTCAGAATATGGTTTTGGATAACTTTTGACAAAAAATTAAACTGATATTTAACGGTAAACTTTAATAAGTAAACTAGAGTACCTCCAGTGGTCACAGGTTCCTTTTTCTGTCATAACACTTCACATGTATACTGCCACATTTGTAAACAAATATGGCGTCTGGAATCAGCTGGGTCAAGGTTCGTATAGCAGAAGAGAAGACATAATCGCAAAGTGCAAAGAATATACATTGTAACAACATTATTACAGAATAATCGTTTAAACCATTTGGAGGTGTTTGTTTTGAGGTGTCAAATATATGTGTGTGTACTTCAGGTGGTATATAAATCCAATTTTGAAAGGTTAAAACAGCTAAACATTCGTACTCGTTTATGCAATCAGATGAAATGTTAAAATGGCTTAAACTTCATACTTGCTAATAACAATTAGGTAAAATGTTACAGGCTTGAATTACAATGATCATATTGGCTACAGCAGTAAAATCATACATAGCTGACACTCTTTGAAGAAAGAGAGAGAGAGAGAGAGAGAGAGAGATAGAGAGAGAGAGAGAGAGGAAGGAGTGATTATATGAGAGCAAACATTTACATGGCAAGGAGTCTTAAGATTACATGTTGCATATATTAGCTGCCTAAAGGTTGGGGTAATACACTGGTTAATGTTATAAAATATGCAGATAGATATACATTTGTGCCAGTAGTTGATGTACATACAGTTTTAAGCTGACAGGGGGTACAAGCTGTTGGTGTGATGAATTATCTGTGAATGAGGTCAATCTCTTGTACTCTTGGCGGCTGTCAATATTTATGGTAAATATTAGGATATGTGCACGTGTGTGTGTGTGTGTGTGTGTGTGTGTGTGTGTGTGTGTATTTATTTTAAGAGTGTAGGCAGTTGCTGAAAACAGAGATGATACTATTGTAAATATTGTCATTTTTGTCATTTAAGATGGATTCTGGTTGTTTCATTTGGTGTTTGTATATTTGGAGTGTTTCAAGGATGTCTAGTTTTCTGCCTTTTGGTTGGATGTGTAGGATGCTAATACTTGTGTTGTTAACATGGTGTTTTGTTTCATGTAGGTGGGTAGCTATTGCTGATGTGTGGTATTTTTTGTTTTTTAGTGCTGCCATGTGTTCCTTGAACCTAATCTCAAATGATCTGCCTGTCTGGCCCATGTAGAAGCAGTCACAGTCCAAACATTCAATTTTGTACACACCTGTGTGATGAAGTGGGTTTTGTGTGCCGATGTTGTGGGGTAATTTCTGTCCAATCTTGTTGTCTGTTGTAAAGGATATGCTTATGCCTTTCCGTTTGAAGACATTAGCAATCTGGTATGAAATGTTACCCAGGAAGGGGATTGTATGCAAGACATTATTTTCTTTTTGTTTTTTTGTGTTGTGATTGCTTTGCCATTATTGAGTGTTTTAGAGTGTCTATTATGGAGTTGTTATAGCCATTTTCAATAGCTGTTTGTTTTATTATTTCAATTTCTTGATCACGTTTATCTTCTGAGAGTGGTAGTTGGATAGCTTTATTAATCATGTACCAGTATGCTGCCATTTTGTGTGCTGCGGGGTGGCAAGAGGAGTTGTGGATTGTAGTATGTGTTGTGGTAGGCTTCCGATAAATTTCAAACTGATGTCTGTTATTCTTTATTGTAATGGTAAGGTCTAGGAAATTTATGCTGTCATCTTTTTGGTGTTCAACTGTGAATTTTATGCTTTCATGGGAGTTGTTGAAAAACTGATTCAACTCACTGATGTCATCTTTAGTGCCTTTGATTAAAATTATGATATCATCTACATATCTGTAGTAGTAGATGATATTTTTGAGGAGGTGGTGATTGGAATTAAAGATTTTGTCTTCTAGGTTACTTATAAATATTTCTGCTAACAATCCGGAAAGATTTGAGCCCATTGCCAGACCATCTGTTTGTTTGTAGATTTTATTGTTAAATTTAAAATAGTTGTGTGAAAGTGTGAATTCAAGAAGGTCCATTAGTTCTTTAATGTGAGTTGAAGGGATTTTTTTTGTGTTTATGTAGGTTGGCATTAATTATTTGTAGTGTGGGATCTATTGGCACAGATGAATAAAGGTTTTGTATGTCGAATGAGGCAAGTGTGGCTCCATCAGGTACTTGTATGTTTTTGACATATTGTGTGAATTCTGTTGTGTTTTTAAGTGTTCTCTCATTATTGAATGTGTATGCTTGTTTGAGAATTCTGAAGAGTATTTTATTGAGCTTGAATGTTGGGCTGTTCCTACAGTTCACTATGGGTCTGATGGGGGTCCCATCTTTGTGTATCTTAGGTTGCGACCTAAGACAAGGTGCTTGTGGGCTCATTGTTACAATGTTTCTTGCTTCTTGGATGGTGAGTAGAAAGTTAATGTTGTTTGAAATGTGTTTAATCTCCTTTTGTATTCTGGCTGTTGGATCTTTATGTATTTCAGTTATGTTGCTGGCTTGGAAGAAGTCTAAAGTTTTTTCTATGTATGTTGTTCTGTCCATTACAACAGTTGTGTTGCCCTTGTCAGCTTTTACAATTATTGCATTATTAATGTTTAATTTAGTCTTAATGGTACGTGTAAGGGCTTCTTCTCTTTTCTTGTATGCTGGGAATGGTTTTGCAATTTCCTTTTCAATGATTTCGTTAATTTTGTGGCAGGCTGATATTCTGTCGGTTTGCTTCTTAAAGGCGATGGTCGAGATCTGTGAGACACAAGTGATGAGCTTCTCTTCGTTCTTTTGGTCCAGCGGAGCTTGAACATTGTGTTTTAAGCCTTTGCAGAGTAGTGCCTCTTCTTCTGCAGTGAATGTTATGTTCGTGTTGTTGAGGAAAGGTGTGTAGAATGTGTGCTTCTTTTGGCTGTTTTGGTTCGGTTTGGAAGGTAATTGTTGCTTTATAAGATTGGCCAGTTTTTTGTCAAAAGTTATCCAAAACCATATTCTGAAATAGTGTCTTGTTTCTCCACTAGGCAGTGCCACCAGTTCCTCCAAATGTCATAACACAACATACACATATATGTAATACTAACTAATGTAAATCCACCCGATGATGGAGGCTTAAACTTTCGAAACGCGTCGTGGAAAAATAAAACGGTGACTGGTAACAGTAAACTTGTTGTTTCGTTTAAAGCTAACAGCATGTTGTACACCAGCATACGAATTCTAGGAATTAAATTACTATGAAAATAATACTCTGGAGAAGTTGTTACATTCTTAAATAAACTACAAACAAATCGTATAAATGTAATTGTATTGTCGAGGTCCGGCATCCTCCAGTTTTGTAGGTGTACCTTCGTTACAGAGCCAGCACAAAGTTCCTACCACTTAGGCCACAATTGGCAGTGCACTTGCTAATATAACCTCTGCCTCTCGGCCCGGCAGTACTGGTACGGGAGACAAAGTTATTTGCAACAGAAATGAACAGTAACAATCTCCCATCATTCTATTGTATTTTAAACTGTATCTGCTGTGCAGGTATCGTAACCACATTACCAGCATAGTTTAGGAAATGCTGGTAGTTTCACAACAAACACAAAATGACAAACTTGTCTCCCCATTGCAACCAAACGGTTAACAGTGACGATAAATTTGTGACACTGAGACAGCACGCATCAGAACAGTAAAGACAACCATCATACCTAGGTGCACTATAGTAACAGTATCGTGATTGCCGGAAGCTCAGCGCATTACTCGGCCGTGTCTGAGTCTGCAGTTTGTCACTCGTCAGAAATACTCGTAACACTTCCTATGTGACTCGACTCACAAATGGATTATTTATGTAATACACATAAAGACAGAGCACATTCTGCCGTAACCGCAGAGCTGTCTCTCAATACGTTTGCCCCTTTGGACTCCAGCCTCGGTCTCCTCAGACGATCCTCCTCAGTGCTTCCCTGTCGGGGCAAACACGACATCTCACTCCCACCTTGCAGAATTCTTACTGTTTTTGAGATTCTAAAGCTTCCTGTTGACAGTTCTGAATGGGACCTTTGCAGAATGTTAGGTGCCAGCATTTTACCTCTCTCCTGTTATGATCCGTAACATTATTGGGCCCTACATTCCCCCTGATTTTGCATATCCCTCTGGACTCGTCCACTCGTTCGGCAAGAAAGGGTGTCTGCTGCTGCAAACTATGTAGTATTTTTGTCGAGGACACTGTCAGTATCTGTCCGCCAGTCATCGAAAATTTCAGAAGCTCATCTCGGCTGACACCTCTCGTACCTGTCAATCGTGAATTGAGATCGGTTGGCCGAATTAAAACTGTAATATCTTGTGATGCACTACTCGGGCCACGTTGTGATCTTTGGCACTGTTATTCTAATAAAATGATCTATATGACTACTTCTTCAGTTTTTTCTCGAATTATCTTAATTTACCGAGTGAGGTGGCGCAGTGATTAGCACACTGGACTCGCATTCGGGAGGACGACGGTTCAATCCCGTCTCCAACTATCCTGATTTAGGTTTTCCGTGATTTCCCTAAATCGTTTCAGGCAAATGCCGGGATGGTTCCTTTGAAAGGGCACGGCCGATTTCCTTCCCAAGCCTTCCCTAACCCGAGCTTGCGCTCCGTCTCTAATGACCTCGTTGTCGACGGCACGTTAAACACTAACTACCTACCTACCCTTAATTTAACAGATCATTGACATAGAATACTGTCAGGGCAAACAGTGGATGCCCTTGCCACTGCCCATCTCTCCTTAATCTCACAGAGATTGTGCGGTTTCAAATGAGCCAAAATGTTCTTGCTAGAACTGTGTGTTGTCTAATTAGAATACTAGTTAAAATAGAGTCAATACATAGATCAATTAATTGAGATGCTCAGTTCATTGTGTTACGCCATTAGAAGGATCTGTCATTGTGCTGACCTTAATACAAGAATGTTGGTTCACTGTGCATGTTTTCATTCTTATCTTCTGTGGCAGGGCGCCTGAAATGAGTTAATAAAAATGTTGTGTAAAGTAAATAACCATAGCAGCCTTTTTGAGGATCTTGAAATACTTATACTCAGTTTCCAATACATTTACTGCTTCATCAATTTTGTTGCTGATAGTGACATTTAATTTCATCTGAACTGTGGTATACACAGTCACAATACAAGACAGCAAAATAATTTTTATGTACATTTCACTCTCGGTTTAGGATTCAGATTGGAGTTAGGCATGCTATTAGGCAAGCTCTCATCTGACATAAAGCAATAAATTGGAAATCTCCGACAATCGAAAGTAAGATCGTACTGGGTACCGAGCGATATTTCTGACCGTATTGAGGACATTTTGGTAGGGAGAACACAGCATGTTTTCTTGGATGGAGAATAATCAGCAGATGTAGAAGTAACTTATGGTGTGCCCCAGGGAAGTGTGCAGGGACCCTTGCTGTTCATTTTGTTGACACTGCAAACAATATTAATGGCAGCCTCAGACTATTTGCAGATAAAGAATTTATCTATAATGAAGTACTTTCTGGTAGAAACTCCACAAATATTCAGTGAGACCGTGATAACGTCTCAAAGTGGTACAATGATGGGCAGCTTGCTTTAAATGTTCAAAAATGTAAAATTGTGCACTTCATAAAACCAAAAACGCAGTATCCTATGACTATGATATGAATGTATCGCAGCCAGAATTGGCCAATTCCTACAAAAATCTCGGTGTTACACTTCGTAGTTATGAAATGGAATGATCACATAGGCTCAGATGTGGGTAAAGCAGGTGCTAGACTGCTTACAAATCATTTGTGTGATCCATCCTAGAATATTGCTCAGGTGTGTGGGCCCCATATCAGATAGGACTAGCAGGTGGTATTGAATATAAATGGAGAAGGGCAGCATGGATTGCCATTGGCTTGTTTAACTGCAGGAAGAGTGCCATAGAGATGCTGAAGAAACTGAACTAGCAGACTCAGAGATGTACGTAAAGTGTCCCAAAAAAGCCTACAAATAAAGATTCAGGAACTGGCTTTAAATAATTACTCTAGGAATATACTATAATCCCCTGTTTATCACTCACTTAGGGATTGTGAAGACCAGATTAGAATAATTACAGCACGCACAGAGCCATTTAGACAATCGTTCTTCCTGCTCTCCATACGTGAACGGAATGGCAAGAAACCCTAATAACTGGTACAATGTGGTGTACCCCATGCTGTGCAGTTCACGGTGGTTTGCAGAGTACAGATGTAAATGTAGAAACCTAATAAGCCACTCATTCTGCACATTATCTGAGGCTCTAGATGGAGGAGGCGGAAAGTTCTGTTACCTGCATGACAAGTAGCAGCGTTTGTTGTGAAACTGCTAGGCAAACAGTAATGTACTGTAAACAGGACTCAGTTGATACATGTGTGTTAGCGGAACAGAATTGACCCACATAAAGGTAATTTTGGGAGTACCACCAGGCAGTGTTACAGAGTTATTTCTGCTTGCAACATACATATAGATATTGTCGGAGACTCCGAGAGGCTATTTGCAGATGATGTTGCCTATAGTAAGATTTGTGCACCAGAAGAAAGTAACAAAATGCTCTGTGGCCTGTAGATGAGCTATGATTGGTGCAGGGACTGGCTGCTGACTTGGAGCACAAGTAATTGTACTGGATTGCACATAAATACGTGGAGAAATCAAATACTGACAGATTGCACTGTTGGCAACAAATGACTGGAAACAGTAACTACTGTAAAATATGTACAAGTAGCTGTCTGAAGTGACCTAAAGTGAAAAGACTTTATAGAACAAATATTAGGATAAACAGAAGTCAGGCTGACTTTCATTGGGAGAATGCAATTCCTCTACAAAAGAAGTGACTTGTTTGACACTTTATTTAACTGATTCTCATGTACTACTTGCGATCCTGGGACCCGTACCGGGTTGTATTAATAGAATGTGAGAGAAGATCCGAGAGAGGGTAGTGTGTTTTGTCACGGGACCTTTGTTCATTAGGTGTGAGAGCATTGTGCAGACGTTCGACAAACTCCAGTGGCAGATGCTACGAGAGAGCTGTCGTGACACACGGAGAGGTTTACTGTCGAATTTCACAGAGAGTTCATTCTGCAAAGTTTCGGATAACCTTTTATTTACTTGCACGTACGTCTGACGAAATGATCGGGACGAGAAAATTGGAGAAATTAGAGATGGTACTGATGTTTACCCGCAGTCGTTCTTCCCACGCATCTTTTGTGAATGGAACAGAAAGAATGAAACCGATAGTGGGACCAGAAATACCCTCCACCGTGCACTGTGTGGTGGCTTGTGGAGCGTAGATATAGATGTAGATGTAGGTAAACGTTTTCTGTGAGAAACAGCAGTGTAAGCAAATAAATGTTGATCTATCAGTACAGGAGAGACAGGAGCAGCTTTCGTTCTAGCGTGCTGCATTGCAAGTGAAGACACAGTGACATTAAATGATATGTTGGGTTGAAACCCAGATTTCCACTTACCCTCAAAGCAGCATCTTTAACTGTTAGGCCACACGAGCACTCGTACAGGAGCACTCGGTCACTCGCATCGCCCCGCGTGGTACGCAAATGCACTGCTGCCCTGTACAGGCCCTGTGGGGATAGAAAGGAATGACACTGCCAGGGGAACAGTGTCTGTGAGACACCGCGGCTCACCCCGACTTGACGGATGTGTACAGCTGGGTGTTAGAACTGTTACACCACAGACGTGGCAAGTGACAGTCGTCAAATGAGCTCGAAGTTCCCTCCGTGCTCGGATAAAGTATTTTGGCGCAACTACACAGAATACGTAGGAGTAGTGTCACCTAAGTTCTGTGTATAAGGAAATATTACACAGCTATTCCTAATTTAGAAATAGCATTCGAATGTCTGTCAGGAGAACGGAAGGGAAATGTCTACCGGCACGTGACCGAATCGGAAGCGACACGACTCCGGCCTATCGAGACCAGTTGTGGGATACTGCCGTTACCTTCCGCCGTGACGACACGAGGCTGCGTCACGAGTCCCGTGGTGACCGGTTTGCCACACAGAGTATTTCACTGTCACTCTGGCCCGCACGTCCGATACACCGTCCTTGTCGGCCACTCCTGTGACGTAGAATGGGAGCAGCACGGAATGACGTACCTCTCATATCTCGTCCCAGCTCGGTTCGACTCGACGCACAACCGGGTTAGAGTTGTCGTTTATTCCAGACGGCAGCTCTGTACAGGAAATTTCTTACTCTGTGCACCTCAGAATTGACTGTATATTCCCAAACATCACACATAATTTTAGTTGTGTATCCTTCCTACTATAATGTAAACATACTATAAATAAAATTCCATCGTACAGTCTTCTTCCCGGTGTCGGATGCTTTATAGTCGGCAATGTTAGTATCGGTCAAACGGTGAAATACGACGTCTCGTAGTAGTGTCTTGAAATCGTTGTCGGAAATGTTGACGACAGTGCGAGTTTGAGTCACGCAAGTGGAGCTGTCATAGGCTACCCACTGGTCGGCCCCATTACACGCATTCTGTGCACAATCTGTGTGAACCATATGGCTGACCCTGCCTGCACGTGTCAAGCCAGAGCACAGCTGTCACGTAGGCTACGGCACGGTTGCCCGACTGCTTTCGTGTCGGCATTTTGGCCACTCTGGCCCAGGGGCTTTCTCTGAGAATGTGTGATTTGCAACTAGGATTCCAAACGCTTTGCATTCTCTGTGGTATCTTCTGTGGCACTCATTTCTCGTAAGTCCTGCTTAACTTCTTCTAATTGAATGATTTTTAGTTTATTGGCTTTATTATACTGAGTAATTGTTTTTGCTAATCTAGTGTTGTCCGTTCTGCAGATATGACCGTAGAACTTCGAGCGTCTTCTGCATATTCTGTCTGTGAACTTGTCTATTGCTGTGTATAGGTCTGCAGTTTTTCTTTTAATCCATTTACTATGTACGATAGTCGGTGGCAAATTTTTCCCTCTTCTTTTGCAATTTCATCTATTTCTCAATAGCCTCTTTGAGATGTAGTTTCAGAGACGGTTTGGATAACACGTACCTCACAATGCCAAAGTGTTGCATTATGGGGTATCAGTCAGTTACCGTAGTGATTCCGTATTATTCTGTATTCTTTCTGAAGTTTGGTGGGTCTTTCTAAAGCGATTTTATTGTCAGTCCAGGTGGTACGATGATTTCCTCGAGATATTTAAAAGAAGATACATATGACATTGTCCCATTCATCTGCAGTGGGAACTTTTGATATTTTCATGCACATTTTCCAGAATGGATTATCTTTTATGATAATCGAGGCCCTCTTTCATGCTATAGCGTGTAACTTCACTTTGATTCCCTATCCCGAGATCCCAATGTTTATAGCATTGATTTCTTTCCCTCATTCTCTGACGAATTTGTCTAACACGATACAAAACACGAGCTTGGAGAGGCCATTCCTTGTTGAACTCCTGTGCGTACTTGAAAAGGGTCAGACATTTCACCAGGAAGTTTCACTTTAGATGATGTGTCTGTGGGAATGTAGAAGATTAGTACCCTGAACTCTTCTCATGTGGCCAAAATGGTTTGTCTCTCAACAGAATCACATGCCCTCTGAAAGTCCACAAAGATGATGTACATGTCAATACTTCAACTTATCCTTAATATTGTCTTCAGACACCAAATTCGGTGAGCACATGATCTTCATTTCCAAAAGCCTGCTTGATATTCACCAATCAAATGATCTGTTTGCTGTTCAACTCGTAGAGAACTCTGTATGTAACTGGCA
Source organism: Schistocerca americana (assembly GCF_021461395.2). Taxonomy (NCBI): domain Eukaryota; kingdom Metazoa; phylum Arthropoda; class Insecta; order Orthoptera; family Acrididae; genus Schistocerca; species Schistocerca americana. The sequence goes on along the minus strand of NC_060128.1, from coordinate 199,433,734 downwards.
GACGGCTGGCCTCTGCAGTTGTTGGGGTCTGTTCTGTCCCCTTTTTCATGCAATAGATGTATTATAGCTTTCTTTCAGTCCTTTGGAATTTTTTCATTTTTCCATATTTCTGTTAAGAGTGCATGAATTCTTCTTATGAGGTCGTCTGCTCCTATTTTTAACATTTCTGCAGATACGCAAACTGCTCCTAGGACTCTTTTATTTTGAATAGTATCTCTCTCTCTCTCTCTCTCTCTCTCTCTCTCTCTCTCTCTCTCTCTCTCTCTCTTTCTCTCTCTCCTGGTTCTCTTGTCGGGGATGAGAATTTGGGTTTGGCACAGCTTTACTGAATGCAGTGTTTCCAGTGAAGGATCACAGTTAACTGAATTTGGAAAGTAATCAGCTAGTATCTTGCAGTTCCCTTTATTGTTTGCCTCTAGTTCTACATTAATGTGCTAAACACAATGTTGTTGGTTTATACACAGATATCATAATGGGATATCTACTAGAACTTTTGTATTCTTTTTCTATAGAAATTCTACTCTATTTCTATCAGCCTGCGTTTTTTCATTGGCACAGTTTTCAGTGTGAGTTGTTCTTGAGATTAATTTTTGTATTTTCATGAAAAAATCCCACCTCTAAACTGTTTGAAATCTGTCCCAGGTGTTCCGCGCTTTGCTTCGCTCATCGACAACTTCGTAGCAGGTTGTGTTCCACCACCTGTGTTTATATTTCCTGGGTGGCTGTTCTAATTTCATGTCTGACGTTTGTAATGTATTGCAGAGGTATGACCACTGCTCGGATTCTTGTTCTCGGATGTCACGAGTGAAAGCCTCGGAGTTTTTCTTCACACCGACTGTATTGACTCTTGTATTAGTGTTGAGTAATGATTCAAATCAATGACTCCCTTTTGTGCTCTGAGATTTTGGATCTCATGCATATCCTTTGCAGGAACTGCCACATGATCGATGTTAAATTTGCCTAATAATGGGTTTGGCAATCTCCAAGTTTTCTTTTTGCATAGGGGTCTCACAAACTTTATAGACATAAGTGCGAATGATATAGAAAACTTATTAGACATTCTCCATTCTTATTCATCCACCAATGCCCTGGTTGAAATCCTACTGTTGATCTGTATTTCTTCTCCATACCAATCTGTGCATTAAAAATCACTTAGTAAGATTTTCACACACTGTTTGAGGATCTTGCTCATAGTTTCCTCTAGTGTTTCCCCAAAGTCTTTTATTTTATAAGAATCTTTCTTGTTATCACTGCCTGTGTGAACTTGCTCAATTATCCAGAGGCCGACTACTGTGGCCAAGCGGTTCTAGGTGCTTCAGTCCGGAACCGTGTGCTGCTGCTGTGGTCGCAAGTTTGAATCCAGCCTCGGGCGTGGATGTGTGTGATGTCCTTAAGTTAGTTAGCTTTCAGTAGTTCTAAGTCTAGGAGACTGATGACCTCAGATGTTAAGTCCCATAGTGCTTAGAGCCATTTGAACCATTTATCCAGACATATGCTTTCACATGGGGATATAAACTCCATTTCCGAATCTGCATCCACACGATTACTTTTCAATCCACAATTAAGTGCCTGGCAGAGGGCTCATTGAACCACCTTCAGAGTAGTTCTCTACCATTCCCCTCTCAAACAGCACATGGAAAAAACAAACACTTTAATCTTTCCATGCGAACTCTGATTTTTCTTATTTTTTTGTGATGGTCAGTATTTTGACATTTGGAGGAGAAAATGTGGTATTGAAATTTCATGAAGAGATCCTTCCACAATGGCAATGCCTTTGTTTTAATGGTTGAAACCACAATTCGCATATATATATGTAGCTCTCTTGGCCCCTGTTTCACTATAATACAAAACAACCTGCCCTTGTTTGAACTTTGTCGATATCCTCTGTCAATTCTATCTGACACAGATCCAACACTGCACAGCAATACTACAGAAGAGGAAAGAAAGGCATAGTATAGGCAGTCTCATTAGTAGACCTGTTGCATTTTCTATGTGTTCTGCCAGTAAATTGCAGTCTTTTCTTAACGTTATCCATAACATTATGTATGTGATCATTCCAATTTAAGTTACTCATAAAAGTAATCCTTAAGTATTTAGTTGATTTCACAGCCTTTAGATTTATGTGATCTATTGTGTAACCAAAATTTAGCATATTCCTTTCAGTACTCACGTTGTGACTACACACTTTTCATTATTTAGAATCAATTGCCACTTTTTGTACCATACATATATATTCTTTAAATCATTTTGCCATTTTGATCATCTGATGACTTCACAAGATGGTAAATGACAGCATCATGCGCAAACAATCTGAGACGGCTCTCAGACTGTCTCCAAAATTGTTTGTGTGGATCAGGGCTAATTCACTTTCATGGGCAAATGTCAGATATTACTTCTGTTTTACTCAATGATTTTCCATCAATTGAATCAGTGGTTTTGAAAAGGGGGCTAATTCACTTTCATGGGGAAATGCCAGATATTACTTCTGTTTTACTCAATGACTTTCCATCAGTTGAATCAGTGGTTTTGAAAAGGGCATGAGTCCACAAGAAGCAATTTTCGGGAAATCAATTAAGACTGTTTTTTTAAAAAAGTTTTTGATTTGTATGTTTTTAAGAATTTGTCATTAATGTATATATTTAACATCTATTGTGTAACTAAACTGCAAGTGATTATCTTTGTTTGTTTTCGCAAAAAAACAAGAGTTTAGAGAAAGTAGACTTATGCACTTTTTAAAAAGAAAAAACAAAAAAAGGAAATTTGAATAATAGCACTTTGTAAGAAAATGTGTTTAATGTTGAATTTGAATATGTTAACATTGTATCAAAAAATCATTACTTATTTCAATTATCAATAAAAAATAACAAAATATGTGCATTTTAAGGTTATATTTTATATTCAGTCATCACTGAGTTCTTCGTATTGTGTTGGTCATTCATGTATTTCTTCATAAAAGGTGAGATGCTCCTGTGGAATGTAGTTTACCAACTTTTTAATATCTTCAACTTGCTTATTGTTGATTGGACACTTGATATGGTAAGCTTCCTCTGTTGGTTAGCAAATGTTTCCTGCCTTAGCCAGAGTAAACCAATCAATATGTTCATAAGCATTTAACACAACAATATTATATTTTGCACACTGCAACATGAAATACTTTGATACATTAAAATCAATTTTGTCATTTTTTTGGCACCCTATTTCCCAAAGATTCAGTCAACTTGGTTGTCTTTTTGTAAAATTTTGCCTACCAACCTTTATAATCAATACTGAACAATTTTTCATGCAGTACACTAGTAAATTTACATTTTAAACTTGATTCAGCTACTTTCATTGCATACTATGTAGGCGAGTACACACAATCACTACACTTTATATATTTTGTAATTGTGCCAAAGTTACAGTAACAGGGAAGAAAAGAGTGCCCCCATGTAGGATAATATTGTACAGTTTTGTCGAATCTTCCTGTTGCAACCAGACTTGTGATAAAGCGTGTGACTGTGTGGTTTCAGTTTTGACCACCACAGGAATCTGAAAATGAACGAAGCTCCTTGGTGCTGTCAAGTGTGTTATTGCATATGTAATGATTAAGAAGTGAGCATGCCTCATTGGGTTCTTTTCTGCCCAGGCCCTCATGATATAAATGATGTACTGAGGTTCCCTTTTTCACATAATGGATGCAAAACAAGAACACCCATAGTTGTCTCATGTAAAACACCTCTTGCACTGGAATGTGTGGCAAGGGCAAATTCTGCATGTAATCAAAACAAATATGTGCAATGTCATCTCGTTCGACACAATTTTGCTGTTACTTCCTTCATTTTGTTGTAGAACTTTTGTGACCTATGCTTATGTACCATCAGCTCTGTGCATGCAACATGCGTAGCATTATCATTTAGAAAATTACTTTTAAGTGTTTGACCAAGCTCCACATAACACACACCTTTTTGTGGCCTTCCAAATGCATAGCCGAAGTTCTCCTTCAAATAAAATGAATAAGTAACTTTAATGTTTGGATAATGTTTGCAAAAGAGTGCATGCATGATTTTTACTGTTAGCTCAGTATTCATTTTGCATAATGTGTTTCCTTTACTGGGAAAGAGGAAATATGCTCATTTATTTTTTCACAAAGTGCTCCTGCTGCAGCTTTGTTTCTAGAGTTTTAGGATTTTCCTCGATTTTCTTTGGAGATTCCCCAGCAGCCAGGAAGTCAACAAGTTTTCTCACTCCCTTTTCGGATACTCTGTACAAACTGATGAATGCTTTTTTTGCAAATACACTCCTGGAAATTGAAATAAGAACACCGTGAATTCATTGTCCCAGGAAGGGGAAACTTTATTGACACATTCCTGGGGTCAGATACATCACATGATCACACTGACAGAACCACAGGCACATAGACACAGGCAACAGAGCATGCACAATGTCGGCACTAGTACAGTGTATATCCACCTTTCGCAGCAATGCAGGCTGCTATTCTCCCATGGAGACGATCGTAGAGATGCTGGATGTAGTCCTGTGGAACGGCTTGCCATGCCATTTCCACCTGGCGCCTCAGTTGGACCAGCGTTCGTGCTGGACGTGCAGACCGCGTGAGACGACGCTTCATCCAGTCCTAAACATGCTCAATGGGGGACAGATCCGGAGATCTTGCTGGCCAGGGTAGTTGACTTACACCTTCTAGAGCACGTTGAGTGGCACGGGATACATGCGGACGTGCATTGTCCTGTTGGAACAGCAAGTTCCCTTGCCGGTCTAGGAATGGTAGAACGATGGGTTCGATGACGGTTTGGATGTACCGTGCACTATTCAGTGTCCCCTCGACGATCACCATTGGTGTACGGCCAGTGTAGGAGATCGCTCCCCACACCATGATGCCGGGTGTTGGCCCTGTGTGCCTCGGTCGTATGCAGTCCTGATTGTGGCGATCACCTGCACGGCGCCAAACACGCATACGACCATCATTGGCACCAAGGCAGAAGCGACTCTCATCGCTGAAGACGACACGTCTCCATTCGTCCCTCCATTCACGCCTGTCGCGACACCACTGGAGGCGGGCTGCACGATGTTGGGGCATGAGCGGAAGACGGCCTAACGGTGTGCGGGACCGTAGCCCAGCTTCATGGAGACGGTTGCGAATGGTCCTCGCCGATACCCCAGGAGCAACAGTGTCCCTAATTTGCTGGGAAGTGGCGGTGCGGTCCCCTACGGCACTGCGTAGGATCCTACGGTCTTGGCGTGCATCCGTGCGTCGCTGCGGTCCGTTCCCAGGTCGACGGGCACGTGCACCTTCCGCCGACCACTGGCGACAACATCGATGTACTGTGGAGACCTCACGCTCCACGTGTTGAGCAATTCGGTGGTACGTCCACCCGGCCTCCCGCATGCCCACTATACGCCCTCGCTCAAAGTCCGTCAACTGCACATACGGTTCACGTCCACGCTGTCGCGGCATGCTACCAGTGTTAAAGACTGCGATGGAGCTCCGTATGCCACGGCAAACTGGCTGACACTGACGGCGGCGGTGCACAAATGCTGCGCAGCTAGCGCCATTCGACGGCCAACACCGCGGTTCCTGGTGTGTCCACTGTGCCGTGCGTGTGATCATTGCTTGTACAGCCCTCTCGCAGTGTCCGGAGCAAGTATGGTGGGTCTGACACACCGGTGTCAATGTGTTCTTTTTTCCATTTCCAGGAGTGTAGAATGTCTGTTACCTGCAAGAGTAACGCTGTACAAAACATTGTGGAGTCTGATCTTCAGAGTATCCTTCCGTGGTCTACGGCGATGAACATCATATAAAGTCAGCTGACCTTGTAGGATAATATCTTGCTCCATTTTAGTTTCAAATTTGTGGAAATTTTTCAAAATTGTTGTCTTGTCTAGGTCACTGAATTTTGTAAAACACTTCATACTGCATCTGAAATCAAACAAAGGCTACTAGTTTCAGCTTTAGTGTTTTGTAATGGGTATTTAGGAAAATTATGTTATCTGCATAAATCCGTGGAAATATAAATTTAGTATTGTAGATTTTTAATTTATTTGAGCTTAAATGCAGGTGAGACTGTATTTATGCTATGTGGTTGAAGATTAATAATTACAAAAAAATTCATTGATTGATCCCAGTAAACAGAATAAGCCTACATTAATATTTTGATATATTTATTTTGTAAATAAATTAGTGAAGATGAAGTGAATGTTTGCCCCATTCAAATGTGATTATTATTGTTCTGCTGTCCATTATGTAGAAAGCTTTTTTGTATTACATTATATTTTTAATAATATGTAACCTACAACAACAAAAGTTGTCTACGGATGAATAAATAAATAAATAAATAAATAAAAAGTTAGGTTAGAAACTTACCTGCAGTCAGGTTCTGTAGATCTGGCTGCAATGACTTCCCCAGAATAGCTGACATGTTCATTTCCCTTTACTTCTTCTTCTGGGTTTCATTGGCCATGTTTGCATTTTCCAGGTGATTTATTAGTATCACTGTCCATGTTTGCACTAAATCAGCTAAAAAAACTACGCTCAACCAGCTGATTGAAGAGTTTGCTAAAATGGCCACCAATGCAACAGTGTAGTTGTTTTGAAAGGGGCACGAGTCCAGGACTAATGCCCTTCTCAAAACATTCAACGAATTCATTACCTTCCACTGCCTATGTTATGCATCGGACTGATGCCGTTTCCATACAAAAGATGAATCTTTCTCTACAGATACCGCATCCAAGCATAACTCAATATGCCAAAAAATGTGACTTGTGCCCTTTTCAAAATAACTGATTCAGTTAGTATGAACTGTGTCCTTTCTGACAGTAGATGATGAACCCATTCACACAAATGAAACGATTATCAGTAGCCATGCAATTCGATTAGAATCTGCTTGTGAGGAACAGTATCAAAATCCCATTGGAGCTTTAGAAATATAGAGCCAATTTAACATCCCCTCTCAATGGGAATAAATGATGTTTTCTGAATCTGTGTTGACTGTATGTCAACAGATTGTTTTGGTCAAGGTAATTCATAATGTTCAAACACAGTATATGTCCCAAAATCCTACTGAAAATTGATGTCAGTGATACGAGTCTGTAATTCATCGGACTACTCCTATTTCCTTTCTTGAGTATTGGTGTGATCTGTGCAACTTCCCAATCTTTAGGGACGGATCTTTCGATGAGCAAGCAGTGGTATGTGATAGCTAAGTATGGATTTAACAGATCGTATTACTCTGAAAGGAACCTAACTGGTAGAAAATCTGAACAAAAGGCGTTAATAAACGATTTAAATTGCTTCACCACACCAAGGCCAAGGATATCTACTTTTTGGTTACTCATGTTGGAAGTTTTTCTTGATTCAAATTCTGAATTATTTACTTAATCTTCTTTGCTGAAGGAATTCCAGAAAACCTAATTTAGTAACTCTGCTTTAGTGGCAGTGTCAACAGTAATTTTACCATTGCTGTCACACAGTGAAGATATTGACTGTGTCTTGCCTGTGTTGTGCTTTACATGCAATCAGAATCTTTTTGGGTCGTCTGGCAGGTTCTGAGATAGGCTTTTCTTGTTGGAAACTATGAAAAGGATCTCGTATTGAAGATCACTCTAAATTGTGAGCTTCTGTAAAACTTCACCAATATCGGAGATTTTGCATACTCTTAAATTTTGTACACTTCTTTTTGTTGTTTCTGCATCAGTGCTCTGACCTGTTTCATGCAACAAGTGGGGTCAGAACGATTTCTTATTAATTTATTTGGTATATATTTCTCAACTGCTGTAGATACTATTTCTTTGAGTTTAAACCACATCTGGTCTGCATTTACACAGATTTCCATACTGCAAAGACAGTCCCAAGTATTGATAAACAGCCTTTAATTTTTATGGCTGATTTACTTATTAATACCCTGAAGTTTTTTGAGCTGAAATGGTTTTCTCCTTGGAAATGTTTGCTGGATTGCAAGGATCTAAATAGCAAATTAGTGTAGAGTGTTAGTCAGCTGTTTAAATTTGCCAGTTTCCAGCAGGTTGTTGATGTTAATAATGCACAAAAAATTCTTTTGGGGTGAAAAGATTTTCAGAAGTTCCAGTTTTTCTCTGCACTATGTTCCCAACGTGTAGACTCTGACAATTGGAAACAGCCAGACGTGCATCTGGGGCCTGGAGTAGTTGCATTTGTACCATATGCTCTATCTTGTCAATTTTACAAGTTGAAGGATGAGATCATAAAATTAAAACCCAACTGTTGAGAATGAGAGGTGCCGGTACATGCTCTCCAGCTAAGTTGTGTTTGGCAGAGAGGAGTTACTTCCTCATGTGCACCAGGAATATCACCTGTACCCTGCTGTGACAATGTGACCTGTTTTATTGTAGTTTTTTGACCATTTGAATGTAGCAGCCATAAGATGTAATACAATTAATGAATGATACATTCTTACATACATCAGCAATGCCAATATACATTTTATACATGTATAGAGCTTTACGAGTATTGTGTGTGTGTGTGTGTGTGTGTGTGTGTGTGAACATTTGATTTCAACAGTTTTTTTACAAGTTGTAACAATATTATGAAATGTATAGATTGCTGCTCGCCACATAGAGGAGGCATTGAGTTGCAAACAGGCCCAATAGAAAGATTGCTGAAGATTTAAGCTTTTGGACAAAAAGCCCTTCTTCCAAAATAGAGTGCGTGTGCGCGCGCGCCCACACGTACACACACGCACACACACACACACACATACACACACACAGACACACACACACACGTTTGGAAGAAGTGTGTGTGTGTGTGTGTGTGTGTGTGTGTGTGTGTTTTCTGCTCCAGAAAATGGAATTTTTGTCTGTAATCTTAAATGTTCAGCCATCTTTTCTTTGTGCATGTCTGGAACTATCACCCCCTGTATGCAGTAAGTAGCAATATATCCTTTCATAATATTGTTGATATTCCATCCTGGACTTTCTGATGTTTGTTTTTGCAAATAGGTTTTATTTTCAGTAAAATCCCCCCTCCTATCATTGTTGTGACTGGTTTGATGTGGCCAACGATAACTACTACTCCTCTACTGACCTCATAGCAGTACTTGCACCCAAAGTCCTCAAAATAATTAGATGTATTGTAGTATCTGTCTTTCCTGTAGCTTTTACCCTTTGCAGCTACTTCTGCTACTGTGGAAGTCATTGCACGATGTCTTATCACACGTTGTATCATTTTGTCACTTCTTTGTCAGTGTTTTCGACACATTCCATTCCTCGCAAATTCTGCTTAGAACCTCATAATTTCGTGTCCTGTCAGTCCACTGAATTTTCATCATCTTTCTATAGCGCCACATCTTAATCAATTCTACTGCTTATAAACTTTGAACTTCAGTTAAATCTTGAATTCTTCATTTTCAGATACCTCATACTTTAGAATTGTCTTTTATAGGGGGCTCTCCTCCTTGTATAGATCTGCAAAACGCAATGAATGAATTTCATCTGACAGAGTGTAAGAGCCACATATATGTTATTTGATATCCTAAAATTTCAATTTTTACCTAACAAGTTTCACTGACAGATAAGCATCATTACACCCGGGGGGAGGGGTGGGGGGGGGGGGGGGGGGGTATATCATATCACCATAAGCAAAAGGTACACTTTACTGTGACATACAGAAAAGTGAACATTACAGACCTCTCAACATATACTTGTACAACTATGACTGTTCTCTGCAAGTCACATTACAGTGTATGGTGGAGGGTGCCTGAGGTACCAATACCATTTCACATTTACTCCATAACATTCACGAATGCTGCACGGTACGTGCAAGCATCTGTGTGAACTCTAAATTCTCTTATTTTTCTGTCACAGTTATTTTACAAGATGTCTGTGGGAAGGAAGCAAAATGTTGCGTGATCTTCATGGAACTATTTCTCTCACAAGACTAACAGTAAGCATAACTGTGGTGCAGAATGTCTCTCTTATAGTGTCTGCCAGTGGACTTTACTAGCCATCTCTGTAACACTGTTGCACCAATCTGGGACAGAACAGGCTCCACTCTGTTGGATCTCCTATTTCCTGTCTTAATAATACCTGGTAAAGGCCTCAGGCTGGTAGCACTATGCAAGAATGAACGAATGTTTCATTGGTGACTTTTAGTATGAATTTTCCTGGAAATCTTAGTCTGGGCTCCCCTTTTCATAGAATGAGTAGATGAGAGTATTGTCTGAGAATGACCTCACAGAACTTCTTTAGTTTTTTTATGTATATTACATTGTTTGCAATTAGTGTAGTTCACCGTCCTTTTAGGAATGGAGGATTGCCGAAACTACAGCAGCTTTCACTCTCCTGCCTCATTGCGGATGAGACGACACGCGCCTTGGTGCCGCTCTGCCCGGACCTGCGAGAACTCGAGCTGGTGTCCTGCGAGGGGCATACGGACGCTCTTTTTGAGCCGCTCTGCCGACTCGAAAAGCTGGAAAAGTAAGCTGTCGTACAGAATGTGCTGCTTTAAGGAGACTGCACTTTTACTTATTCAGATGGAAACACACGTTTATTTGAACTTTCATTGAAGATGTGCCCCAGAACAGGAGAATGATTGTGTCTTTTTGAGATATTGGAGGAAATATCATCCCATCCATTAGATACTTTGTTTTGCATCTTATTTATTATTCTCTCTCTTTCAGTTGTATCTGTTTCACATATATGCTTTGGTTTTTGTACCAGGCAAGTAGTTCTGTAGTTATCAGCACCAGAGTTCATATTAATGCTCCCTGAATTAGTACAGTGGGTATTAAAAGCATTACTGGCCATATAAGGGTTTAAAGCACTCACACAGTCACTCACCAGTTGGATGTTGCCGGCACTAGGCTTCAGTTTTTTGCCGAGTCTCTCATTTACACAGTTCTGTACTGATTCGCTTATGTTATTTAAGTTTTCTACTTTTTGTTGCATAATTTCTTTTGTGTATAAATTCAGTGCTAATTCGTACGCTTTCTGACACGTTTGTTAGTTATCAGTATTAAACATTTGCTCCTTCAGTTGTCTCAGTTCTGAAGGCAGTCTTACACGGGTTTCAGCAAATTTCTTTTTAAAAGTAATTGTACATTTTACATCGAAATGGGCAAAGAAAGTGCTATAAAAGTTATTCCATCTGTATGCAACATTTTCTACACAATGTCTGTTGTTCCACGTGTCAGACAGTAGTGTGGACTCTAACGTCTCTAAAGAGTTTTCATTTATACGTCTAATTTCCCTCATCTCACACACATAAGAAGGATGTAGAATTAGCCAAAAAGAGAAGCAATGACAGGTTCGAAGAATCTTCAGCAATGATACTTTGAGTCTAATTAGGCATATAACTACTTTCCTCATATGGTCCTTCTAAAAATCCTTAGTCAGTATAGAGTCGGAGGCACTGTTCTGCAACCCTCAAATCTTATCTGGAAACCAGAAGACTGATTGTATCAGTCCGAGGAGCACTATCGTGTGAACACAAGTCGGAATACGGCATGCCACAGGGTCCACTATCAGGAGCAGGATCGTACTGGGTACCACACGATATTTGTGATTGGACTGAAGACATTTTGCTAGAGAGGACGCAGGGTGTTATCTCGGATGGAGAACCGTCAACAGATGTAGAAGTATCTTTGGGGGTGCTCCAGGAAAGTGTGCTGGGACCATTGCTGTTCATGTTGTATATCAGTGGCCTTGCAAACAGACTTTTTGTAGATGGTGCAGTTATCTCTAATGAAGTACTGTCTGAAGGAAGTTGCACAATTATTCACTCAGAGCTTGATAAGATTCCACTGGTGCAAAGATTGGCAACTTGCTTTAAATGTTCAAAAATGAAAATTGTGCACTTCATACAACAAAAAAACATAGAATCCTATGAAACAGCCAGTATTAACCAACTCATACAAACAGCTGAGTGTAGCACTTTTTAGGGATACGAAACGGAATGATCGTGTAGGCCCAGGTGTGGATAAAGCTAGTAGTAGGCTTCTGTTCATTGATAGATACTGGGGAAGTGCAGTCAGTCTACAATGGGAATTGCTTACAATTCACCCTTTCAACTGGTTCTGGAATATTGCTCGAGTGTCTGGAAACTGTACCAAATAGGACCGACACTGTATATTGAACATGTAGAGAGAAGAGCAGCACAGATGGTCACAGGTTTGTTTGATCCGTGGGAGAGTGTCACAGAGTTACTGCAGGACTCTTGGAGACAGACGTAAACTATCCCGAGAAAGGCTATTAAGAAAGTTTCGAGAACCGTCTTTAAACGATTCCTCTAGGAATATACTATAACCCCTTACATATCGCTCACATAGGGTTTGTGAGGATAAGGTTAGAATAATTACTGCACACACACAGAGGCATTCCGACAGCCATTCTTTCCACACACATGGGAAGAAACCCCAATAACTGGTGCCATCTGTGGTGCACGTCACAGTGGTTTGCGGAATACAGATGTAGATGTAGAAACAATAATAATTTCCTAAAATGTAAATTGTATGATTTAGTTGGAATTTGGAGCATCTGCTGACTTCAAAAGTGTCTTTGCATTTCTTAAAATACTGTTTCAAGTATTCTTAACTGTTTATACGAATACGATTTTCATCGTTATATTTCAGTCGTCAGTTCGCGAGGCTCACATTCTGTGCTTGTGCGGCACTTCCTATTGAGCCGGTACATGTAGTTCCAGTCGGCAACTGTTTGCTCACTGCCTCGTTTCCAGCCACACCTTCACCACGAGGCACACAAACTCCTGAATCTGACTGAATCTATCAAACTTGCCAGTTCTCGGAATGCTTGTTGACATAGTATAAAATTGTATGGCTGAGCCTCTTGTAATCTTATAGTTTGTTTACATTTTAGCTACACAAAGTTGTGTAGTTCACAGTTATGTGGGGACCATTAGTGGTTACAACTTTGAAGACACTTAGACATATCCGTGACATGCGTGCCCACAAGCAGAAACAGTGGCAAAAGGAGCAGAAAACATTTCAGAGATCACTTTGTAGCCTGTCTGTTTTACGTAGGGGAGTTGGAAAAGAAGTTTCCCCTGTCAACTGTGGTCAGAGTTGTGTGTGAAAGGAAACAAAACAGAATGAGACATTAAAGATAAGATATATTTTTATTTTTCTACATAATTTCCAAGTACATTGAGACATTTGTCATACCGCTTTATAAGCTTCAAAAAGCCTTCCAGGAAAAAATCAGGGTGTTGCATACGAAAGAAGCATTGAACAGCTTGTTTGACGTCAGCATTGCTGCCAAAGCGCCTTCCACTGAGAGTCTTCTTCAAAGCAGGAAACAGATGGAAGTCACTTCGCGCGAGATCCAGATTTGAACTACTTTTGGACAGGTGACGATGGATGTTTCCACTCCACGGATGTGGCCTTCGATTCGGGCATGCAATGGTGGACCCACATTTCATCCTCCATCACAATCCAAAACAGAAGGTAATTGCCAGATTAATGGTAATGCACGAGCTGTTCCAGGCTGAACGCCATGCGTTGTTCCACATGTGTCGGGGTCAGTTAGCGGGACAACCATCGTGCTGAAACCTTCCTGTATCGAAGAATGTCGTGGAGGATCTTGTGGATTGACTCATGTCCAATTCCAAGTTCTGCCACTACTCCATCGATAGGGATACACCATTTTGCTTTAATCAAGTCATCCACCTTCCTGACATTTGCATCTGTAGTGGCCGTGCACGTCCGTCCAGGTCTCAGTATGTCCTGCACTTGCTGACATCCATCAGTGAATTGCTGGCACCATCTCTGCACCATTTGCCTCGACATCACACCTGTCCCGTACACCTCGACAAGGCGGTTATGAATTTCTGTGCCTGATACTCCATGTGCCCATTCATAGTAGATACCAGCTCTCACTTCTGCCTTTGACCACGACTCCAAAACGCACCTAATCTCCATAGCTCCAGGAAAAGACCGAGCGGCTGGTCTCCACTTTGCGCAGGCACTGCGACAGTGCCATCTACTCGATCGCGGTCGACGACTACCCAATGGTGTATCGGTGTCTTGCACGTGAGCATTCACGTGTCATCTTTTGCCCATATCACACAACTCTGCCCACAGTCAACAGGGGAAACTTATTTTCCAACTCTCCCTCGTAGTTGTGGATCAGAGCTTGACAAAACTGCAGCAAGGATTAAATCTTAAATAGTTGTCTTAAATGGAGTATGAAGAAGAACTTCATTATAAATATATGTGAAGTAAAAAATGTGTGTGTGTGTGTGTATACAAAATGATAAAATCGAGTGCATTTAAATATGTTAAGATTGATTATAAATAAGTAAAATAATGCCACTTTAACACTGAGCTGTTTGATTTATGCATGACTTGAACTACACAGTGTACTGTTACATTCATTATATTAAAAGTAATAATAAACCTTACTAAAACTTCTTCCCAAATATTTACTATTATCAAATTTAAAGGTAGATATTTTGCTTTGTTTCAGACTGAAAATCAATTCTTGTAAATGTCTCGGTGAATACGCAATGTCGCACATAGCTAAACTGCCAGCACTGAACACTTTGGAGTTCAGGGACCTTAAATTTGATAAATTAAAACCCAGTGTGGACTGCATCCTCGAAATATCGGGGCTCCGCTGGCTTTACCTATTCGAAAGTGACTGCTGGGCCATACCGTTTGACAAGTTTCCCGGCAGACTGGTGAACCTGAGGTAACATTTCATTCACAGTAGTGTAGTTGTCTTCCTAAGAGAGATGCGAACAGATTAAACTATCGATGTGGCTCGTTCGAGGGCTATCTGGAGAGTAACCTCCATTTTCACGTAACACGTGAAATAGCGGGGGAGATGCCGACTCTCAGAGTACGTCACTGTGTACGATTCTACTACGTGGACACTTTAAGTTGCAGACAGGCACAATTAAGACACACATAAGGGAAGTATTCTGGTCCGAGCTGTCAAAGTTGGCGGTAATGTGTACTTGAGGTGTGCTTGTACGTGTGAATGACTGGTGTGTGTTTATCTTTTTCTGATGAAGGTTGTGGCCAAAAGCTTACGTGTGAGTTTCTTTTAACCGTGCCCATCTGCAACGTACTGCATCATCTCTCCAGTAAGTAGATATCTATTTTTTCCTACATTGTTGATACTCCAACCTGGAGTTTCTATTGTTCGATTCTTCTACATTGGGCATTTGGTACGTGTCGGAGATGAATATCTCTCGAAATGTGAAATACACTCAGTAATAGGATTATTAGTGGGAAAAAGATGTTGACTTTCATCACGAAATTTGTGCTGTATACTGACGAAATGTGAAGCGTGAAGGTATTGTAAGTGTAAGGATGAATGCTGTCAGGATCTGTCTGCGATCACCAAAGATCTGTGCAGAGAACTGACCAAAAAAATTCCTTCAGTCCGGTGTTTTTGACATGTCGACTGTCAGACAACTTTCCACAGATTTATTGTGATGTTTTACGGGAAACCCAGATATGCTGACAGAAGTTCAGTGCTCTCAAATTCCAAAAATGTTTCGAGAACCAATGAACTCGACAGATGACCAATTCTCCGGTCTCTTTTTATCGTTACAATGTGGAAGAAGAAGTCCTACCGATCGAAATTGTGACCACCAGTGAGACACGAGTTTTCGACACTGACGTGGGGACAAAATGTCATACAGTAGTGTGTTGTCATGCTTCCTATCGTAACAAACTGGGAAAAGTGAGTTGAGCACTGTCAGTTGGAGATGTTACGGATACTGTCTTTTGGGACTGTTAAAGGAATCTCGTTTGCAGATTTTACGAAACGCGGAAGGACAGTTAATTCTTGAGCCTCCCGTGAAACTTGAAGATAACTAAGAACAATCTTTCAAAATATGTGATGCAGTCCCTCGACTACAGGTGCCACATTTGCAGATGACTCTGTGTGACAGACAAGATAATTGTAGTGTCAGTTCATACGGGACGCATTTGAATACTGGCCCTACAGCTCAGATGTGACTCCGTCTGATTTCGACCTCATTACGGAGGCTCAGCTTCAGTGAAGAACAGTGGGCCAGTAGCGATCTCGGATACCAGAATCTCATGCTGAGGTAATCTGACAGCTCATTAAGAAATATGATAAACATTTAAATCTGAATAGTGGTCGTGTAAAGAAGCAAGGTGAGATTTTAACATAGTTCTAATAAATGTGCCTTAACTATTCCAGTAATTTATTTATAGCCTAATGGTGGCTACCTTACTGTTGGTGTTGTTTTTTTTTTAGTGTACCTATTTATATTATGCATAAGTAAAATGTGTTATGACAGCTCTTGATAATTATCTTTCTACTTGTCCTCTTAAACAAACAGAGTGTTGGAGGTCGACTGCTGCGAAGGAGACCAGATAGCACTGGACAGAATTAGTGCCCAGATGCCAGACCTGACAGTGGAGGGGTACCTTTGGGAACCATTCCCCAGACAATATTCACAAAATTGTTTTGTGTGACACCATTTTCAGTTCACACACAGACACCACTCAAACTGGGTAGCTGTGGGACTGGCACTGTGCTGGAAGCTGCTCTCATATTCCACAGACCCTGACTTCCAAACTCAGACAATGCCTCCACTCCTTTACTTCCTCAGCTTCAAAAGGGCATCGGATGCCCTAAATAAGAAGACAGGAAACTGAAAATGACCAACGGGACACAAGTGAAGGTTTTAGTAACAGCATATGTGATGAGTGTCTCTATTTTATTGTAAACAATTGTATTTAATTATCAGTGAATTGAGAGACTGCATGTTATTGAAAGTTCTGCTGATGCATATAAAAGTTTGTTTCTTTTTACAGCATAGTGAAAAGTGTGCGTTGTTTTTAATAATTAGTGGCTGAAAGTATTTGTGTATAAATCTAGATTTAAATTTTTGATGTGTTGTAATTGCTGAATATATGCACTAAATGTTATGTGCATCACACTAAATGAAAACTTGATTTTTATCATTTAAAAGAGAAATAACTGTTTTCTTCCTTATGTGTTTGGTCGTGAGAAGATGCTGTGTAAATCTGAGAAGATGCTGTCTAAATCAACGAAGATGCTATCTAAATCAACGAAGAAAATACATTTGAATTTAATCCAAAAAATGGTTGCCAAACATTTAGAGGCACGTATGTGTGGTCCAATTTCGTGGTGAAAAACGGTTCTTTTTCCTAGGCTGAGTGATAGACCTCAACGGATTAACAGTCTTCAGAGTCTCGCCTTGCTGTCAAAATTGTTATTTTTCCAAAATTATTTTAGTTGAATGCCACAAATTATTTCTTTTGAGGGCTGTAGATCATGTATTGATCCGTCTCTAATCCTCTTGTCCTCCTCATCTTGTTGAACTGCAGTCAGTTTTTCTCCAGGCTTCTAGGATATCACTAAGATTGAGATAAAATTTCCAAACTCTTTACAGCCTCCATTGTCAGTTCAAACTGCATCTGACAACTGAAATTATGCTTTCTCACTTTTTTTACTGTCGTAGTAACATCATACGCAGCTGTCCCTGCTTGTCTGTGCTCTCTGACAGCCATTTCTGAGATGTGCACCTCGTGTGCCTTACAGCTCCTGACTGTATCTGAGCGTCGATGTCACCCTACAAATTTTTATTCGTCAAATTTCAGATCTGGTAAGGTAAATAGTTCCAAAAAAGACTTCCTAACACTTTAATTTCTAACACATGTTAACACCTTTCTTAGATAAGGAAAATGTTTTTCTCACTTTTATTTTTTTGCATCTAATATCCTCTCTACTTCTGGCAGTGTCAGTTATGTTGCTGCCCAGACAGCAGAATTCTTGAACTACAGGCTGACATTTGGGAAAAGGATTAGTTTCAAATGAATAGTAGTATGTTGATTTTTAAGAAAAGAGAAACAACTCTTATTTGTTTAAAATAAAAGTTTAGCATATTCTATTCGATTTATACAGTAATTAGTGGTCCGAGTGTCAGCCATTTTCTCATATACTAATTTCAACTATCAGCCAGAAGTTACTCGTAACTCGAACAGTCTGCCGTTGCTCAATAAAACCCACCCGATGTGCTCTACACGTCAAATAATAGTATTATTATAGTAATAATAATTTTATTTTATGTCAGACGAGGTAGTGAGAACCGTAAGAGCCTAATGCGCAGCACTGTCGAATCCACGTTTAAAATAATGTCGGAGAAATGAGTGAGGAAGCTCATTGTGAACGTTCGTATATACAGAGTGGGCCTGCAGCATTGATAAACCAGACTCACCGTAAGCTCGACAGATGTCGGGAGCGCGAGTAAATGCTACAGTCTCACGATCGGCGGTGGTGTGCGTTAGGGCCTTACTGTTCACAGCACCTCAAATGGTATGGAGATCACGTTTTTGAATTTGTCAGCTCGTAATGAAAATTCTTTGCATACAACTTAAGGTAAAAAAAATTCAACTTAACACCTAAGTCATTTTTATATGATTTATCTTAGCAATGAAAGAAGCAAAACTGAATGTTAAGTGATAATTAGAATAGTGACCACCCTAGCATCACCTGGGGCCAAATGACTTATGTGGTGTAGCACTCATTTTGTTTACAGGGCACTGTGTACAGTTACAATTAAAAATCACAGAACAACCTCAGGTAACTGAATATTGTCACTTTCACATAAGTTAAAAAACTGAAGCAGCACATGCCACCTGCCGGCATTCTGCAGCAGCTACGATGGTGAGAGGACTGCCAGGCAGTGACCTGCTGACAGTGCGAGCCTCGAGTCTGGCCTCTGCAGCCGCTCACTTGGTGGTGGAGTGTTTGCAAATGTAAAAGTGTGGCAGAGAATGATTTATCATAGTTAGGCCATTTTACACAAAGTATTGAGGGTATAAATTAGATATGTGAACCTTCGTCATGAATTGATGTGTCTATTAGTGAAATTGTTATCAAAATTGCTACAGTACTTTCTGAGATTTGACTTCATATATAGGCAGAAAAAGATAGTGGCGAACTTAAATTTATAACATGTATACAAGGAAAATTCATTTATCTAGTGAGTGGCCTACCTATTAGCCCCAGTTGCAGCTCCTGAGCCAAAACTGGCTGAAAGGTTGGTGGTGGGAAAATATATTGCCAATCTGTAGCTGACGCCAAAAATTGCAGTTTGAATACTTGAACTGCTCCCAGATGCTGAATGAACTACTGTTCACCTACTTAATTTATGCACAGATAAACAGGTAGCCATTTACTACACTTGGTTATAGTTCTGTAGTTCTATATTCTGGTAAATTGGCAATTGACACAGTCTGGATAAAATAACACAGTTCTTCAACTTGAGTAGCATTAATAATGTCAATTAGAAGGGCTCAGAACACAACACTTCACGAGATAAATCTGTTGTCAAACACGATGACGGTCATAATTGAACCCGGACACAGGTAATGAAAATAATTAGGAGTCTCAGTCAAATTAAATGTCAAAATTGGTCACTGAATTAATACACAATTAGCAGCAGGACATCAATCACAACTCAAATGCGGTACGTGTTTTGGTTTATCGTATCCTCCGAACCGACTGTGATTCATTTTCCTTATAGGCAGACATAGATGCTACTACTTTTGAACTCACCACAGACAGAACTGGATTTGAACTAAAATGGCTTCTGACAAGCTTCTTATAAAAGTTTACAACAATTAATACTGAATTTGTGTATTGTTGTTTGTCAGATTTTTCCCAAATCACAATTAAAGATTTACATTGCTGAGTAACTAAATAGTGGGTGGAGATTCATTTGAATATGAACTTTCAGATATAGCAATAATTTCTGTGGAATTACATCAGCCATTTTGCCTAAATATGCTATTCAGTTTCAATAACAGTGTTTCAAATTAAGATTTTAATTACTTTGAAATTAAATGAATGTTGGTGTTATCATACTTTCATCAGTGATTGTCTGACTACTTCATTTATTTTTACAATCTCTTGCCTGTTTTATCAGGAAGTCAATAATCTTGTGATTGTTCACATATGAACAATGATAACCAGATCTGAAATTACTGGTGTTTTGTTATTAGCATGGTTTCCAGCCAAACTAACTAGCTCATTATACTCCTAGTAACCAAAAGAATGTAATAAATAATGAAGTTAAGTTGAACTGGTTCAGGGTTAAAATTTATAATTTTTAGGCACTGTATGCATGTTATATAAATGACAGTATCAAAGATATCACAAGAAGTTATATAAAAAAAAAAAAAAACCATAGCAGCTGGAAAGAATGCACCTGCTTTCTCACTTCACTCCCACATTGGGGTGTGTAGACAGATATTGTCAAATAGCTGCCTAAACAGTCTGAAAAGTTTTTAAAGGTGTTGCAGAGTAGGTTGTGCTGAGAAATAATTTTCGAGAAAAAAAAATTGATACACTACACCATTTCCGAGTTAATTAGCAATGAAATTAGCCACCAGGCCATCGTACACTCTAATTCAACTGCCCACCAGAGACGGTGTTGCCAAACGTGTTCTTCATTCAGTTTCGTAAAACCGAAGAAGAGAGTAAAACAAAAACTGGATGTGGAATGGTAGTAAGGATCAAACCTGAGACAAAGGCTGACCAGTCTTGTGCACTATTGTCTACGCTGTGAGAACAACTGACACAATTGTATCTGGTGGGCTACTTCAGTTTCTGCGTGCAGTGGCCTGATTGGCCAACTACAGGGCTAATTAACTCCTTATGTAAACACAAAAGGTAGGAGTTTTCAATCTCCCAGCACCAATTGATACTTATTTATCAAAAACACACTTTTCACTGTTACACTTAGCTGCAAATGGATCCACACCTTTCAAAGGTCCAAAATTTGCCCTATGCCCTCTAAATTTAACCAGCCTCCGTGAAAGTGGTTGCCCTCCATCAATGTATATGAAGAGCAAAATAGAAATACTACTTTAATATATTAATACTTGACACAGCTAGCCTATAAGACAATGTTTCATTTTTAAACTACATATTCACTACAAAACAGTACATATACATGTCTATATTCACTTTTCAGATTGACATAACTGGTCATCTAAATGGAATATGCTTCATTTTGTTCTGTACTCAAATCACTATCTCACTGAACTGGGTTGTCAAATGTCAATTTAAAAAAGGCATAATTTCTATCTCATTAATATCAAGTCCCATCAGCATACTCAAATTCCTACTACTTTTAAATTATTGTCACTTAATTAGTAAAGCCACGATGGTTTCAGGCAATAGCCAAAAGCGGTCACGTTCTATGTTCTTACGATCTTGCATGCTGTGGACGATGAGTAGTGTTTTGACGGTACATTTGGAAGTTGCGGTGAACTCGGAGCAAGAGGTCCTTCATTGACATTGTCAAGGGCCAGAACAAATGAAGACTGTCTTTAAACTGATTGAAATGCTTCAGTGTAGGTTGAGTTACGTGATTTTTGTTATTCAGAATGTTATTGTAAAATGGATGTGTTGTATGTTTGACTTGAGTTTTTCAAGTATAGAAGAATCATGGATGAAAGGAGTAGTCTGATTATTTTAGTAGTGCTGAGTAGTGAAGAGTTTTCTTTCAGCACCACTCTGCAGGAAGAAGCAGTCCTGCAAAATGAAGTTGGTACACAGCCATGGAACAGAGTAGCTGGACCACAAGAACTTTTAGAATGGTGACCGTATTTATCTACAATAATTACCAAAAAGATAACATTGACTTTGAGTGACAGATCCACGGATGGGCAAATGTTGGTGATTTGTTAACATTTATTGATGGATTAAATAATTTAAACAAAAAAAGGAAGGACTACTTCCGTAGAGGTAATTAGGCATTGTAAGAATAACGGCGGAAATTGTCATCCTCCCAGATTTCAATGGAAAAATGAAAGCAAATTTTGTAAGGCCAAGAGGCAATCTAATAGTAAGGGAAAGAAATAAATGAACAGTGTATGAAATTTACTTTTAACAATTGTTCCATCACTGCAGATGATCTTCACGATAACAAGGAGCAGGAGGTACATACGTAAAAAATGTAGTGGCTGTCATGCATACAGTTTCCACACTCAAGTAGCTTCTAAAAAGAAGAAGCGTCAGTAGAGGAGAAACAAGTAAAATGTATAATTGTGGGAACAGTTCTGAAATGGAGGTAGGAATTCACTTCGATCCAGGTAGTGAGATATCAATGATGTCAGAGGAATTTATGTCTTTGATTCGTAGTAAACAGAAATGTCCAATACTATGAGTAACTGATGTTTATGTAACAGGCATAACAGATTGTAAAGATAAGCATATAAAAGAAGAAACAAGATTACTGATTATAGCGAACTATTATGTGTTATACCAGAACTTATTAATCATCCCTCATTTAAATTTGCATTTATTACTCAGACTTGATTTACTGTTACAACATAAAGTGTCACTTGATTTTGATACTAAAAGAGTACTGTGGAGGAGAAGAACTATTTCTTGAAATGTACCATTTAAGAATAAAACAAAAGAAATTAGTCAGGATTTAAAAGAGATAACCAAGATACATTTGATAGCTGCTGCTAAAACACTAGTAGTGGAGAATGCTGTAGACAAAATGGCTCAAATCCACAAAAGTCTACAATTAAAGTCTTGTGAATTAGATATTCTGGCAAAAGAACAACAGCAGGAATTATATAATGTATTAATTAAAAATAGCTGGCCGGAGTGGCCAAGCGGTTCTAGGCGCAACAGTCTGGAACCGCGCTGCCGCTACAGTTGCAGGTTCGAATCCTGCCTTGGGCATGGATGTGTGTGATGTCTTTAGATTAGTTAGGTTTAAGTAGTTCTAAGTTCTAGGGGATGATGACCTCAGCAGTTAAGTCCCATAGTGCTCAGAGCCATTTGAACCAATTAAAAATAAATTTTTCTCTGATAAGTCAGGAGCAATAGGATATTATGTCTGTAGTTTAAAATAAAAGATAATAGGGCACTTCTTGCAAGAAACATGCTATTCCAATGAGTTTATGGAAGTACGTACAGGAAGATATACACAGAATGACCGAAAATGAGATCACTGAATGTAGTCTAAGTGTATACCATAATCCATTATTGGTAGTAAAGAAAGCTATTGGTGGGGTGTACTTAGTATTAGATGCTCACACATTAAACAAACACAATGAAACAGAAAGCAACTGACCAGTACGAATAGGTGAATCACTACCCAGACTTGAGCAAGCCGATTTCTTTAGTTCAATGTATCTCAAAGGCAGGTACTGGCAAGTGAAATTGCATGAAACTTCAAGATCATATACAGCATTTCTGTTTGAAGGGAAGTCATACCTGTTCCAAGTGCTTCCATTTGGTTTGAATACATCAGTATCTGTTTTCATAAGAGCATTTGACAGAGCACTAGGAGATGACTGAGTACAATATTTAATAAAATACGTAAACAATTTGCTGTTAATATCAAAATCATGGGAGGAACATTGTGAATTATTAACTCAAACCTTACAATGGGTATGCAACCACAGTATTACAATTAACTTTGCAAAGTTTCACTTTGGTAGAAATTAACTGCAATTTTTAGGCCATATAGTTGGAGTAAAAGGGATACAACCTTACCCTGAAAGAATATGAGCAATTGAATTCGTTGTTTTTTAGCCAGGTTTGCAATGTATTCTTATATTTATTTAGTGGTACTGTACAAGCTGAGCATGGTAACTTACTGAAAAATTTTATGCTGAAGTACTTATAGTTATTATGGACTACAGCAAGTCTTGTGGAAGGCAAGTCCAGCAGGTGACTGTTTCTTGTACTGTGTGCATGCATGTCACATCTCATGTTCAATTTTTTCAGATTTTCTCTGGTATATATTAAACAGTTATATATGTACATGCACCTGATTGCTTTCTTCTGCCATCTGAAAATACATTCAGGCCCTAGGGAGTTACCCCAAAGCAATATTCCATATTGCAGTTGGGAATGAAAAAAAGCATAGTATGAGTGGTGTAGCAATTGCTTGCTCACACTGTTTCTTAATTTATACAATAAGAAAAGTACTCGTGCTAGTTTGCTACATAGATAATCGGTGTGTCCTTCCCATGACAGCTTTTGGTCTATGATTAGTTCAAGTAATTTCACTGTTTTGTTTTCATTTTTAGATACTTTGAGATTAAATATTATTTCTTCTGTTTTTGTTTGATTTATGCACAGCTGGTTAGCCTGACACCAGTAATTAGCCATTTGCATCATTTCTCTATTTTTGTCCAGTACACTCTGTAAGTTCTCTTCTGTACTTATTAATGCCATATCGTCAGCATATTGTATGTTCTTACATGGTATGTAATTCGAGAAGTCATTAACATAGACAATGAACAGAAAAGGTCCAAGAACAGAGCCTTGGGGTATTCATCTTTCTATAGGGAGTATTTCTGACCTCTGCTTATTTGCATATACAAGTTGTAACCTATTGCTTGGACAAGATTTGAATAGACGGAGTGTATCGTCTTCAATGCCATAGTATTTTAACTTTTTGATGAGTATGTCATGTGACACTGAGTCAAATGCTTTATACAGCAGTGGGAAAGGAATTGCTACTTATTGTATGGAGCTTAAAAAAGTTTCAAATGCTCATATGGTGTTCAAAAATAGTAATATACACCGACCACCAGGCTTTGAGATGGGTATTATTTTTGCAGGAGTTTCCTATAGAGGTACATTATATTAGAAGGTTATTAAATACAGTACCTGAAGCACTTTCCCAATTACCTCTCATGAATATGTTAACTAGAACAGAGGGTCCAGAAGTCAGTTTCACTGTTAATATTTTATCTGTAAGTTACACCAGAAATTAAGTGAGAACTCTAGCAAAGACAATCAAGGAGGGAGTACTAGTAGAATCACGTCATCAGAGTTACAATTTGAAAAAGGAAACTGGAAAATTTTTTCATCATTATGAGGGATCTTACAAAATAATCAATATTCCTCACTCTGAGATGGCATTTCTGGTAGATCCATCCAATGGCCAAGATAAAGTGTTATATGATTAAGAGATATCTGAACTAATGCACCATCCCATATTTATTTTGTGTGTATTGGGCCCTTGTCCTGTATGAATTATACTTACAATAAGATTTGTGGAGTACTATCTTACCAGGTACAAACAAATATATACTCAAATTAACTTCAACAACAGAGAGAGTCATTTTTCGTGAATGAAATTCCCAATTAGTACAAGCATTGAAGATACATTTTTTAAACATGTTGTTTATTGCATAATACATTTGTCATACAAAACTTTTTTTAATTTTTTCTAATAGTACAATTTTTTTATGCTTTATCAACATCCTACAGAATAAAGAAATTTGTATTATTCTTCTAGGGTAGATGTAGCATAGATGAATAGTACAATGATGATAACAAATTATGATTAACTATATTTTTTCTTCACATGTTAAACTTCCCTTTCTTTATTCTTTTCAATAGGTGTCTGTTGAGATTACATTTTCAGTGCTCTGAAGGTGAAACTGTAAGACAAGTTGTTCATGTGTATACACAGAAGTCCCAGAGAATAAAGAATTCGTGATAAGACATTGACAATCAGAAAGATATTTTGTTGGCACAATTTAGTCTGCCAGTCTCTCTCGAGAGGAGAATGAGTCACAGGATCAGACAGTAGTAAAGGAAATGATGCGCTAACATGTGCCAGGGTAACAACAAATAATCAGGCAGTGAGACACAGCGATATATGACATTGATATTAACAGGCACGACTCGTAGACTGAGGAAAATATTGACACTAAAAAACTATCCTTGTGAATATTGATGAGTGTCTTAATTGTTGTGGAAGAAGTGTAGAATAAAATTAAGTATTTTCAGGAAATATATTTCTGTATAGCTGTGATAAGCAAAGCTATAGCCTCTAGAGGTGAAGTTATTGAAGTAATTCAGAGGAAAAGAACTTGAGTATAGAGTGTAAGACAACAAAACAAAACTGGAGTGGCAAAGGATTTGGGTTGGCTTCTAGGTACAGCAAAGAAGCTTCTTCACATAATGTTAGCTGAAAATGATCATGTCCTATGTTAACGCGGTGTAGCGTAGCGTAAACAAAGGGGAATAATGTTCACTGTGTGCACCTTTGTATCTGTACGTGCTGATGGCATGGACACCATATGGACACACAGTGGCCAAAACCCTCAACGAAATATGAAAAAAAAGTTCATTTGCTGCAGACGATGTATGGTGCTTTGATGGTACATATGGAAGGTGTGGTGAACTCCTCAGACTGAAAGATTCTTCACCGACATTTTCGAGGACCACAACAAATGGAGACTGCCTTTAAACTAACTTACTCTGACAGTAAACATTGCTTGAAATGTTTCAGTGTATGTTGAGTTATGTGATTTTCATTGTTCAGAACATTATTATAAAATTGATCTGTTGTATGTTTAACTTCGGTTTCTCAAATATAGAAGAATCACTGAAGAAATAAGTAAACTGATTATTTCACTAGTGCTGAGCAGTGATGTTTTTTTCTGTCAGTGTCGCCCTGGAGCAAGAAGAAGTTCGACGAAATCAAGTCCGTGCACGGCCTTGAAACAGAATAGCTGACTGGATCGTGAGAATTTTTAGAATGGCAACTGTAATTATCTACAATAATAAGCAAAAATGTAACATTTGACTTCGAGTGACAGATCTAACGTGGATGTCACATACATACACACACACACAACTACCTAAAGTGTACGGTACATTTCACCCCAAGTTCCAGTTTGAAAGCGCTGTATAAAGAGAACCACTACTCATAATGATGTCAAATGTCAACAGCATGTTACTGATGCAGGGAAAAAAAGCTATGAAAATTTTACTACCAGATGGCGCTGTAAGTGTCTTAATGTAAGTGTGGTCAGATACAAATGGCAGATGACTTTTGATATGATGACTATGGTTTGAGTCACACATTACAACGCTCAGTGTGCACGACTATGCAAATCTGGCAGTCAACAGTCGTGACACTGTCAGTTGGGTAGGCCCATCCACCACGACAAAGTCGTACCACATCGGGTGGGAAAAATCGGTTTTTAATTATCCTGGGACAAAAAATCAAACAAAAAGCAAAATGAAATTGGCTTTTAATTGTCCTGGGGCCAAAAAACTGCATGAACAGCAAAATGGCATCTGTTTCTAATTGTTGTGAGACTGGTGCAAGATGTGTTCAGTATGCTGTCCACTGATTTCTGCCTCAAGGTGAAATTGAGTAACAGCACATTCCACAACAGATCTAAGTCTCTTGGGAGTCACGTTTGGAATGCATTGTGCAATGCGTGCCTTCAGTTCAGCTACAATTATAATTGTAGCACTGAAAACGTCTTTCGGATGATCTCACAGCCAGAAGTCACACAGTTAAGATCTGGTGATCTGGACAGCCAGGCTGTAGGGAAGTGCCGGCTGATAATTCTAGCATTTCCAAAGTCCCTCTGCAGCAGCCAACTCACTGGCTGTGCAGTGTACATCTTGCATAAAAATGATTCTACCCACACATCCCCGCTATTGGAAGTTTGGAATGACGTCAGTGCACAAAAGACTCCCGTAGCATTTGCCAATGACAGTACAGGCAACAGGACCAGCAGGACTCATCTCCTCAAGAAAATACGGCCCTACGATAAAGGATGCCATCAACACACGCCAGAATAAAATGGTACCAGTTGATATACGTGCGGATTTTCCGTTCCCATATTCTGCAGTTCTGCATATTGGCACATTTTTGGAGATGAAAATGTACTTCAACTGTACACGCAATTTTCTGCGGCCACTAGCTGTCCACACTAATGTGAATAAGAAATTCCAGAATGAACATTTGTCTTACTTGCAGCTCAGCAAGAAGCAGGTCCTGAACACGAGTGATTTTGTACAGGTAACAATGCAGTACGTTTCATAGGATTTTGTACAACGCACTGGCAGGGATGTCCAATGATCGGGCCATTTCCAGTGCACTGCACATTTTGCTCACCACCACTTGTCAATTCTTCCTGCAGTGTCGTGTCCACAGACATCGTATTGACTGCTTTCCTCTCTGTACCACACTGCACTTCGGAAGAACCTGTCCTTTCGAATTTTGTAATAATTTTCTCCAGACTCTGAGCAGACATTGGAACGATGCCTTTTGTTCCATACCTGAGTGTTCAAAACTTCTGCATTGCCACTGGGGCACACTCACTGTTGTGAAAGAGTTTTAGCAGCAGTACGTGATCCTTCACGTCGAGCATCTCAGGTGCAAACTGAGGATGAGCCGTGTTCTGCTTGTCTTGTGATGTTCGTGTTCTGATACTTCCAGCACCATCGATTGGTCAAATTTTCCTTTTTTCCCACCATGATGTCTCCTCCTGCATCAATAATACGCTATTCAAATTTGACGTCATTTTGAACACTGGTTCTCTTTCTACAGTGTTTCAAAACTGGAACTGTAATAATAGGCACGGTGTATAAAAAATAACCACATGCCTGTTATTTCTGTCATATACTTCCTCTCCCAACAATTAACTGGAGGGGTGCATTCACCACAGTTTTGAGGTGTACTGCAAAGACAGTCTCCCTAACCATTAATGCCGTACCTAATACATTTCTCATTACCTCTCATTATTACTTCATTCCAACTTCACTTATTGTCGATGCATCGTTATTCTTAAACTCCATATTTTTCACAGTTGCCTATTGATTTTTCTTTATCACTATATGAAACAATAAATGGACCTTGCTTGTTTGGTTCAATTGTTGTAGACAACTATATTTCAGCTTCACTTCTATTTCCTGGTACCTGGAAGGCTTTTGCGTAACACACTTTTCCACAGATGTACTTCGCCATCAGCAACTGCACTCGTCACCAAACATTTTTTATATGTTGTCATAAATAGCACCAAACTGTGCATTCTAGGTAATCTCTGATTTTGCTACTGTTGCTCCTGTACAAACTGTTTATAAATTTCATGCCACTTGGTTATGCTGGATTTTTTTTCCCTTATCAGTGTTTTATAGAGAAAAATGATGCCCTTCCATTTTGTAATGCACATAATGAATTAACTAGAGAGCAATGAACCTTGTAGCTACTGCACACGAGAATATGCTGCCTAAAAAATTCTGTTTGCCTTCAATAGTGTCAGTGAACACAGAGCATACCAGTCATTTCAAAGTCAATAACCGTTGAAAAATACATGTACTAAGTCACCTAGGCCAATACTTGTTTGAGAACAACTCTCAGTAATGTAAGAAATGTAACCAAAGTTTTGTGATAGACCCCATGATAAAAATAAATGAAGGGGATGATGGGAACTGAATCCAGTCCACATTTACAAAAACACTCCACGAATCATCATATGGTGCATGGCAGGGGGTACCTTGTACCACTACTAGTCACTTCCTCTCCTATTCCACTCTCAAGTAGAGTGAGGGAAAAGGGCTGCCTATAAGTCTGTGTGTAAACCCTATTTTCTCACATCTCATCTTCATGGTCTGTATGTGAAATGTGTGTTGCTGGCAGTAGAATCAATCTGCAGGTGGCCTCTAATGCCGGTTCTCTAAATTTGTGCAATAGTGCCTTGTGGAAAGACCATTGTCTTCCCTCCAGGGATTTCCATTTGAGTTCTTGAAGCATCTCCATGATATTGCTTATCAAATCTACCACTAACAAATCTAGCAGCCTGTCTCCAAATTACTTCAGTGTCTTCCTTTATGAATGATCTATACTTTTTCAAAATTCTACCAATAAAATGAAATCAAGCAGTCACCTTTCCTACTACTGACCTGATGTGCTCATTCCATTTCATATCACTTTGCAACGTTACTCCTAGATATTTAATTGAAGTGACTGTGTCAGACTGCACCCTACTAACTGGATACAATATTACTTAATCTCCAGAACAAGGTACTGTCAGTTATCATTCATAACACCGCCTCAGCTGGTATCAACAATGCCTGGTTGCATTGCTGAAATTTAATGCTAAAATGTTCATCTCGTTTTAGTTCCTGCTTCATTCTTAAGGATAATTTTCTAGCCTCATTCTTGGTAAAACTTGAAGTGAAATCAGTTGCAAAAATGACACCAGTTGGTAAGCTTTTCAGTGCATCTATTTGAAATTCTTGTAAAAACAAAGCTCACTTCATTAAATGGTTGTGCAATAATCTACACTCTGTCCAGAATGCTAAAACGTGACGAACAGTGTAAATAATTAATCTTGATCCCCAAATGAATGACTGGAATTTTCGAATACTCCAAACAGTAGCTAGTACCTTATTTTCCATAGCTATGTAATTTAAATAATGCTTATTATGACTTTTACTTGTTTTGCTTTTGTTTTGCTTTACAGTGCAAAAAACAACTGGGGTCGTAAGTGCCCAAGTCGAAACTATAGAACACGAAGACAGAGAGGAGCTAAAAAATGACTATACGTCAGTCCCAGTTGACATAATAAAAGACAGCTAAAACAGGCACGTAGAGAGGGCTAAAAATGACACTATACAGAAACGGAGGTCCAAAACTGAAAATGAAATGGCCTTTGCCATATTGCTTTGGCAGATAGAAAGTAAAACGCGGTCAACAGCCTGCATGTCATTTGCTAAAAAGGCCGATAAACCAGACGGAAAACCCAAGTGGGAACATAAACGGTTAGAAAATGAGCATTCCATCAGGAACTGGTAGACAGTTAAAACTTGGGCACAATGTGTATAAAGTGGTGCGGTAGTGCTACTTAGCAAATGACAGTGGCTAAAAAGGCAGTGCCCAATACGCAGCCTCGTTAAAATGACCTCCTCCCGACAGGAGGGCCGAGAGGAGGTCGTCCGAGCTGCTGGGAGAGGCTTAATAAGCCAAAGCTTATTCCTGTGAAGGAAGGACCATTGGTGATGCTAAAGGGACACCACCTCCTGACAGACGGCAACACGGAGATCACTGGAGGGAATGTAGGAACTTGTGGGCTGTGGTAAGAGGACTGCAGCCTCGGCAGCAGCGCCAGCAGCCTTGTTTCCCAGCAGACCGACAGGACCAGGAACCCACAGAAACATCACACTGGCTCCACCGAGAGTGAGCAAATGACAGTTTTCCTGGACCTGCTGCACTAAGGGATGGGTGGTGTACAGTGTACATAGAGTGATGAGTGAGTCTGAGCAGAGGACACAATTGAAAAGGTTGTGTCACCAGATGTACTCCGTGGCCTGATACAAGGTGAAGAGCTCAGCTTTAAATACTGTAGATACCGATATCAAAAGACACGGATGCCAATGAGAAAGGCACACCTGACACACGGTCAGTCTGAGAGCCATCAGTGTATACAAAGGTACTATCGCAAAGTTCCGTGCGAAGGTCGGGCAGCTGAAGGCGATAGAATGTGGCTGGAGTTGTGTCTTTAGGAAGCAAATGAAGGCCGAGGTCAACATGAGCCACTTCACAAAGTCAAGGTGGTGAAGGGTTCACACCCACTGGGGAAGTTGCAGGTAGTGTAAAGTTAAGCCGCCGTAGCAAGTGCCTAAAGCGGACTCCCGAGAGGCAGCAGAGAAGAGGAACGTGTGCCATACTGGCGATCAAAAGAATCGTCAAAGAAGGAGGCGTAGGAGGGTTGACCGTGCATGGTAGACAAACGGCACGCTTATCTGCTGAGGAGAAAGTCACGGTGGTAGGACAGTGGTAGTTCAGCAGCTTCAGCGTACAGACTCTCAACCGGGCTGGTGTAAAAGGAGCCCGTGGCCAAACGGATGCCACGGTGGTGGATAGTGTTGAGGTAGTGTAAGAGGAATGGGTGTGCAGACGCATAAATGAAGCACCCATAATCGAGTTTCGAACGGACGAGGGACCGATACAAATGGAGGAGGGTGGTTCGATCGGCACGCCAGGAAGTACCATTGAGGACACGTAGGACATTGAGGAACTGCATATAGCAGACTGCCAGGTACGACACTTGGAAGAACCGAGAGAGTTTCCTATCAAGCATAAGCCCCAGGAATTTTCGTAGTTTCAATTAACGGAAGGGCAACAGGCCCAAGATGTAAAGATGGTGGGAGAAACCACTTGTGTCACCAGAAATTCATACAGACTGTTTTGTCAGTGGAGAAGCAAAAGCCATTGCCGACAGTCCAGGAGTTAAGATGATGAAGATTTCGCTGAAGATGCTTCTCTGTGAGACAGGTATGTGGAGAATTGCAATAGATGGCAAAATCGTCAACAGAAAGGGAGCCGGAGATACCCGGTGGGAGACAGGCCATTATAGGATTAATGGCAATAGCAAAGAGGACGACACTCGGGACAACCCTGAGGCACAACATTTTCCCGGATAAAGGTGTCCGACAAGGCTGAACCCACAAGCTGGGGTGTTGTTTGGCTGGAGGGACGGAGGAAGTCTACACAGGAGCACTCCTGCTGTCCTTTCCGGCCTACCTGTTGTGTAGCTGGTGGCTTCGCCCCTCGAGGTGAGAGTTTGACGGTTTTTTGCACAGGTGAACGAGGGGATGTCGATGCTACCTCGACACTGGGTGATTTCACAACGTCAGAGCTGAATTTGAGGTCGCACGTCTGCGTGTCCGTGTCCTTCACGGAGAGAGGGGTAACAGTAACTGTAGGTGCCAGATGGGAGAACACAGGGTTTGCGACTAGCCAGTAACTTGCGAGCGACTGGGTAAGTCACTTTTCCCTTTACTCGGATCTCTCGGACAGCCCGCTCATCGAGATACACTGGGCAGTCCCGAGAGGAGGTGGCGTGGCCCCCATTGCAGTCGATACAGCGGGGAGAAGGAGGCAGACAGTTGCCCTCGAGTGCATCCCTACCACAGGTTACAGATTTGGCCGGGTGTCGACAAGGCGTTCTAGTGTGGCAATGGTAGAAGTGCGTCGGGTTCGGAATGTATGTCCGGACTGTGATAATTTTCTAGCCTGCTTTGATCTCGAATGGCAGCACCACTCTATCAAAGAGTGCAGGTGGGCACTGAGGAAGAATCTACCTTATAGCAGTACACGACGGATGGCAATGACACCCTGATCAGAGAGGTAAGATCGGATTTCGGCCTCGGTTAGACCGTCGAGCATCTGCTGTAAATGACACCGTGAGAAGAATTCGAAGTTCTGTGTGCCTCGACACGAACAGGGTAGCCGTGGAAAAGTGAGGCAGCGAGCAGTTGTTGTGCTTGAGAATCAGGAGTAGTATCCGAAAGCAAAGTGCTATTCCGTAAACGAGAGCAGTATTTCACAGGTCCGGCAGTTGTATCGACACATTTCTGAATTATAAACGGATTTGCCTTGGCGAAGGACTGACCGTCTTCAGTTCGTGAGACTACAAGGAACTGTATTGCAGCAGGAAGAGTATTTGAATCATTAGCTTCATTATGTTTACATTTTGTAGACTTCGATTGTGAAGACGATTGACTCATTGCGAGAAAATCCTCCACGATTGCTAGTGTCTCTGATGACGTGCTCCTTCCAACTGGGGGCTCCCTCGACAAGGAGGCACACCTGCCTTAGGTAATTGTCCACACCTCCCGAACACCTGACAGAGGGACCAATCGGCAATTTGGGAAGGTTGCAGCTCAGGAAATCACCCCTCTCCGGGCCTAGCCTGTACCGAGCTGTACGTGCAAACCCTACCTGTCGACCTGGGGCTGGGAATTACATGTTACCCAGTCACCTGTTATGCGCCAGATGCGTGGGGCGGCCTTCAGGAGCACACGGGGAGGAAGAAGAAAGAGAGGAACCTCAAACTCCGAAGTGGAGGAATGAGAGGAGAAGAGAAACAAAGAAAGGAAAAAGGGAGTGAAAAACAAAGGTGAGACTGTTCTTACACTAGCGACAGACTAATTGATAACATTCCCAATAACATCTCGGACACGTTCCCCACGGGAGGGGAAAAAGAATAGCGAGAGGACAGACACGCAGCACGGAAGGGGAAAAATGCTGCAACGGCTGGGGCACTGTGGTAGTCGAGCACAAACCCGCCAAAGACTGGCGAGCCCCGCGGGGGGACTTTTGCGTGTGGAAGCTATACTTCCCTAGTGCAGACATACATGTATTTTGACACAAGCAGTATTGTCAGCAGACTGCTCGGTAACTGTCCTGCTTGCTCCATCGGGCTCTCTGTTTGCGTCCCCCCCCCCCCTTCCCCTCCTCACCAACCCCCACAACACACCACTGCGCTACCTGGGATAGCGGCCAGAGTGCTGTTTGGCCAGACCTGTTCTAATTAGAACAGAATGCAACAATTTAAGATGTTCCTACTATTTGACTGAGTTCTGTCGATTTTATATGTCGGCCAGGGTGTATACGCCACAGGAAAATAGGGGGAAATCTGGTGAAAAAAACCGGGAATTTTTCATTATTTCCATTTTCAGTTAAATTTTTGGAAGTCTGGCTGATCAGAAGAGAAAACTCGACAAAGAATTTTACTTTAGCCTGCTACTGCAGAATAACACTGGAGTTATGAAATTTAAACGACAGAGTAACACCAAAATAAAACTTCAGTTGTAAAGAAAATGTGCCATTTACAGCAACAAAGCACAGTGCACACACAGGCATCTGCTGACAGCAAAATATGTCAAAGACTATGCAACATTTTGTAACAACAAAGTGCTTTCAACACGTCTTCTTCGTGTGCCTCGTTTTGATGACCATGACGTCACATTTGTAACAGGTCACGGGAAAATATTGTGAATGGTGGTTTGAGAAGTGTTACCCAAAGCGAGGCCTTAAGCAAAGGGGGTGGGGGGAGTACAGAGGGTCCTGAAGAGGAGAAATCAATTTTGATCCATCTGCTAGTGTTATTCCAAATTAAAAATAGGCACGCACTACTATAATAGTGTAATTATCAATCAACAGCAGTTTAATGTTAGCACTGGCTTTGTTATTTGGAAGCTGGTTGTACTTTCGGGTTGCAATGTTCCAGTATTTCACAAGGCAGTGGAGCAGTAAATATCATTACAAATAACAGTAAATTTCAAATCAGTACATAAAAATACACTTAGATCTATCTGTGTCACCCACAAAAATATTGCACAAATGGTGAGGCCTGCATATCTTTAAAAATATTGCTCAATATCCTATAATTAGTAGCCCAAATGGCAAAATATTGTCCAATCTGGTCACCTGAATTATGAGAACCAGTTCCAATACGAAATAATGGGGAGGGGTTTGTGGAGAGGGGAATGGGTATGGGATGACAACGGATTCTACAGTTCGTTCGTGTCTAAAGGAGTTTTTTCAGCTGGCTGCTCGAATTTGTCCGAGATGGCTGCTTTGTGGACCCCTCCCGTCTCCTTTCATCCAGAATCTGTTTCCGCTCTTGTAACACTGTAATAACTGAAGCCGGGAATTCCGAGCACAATTAAATCTTAAAATATGTGTGCATTCATGCACTATCAAATGACTAAACATGCACAATTAAAGGAAAAATAAGCAATGTCAGAATTCAGTTTTTTATTGGGGTGCATTTCATTTTCTTTTGAAACAATATACAAATTCTCCACTGACTTTGGGTAGCTCTGCACGTTGGGCCGCTGAGCTAATGATCCCTGGATTCGGGATGTGAAGTGGTTTCGATCCGTGTGCCAACAACCTTGAAAATGGTTTTCTGTGGTTTCCCATTTTCAATTAAGGCAAGTGCTGGGGTTGGTCTCTTACAATAGACCACAGCCAAGTCCTTTCAAATACTCTTCTTTCCTGAAATATTCCAGTTCCTTTAAAGATGCAGCCCTTCCAGTTAAATGAAAAAAATAGCATCGAAGGCGAGCTGACCATTTCTTTGAAGACTCCTGGCACTAAAGGCCGTATGACAAATAAATAATATTCTAAATTCTGCTCATTTAGGTTCACGTATTTGTCTGCCGGGACATTGTTTATTGCAGAATATGATCTTTCTTACACGGCAACAAGTGAGAGATCCATACTTGAATGAGGAAATTTAGGAAACTGTAAGGCTGAATAATTCTGGGTCCTCTGCAAGCCCTGTCAGTAATAATCATAGTGTCTCAAAAAATTAGCACTCGTATGTTCCTGATCACTTCCTCTGCTCAAATCCAGACTTGAAAGAACAACAGTGTAAAGTGACCTTGGAGGCTGAAGGAGATTGCAGCGTGACTGCTTCTTAGTGGGTTGCCAAAATATGGCGCTGCTAAGTAATGAGGTAAACTGGTCAGCCACAGCATTATGACCACCGACTTATTATCGATATAAACCTGTCCGGGTGACAGCAGCGTCATCTGATGAGGAATGATTGCTATATCCCATTAAAATTACTTGACAGTTGATGTCTGCCACTTGCTGTTACAGTGTTGCCTATTTTGGTTTGTACAATTTTTTTTTTTTTTTTTTTTTTTTTTTTTTTTTACAATCAGGAGCAGGAGCATCTATTGCGCAATAAATTGCTGCATCAACAACGAGAAGATACCACATCTGCCTTTTTTAGATTTCCTGAGAACTGTGAGACGTAGACACCGTCATGTCACTAAAGGGTATCGTCAGGATTCGCTTGCAAACTGCTTGTGTATTAATGTTTAATGTTTCATTTTAGGAGCAGAAAATAGCTAGTGAATAGCAGATGAGAAGATCTTATGGAAATATACCCTGCTTACCTATATAATAATGTTATGTTTTGTTCACTACACTTCGAACAAAATCAGTTCGTGAATGCAGACAGTAATAAACTCGTGTGGAGTGCAGTGCCTACACTGTTGGACATCCCTAATAAGCCACATCAACTGACGATGAAGAGGAAACTGCCACAAATATTCGGCAATCCGTCTAAAGCTGTAAAACACTCCTGTGGCACAGAAGCAGCCAGTTCAACTCTCCATATATCACTGCCAAGTTTTTTTGATTTGTCAACAGAAACCTGTTTTGATGATGAAGTGGTTAGATTACGTGCAGTTTTTCGTGTCTTGCAAAATCGTGTGAAGTGTCAGAGTGTGCAGATTGCTAGGCATCGTGCAAAACTATTACAGGACAAGGAAAGTGTACAGACAGCAAGAGAAACTGTATCAGAAGGATCAAGTGCAAAACGACAAACAAATTTTGAAGACTATTGGATCCCGATATTTAAATAAAAGATGCCCTTGACTTGTTGTTAAGCCAGATTAGCATGCCAATGAAGGAGAAATGTGCTGCAAGGTGGAAAGATGAAAATAAACTGTTTGCTCCTATTTCATTATATTACAGCACTCAGGCTTACGTGTTTTGTCAAAATGTTTTATGTTTCCATTAGTGCATACATTACAGAGGTACATGGAAGGCATACGAATAAAATGTGGGATAAGTGACAACAAATGCCGCCTTTTAAAACAGAAGGTAGAGCATTTCTCTGATACTAATGAGCTAGAGAATATGTCATTGAATAAAAAAGTCTCTGATGGCACAGTCAACATATGGCACCACTTCTGACATTGTTATTGGCTTTGAGGACCTGAGGTTCACGTGCACAGCATAATTCTCCCAATATCTGGCAGCTGCTTGTCCCACTTAGAATAATAAATTGGATGAAGGTCTTACTTGTGGCAACAGGCGACAAAGACTAAAACACAGTAGACCTAAGGAATGACAAATGAGGCGTCAATCCCTTTTTCACATAGATGTACATGTCTGTGCTTCTTACGTGTGAATCTGTGCGTTTGTATTCCTTTGATATCAACGTGGTAAGCTGCAGTTCTATCCAATGTCACAAGTGTTTCTTCACAATGTGTTGTAGCTTGACATTGGATTCATGATTTTTATCCCTATTTGCTCTTATTTTAGAATCATTTTTAGAAACATCTGTGTTATCTGATATTACACAAATCTTGGAGGCAGAAAAATAATTCTAATATTTCATAACGCACATAGGAATGGGAAGTGATACAAACATTGTAAGCATAATGCATCTGGCGTTCTCCTTTCTCACTGCTTGGAGCACTAGTGTCTCTCCAGCTGTCAAACGGTAACAACTTTTACAGCAGTGAGTGTCACGACTGTTATGTTAGATTGTGTGCTCAGTTTTAGGTGACACACAAATGATGCAAGTCATTTCACAAATGCTCTTAATGTCTAATGCTGCCGCAAGGAATGACAGGAATGTAGACAGCTGATTTCTTTTGATTCAATGACTGAGCTGCAGCAGACAAAGCATTTTGTAGCTCTCTATTTAAACTCATTTCCTAACTTCGCCAAAACCTTGTGATGCGCAATGTATCCAAGACACCAGAGATTGACAATCTGTGACAGAACTAAAATCACAGACACTTTGTTCACGGTAATTACAGCTAACGTCTACGGGCAAACTCGAGACAGAAAACTTCCAGTTTCGGCACTGTAAAGTAAACTAATTTCTCGCTGTCACTGGTTACCTGAAACTGTCCTCTCACTGGCTACACGATCTGTCATTTTACCAACCCACAAGCAGTCCTGGTTGGCACTCGGTTACGGTTTATAAGCTTCCACGTGAAAAAGGAACGACAGGAAGAAAAATAAGAGCAAATAAAGAAAGACATTACAATGATGAAAATCACATGGGAAAGAACTAGAAATTAAAAAAATTACATTTGAAAAAGTTAACTGAATAAAAATCATAGTCTTTTGATTAGGTTTGGAAATAAAAGAAATTTCCAAACTGTCGATGACATTCGAACCCACAACCTTCTTGACAAGAGTTTACCCGCTATCCACTGCACTGCAGCACTATGCAGTGTAGCACTATGCAGTGTTACAGCCTTCATCTTACAACTCTTTTGACACAGTCACAATTGTGAACCAAGCCTTCAAAAATTCCATTTCATACAAAGCTCTTCTAATGTAAGCTGACCTCCTTGATTATAATAACTGTATATACAAGGGTGAGTCAAATGAAAACCTTAAATTTGTAATAACAAATCAAAATTTCGCGCCGTTATCCTGTAAGTAGGTAAGCATGCTACAAACAGTGTGCAGAATGGCCTGTAGGTGGCAGCATAGTGCAGATGCATGCATATCGTCGCAGTATCAGTATAAAGATGGCCATCCCATTGCAACTTGCACCAGGGAAGAACAGCGTTCTATTATTCGTTTTCTGCATAGTGAAGGTGTGAAACCTATTGAAATTCATCGACAAATGAAGGTTCAGTATGGTGATGCATGTTTGTCACAGCAGCAAGTCTACGAATGGAGTAGGAAGTTTGCAAATGGTATACTTCAGTGGAAGATGCTCTTCGTCCAGGTCAGGCACAACGAGTTGTGACTCCACAGAATACTGCAGCAGTTGAATCCAAAGTGAAGGAAAACCGCTGAGTGACACTGAATGACATTGCAGCATGTTTACAGATTAGTCACGGGTCAGCACACCATACTGTGCATGATGTGCTCCAGTTTCACAAAGTGTCTGCAAGATGGTTGCCACGGCAGCTGACTCCTGAAATGAGAGAACGACTCGTCGATGCTCGTGAAGAACTTCTTCGGCACTTTGAACGAGAAGGTGATGGCTTCCTTGCAAGAATTGTTACTGGGGACAAAACCTCGGTTCACTTCCACCAACCAGAAATGAAGACAGCGAGCAAGGAATGGTGGCATTCCTCATCACCAAAACCAAAGAAGTTTCAAACAGAACCATCAGCAGGAAAAGTTATGCTGACTCTCGTTTGGGATGAAAAAGGTGTCATTTTGGAGCATTACATGTCTAGAGGGACCACTGTCACCAGTGCATCATACACATATCTCCTAAAAAATCAGTGCGGCCTGCAATCAAATCAAAGCGATGTGGATTGCTGTCAGCAGGTGTCCTTTTACAATGTGACAATGCAAGCCCCCACACTGCCCGTACAACAGTTGCAACAATCACAGACCTGCATCTTGAGTGTCTTCCTCATCCACCATACTCACCAGACCTTGCCCCAAGTGACTTCCATATGTTTGGACCACTCAGAGACGCAATAGGAGGAAAGAAGTTCCGTTCTGATGAAGAGGTACGGGACGCAGTGCACGAGTGGTCGCGCGGACTACCAAAAGAATTTTTTTCTAAAGGAATTTATGCACTTTGTAAGCGCTGAAGGACTTGCATTGAGTGTGGGGGAGATTATGTTGAAAAGTGATACAGCTTTGTACCACATCTGCACAATAAATAATATTTAAAAAATGTTTAAGGTTTTAATTTGACTCACCCTCGTATGATGCCGAACCGTGTCTTGTGTGAAAGGATCCAGTAGTGCTGTGTGTGAAACATGTGTATTTCATTACAACCATTGTGAATGTGTGTTGTTTTTGGACTGGTTATTATGTGTGATGAAGTACAAAATAAAAGGTGCAGACATAGGGTTCTGGATCCAAACACATGAAGAAAGAAAGCCACACAGGGAACTGAAAGTAACCTGACCAATTATTGTGGGAGTTTGGCAATGGCGAATGGTTTGGGCAATATAATGAGCACTCTGACTGGAGTCACAGGCACAGGGCACATAGTATCAATGAGCGTGCTGTCTGTGTCGCTATGGGGGAAGGCATGCGATCTGTCTGAGTTGGACTGAGGCCAGATTGCGATGGCCTGGTGGCCTGGCACAAGCGTTCCTGAAACTGCACGACTTTTTGGCTGTTCGACAAGTGATGTGAGAGTACCTTCGACACTTGGCGAAACCGAGGGGAAACCACATCCAGTCGTTATGGGGTTGGACGGCCACCCCTCATTACAGATGTCAGATGTCTTGGGCTGGGCAGACTAGTAAAACTGGACAGCAGCGAACTGTGGTGGACCTAACAACAGACTATAATGCTGGTCAGAGTACAATTGTGTCTGAATACACAGTGTACTGAACACACGTAACAATGGGCCTTCGCAACTGACGACTGACGCACTTGCCGGTGTTAAAACCGTGACATTGGTAACTGCGACTGAAATGGGCACATCACCACCGGCACTTGACATTGGTGCAGTGACAGAGCATTGCACCGTCTGATGGATCGTGATACTTTCTTCATCGTGCTGATGAGAGGGCACGAATCTGTCGTCTTCCAGGGGAACAACTCCTTGACACCTCTACTGCAGGATGGAGACAAGCTAGCGGCAGCTCCATTATACTCTGGGGAACATTCACATGGGCATCTATGCGTGCAGTGGAGCTCGTGCAAAGCACCGTGATGGCCGAGGAGTATCATACACTGGTTTCAGACCACGTACATCCTTTCACGATGATCACATTTTCCGACAATAGTTGCATTTTTCAACACCGTGTCATCAGGCCAGGAGTGTGATGGAGTGGTTTGAGGAACACAGTAGGGATTTCCTAATGATGTGCTGCCTCCCCCCTCCCCCACTGACCCAGATCTGAACCTCAAAAAAGACTTCTGAGATGTGACAGAACATGGCGTCAGAGCCCATCGCCCCCTCCCTGAAATTTACAGGATTTAGGTGACTCGTGTGTGCAGATGTGGTGCTAACTCCCTTAAGCGACCTACTGAGGCCTCAATGCTTCCACACCATGACACATTGCCGCTGCTGTCTGTGCCAGAAGTGGACATACCAGCTGCCACTGCTGTCTGTGCCGATGGTGAACATACCAGCTATTAGGTAGCTGGTCATAATGTTCTGGCTGATCAATGTATATGCAGTGGTAACAAGAATTGACACCTGTTCTGTAGGTGTGAAATACAGTTATCATGCTTTATTGTACAAAATTGTCTTGGGCTACTTTTCCTCCATTTGTTTACATATCTTAAGGTGGTTGTACAAAACAACCGAAACTAGCCATTGTTCTTCAACTGCACAATGAAAATTGTTGTCTAGGCATTAAAAGATTTTTATATTAAAAAATCTTTATCGAATAAATTACATTAAGACCGCTGTCTCCTCCCCGACAGTGGAAGACTTCACTGACACTGGTCATTACTGGAAACTATGGAATCTAATGAACTGTATCGGTAGCTTCAATGGAAAGCATGTCGGCTTACTTTTATCAATTAACATTGGGGAGTATGGCTGCAACAGTGACGGAAGAGTAAAAAGAATGCTATTTCCGTAAAGCATTTGTGGGAATTCAGTAGCGGTGAGTACACGGAACAATATTTGGACACTGTTGCCATAAATTATACCCTTTGTTGATATGAATACATGCACAGTAATAATAGAACAATTTGGAACATAGCATGTGATGCACTATGTCCCCACTATAAGATTCCATTGCAGCATCAACTGGTTGGCATTCATTCGATAAAATAGATTTTTCACGTATCCCTTCTTCCTAGTTCTGACATGTTGCTGTTGTGGTTACTAAGGCTGGCAAAAGCACCACATATTTCTTTGCCGGTGTTAAGAATAAGGACAAAATCTAGAAGTTTTTTTTCTGGTCTGGTTTTCTTTTTTACGGATACTACCTGATAAGACTATGTAATTACAGCCACATTTTTTTAGAAGGTGTCATTGAAATTACTGCTGTCTTACAGGGGATTTAAATTTTTATTTGTCATAAGCAAAGCAGTACTATGGAAGAATCTAGTGATAGTGATTGTGATAGTGCTAAGGTGAGCCCCAGCTCTCTTGCTGGTAACAATATAGAGCAAACTGTGCCCTCCTGATGTGTAAAGGAGGTGTTGTTTGCCAAGCAGCCTCAGACCATTACCTGTTAAAATTTTCATATATGTAGTGCTAACGTTGAATCATTTTGTCTGCTCCATTACTTCGTTACCCAATACTGAGAAGCATTCATTTTTATGTGTCCTCAGTTATAGCTGATGGAAATGTAGTCCTTTCTACACGTCTGCTATGCTGTCACCACGCAGTACTAATGTCAATATGACAGTGTAAATAAATACCTTTGAATCTACACTGAAGAGCCAAGGAAACTGGTACACCTTCCTAATGTCGTGTAGGACCCCGGCGAGCATGCAAAAGTGCCACAACACGATATGGCGTGGACTCAATTAATGTCTGAATTAGTGCTGGAGGGAAATGACACCGTGAAACCTGCAGGGATGTCCACAAATCTGTAACAATATGAGGGGTTAGAGATCTCTTCTGAACAGCATGTTGCAAGATATCCCAGATATGCCAAATAATGTTCGTGTCTGGGGACTTTAGTGGGCAGCAGTGTTCCAGAGCCACTCTGTAGCAATTCTGGATGTGTGGGGTGTCACATTATCCTGCAGGAATTGCCCAAGTCGGTCGGAATGCACAGTGGAGACGAACGGATGCAGGTGATAGGACAGGATGCTTATGTATCTGTTACCCATCAGAGTAGTATCTAGGTGCACCAGGCATCCCATATCACACTAACTGCACATGCCACACACCATTACAGAGCCTCCACGAACTTGAACAGTCCCCTGCTAACATGCAGGGTCCGTGGATTCGTGAGGTTGTCTCCGTACCTGTACACGTCCATCCACTAGATACAATCTGAAACGAGACTCGTTCGACCGGGCAACATGTTTTCAGTCATCAGGAGTCCAGTGTTGGTGTTGATGGGCTCAGGTAAGGTGTAAAGCTTTTTGTTGTGCAGTCATCAAGGGAATATGAGTGGGCCTTCAGCTCTGAAAGCCCGTATGATGATGTTCCGTTGAATGGTTCGGAGGCTGGTACTTGTTGTGGCCCAGCATTGAAATCTGCAGTAATTTGTGGAAGGATTCCACTAATGTCACATTGAACTACTTTAAATATGTGTATGGATCTTCTTGACAAGATTTAAATTTAAAAAAATGTTAAAGCCCTTTCTTGTCGCTTCTGTATTTAAGCTATCAGCTACTGTATTGTCTTTAATCTAGTACATCATTTAGATTTCTTGTCATTTACCTATTACTTGAGAATTACATTCTTATTTTATTTGAAATAAGTTTGTGTAAATATATGCTTGAGTGACTTTGAACATACTTTCCAACACTTTCATTTCATTTTCATTTCATTTCATTTTATT
Organism: Schistocerca americana; assembly: GCF_021461395.2. Classification (NCBI taxonomy): domain Eukaryota; kingdom Metazoa; phylum Arthropoda; class Insecta; order Orthoptera; family Acrididae; genus Schistocerca; species Schistocerca americana. Next base: position 199,389,979 of record NC_060128.1, on the reverse strand, counting down.
ATCTTCCTGTATATCATTTACATGATGTAGGAATTGTCACAACAAAGTTATCATACTAGTACAAGTACTACAGACATAATAATGGAATATCACTTTCAAGGCATTTTTTAAAAGTACAAATTTAGACGTATAAATTAAAATTTTTGGCAATAAATTTACACACAATCAAAGTACTCATCTACGTCATAGAAAGTTTTGCTTAAAAGGTAATTTTTAAGCTCAGTCTTAAATTTTACTTCATCTATTATTGCCTTCATGTACACTGGCAGAGCATTGTAGACTTTTATTCCAAAATAACTTACATGCTTTTGGGTTTGTGTTGTCCTTACACTTTCTACATACAAATTCTTACAAGTTCTAGTATTATAATTATGGCAGTCCTCATTTGTACGTAGATTTTTCATATGTGCTCTTGTACACAGAATGCTTTTAAAAATATACAGTGACGGTATTGTGAGTATTTGCAGTTCTTTGAAAAGGGGCCTACAATGAGTTCTTGGAGAGTTATGTGTTATGATTCGTATAGCTCTTTTCTGAAATTTGAAGATATCTGTTAAGCTTGATTTAGTTTTACCCCAGAACACTATGCCGTAAGACACGATGGACTGAAATTAAGCAAAATACACTAGTCTAGTACTGTCTGTGCTGCATACTCTAGATAATATTCTCAATGCAGAACATGCCGAATTGAGCCTTTGGGATAAGTACTTGAGATGGTCTTTCCAGCTTAAGTTTTGATCAATGTGCATTCCCAAAAACTTTGTGGATTGTACACTCTCTATCTTCTTATCCATTAGTTTTAACTGGAGGTCCATATCTTGAGTTGCTTTGCCATACTGTATATAATTTGTTTTACTTAGATTAAGTGTTAACTCATTAGCATTAAACCAATGTTGAATATATTTCAGGACTATATCAGTTGTGGTAGTTAATGATTTTTTATCATCACTTATAATTATGCTAGTGTCATCTGCGAACAACATTATTTTGGTAGAAATATTAGGATTTTTATGTCATTTATATAAAGCAAGAATAATAAGGGACCAAGAACACTGCCCTGTGGGACACCTATTTCCAATTTCTTTGCATCTGAGACCCACTTGATTTTCTGATTTTTATGTTCTGCGATGATTTCTACTACCTGAGTTCTATCTTGAAGGTAAGATTCAAACCACTGCTTCACAACTCCCCTTACACCTATTGCCTCCATCTTGTTTAACAGAATTTTGTGATTTACTGTATCAAAAGCTTTAGATAAATCTAAGTTAATTCCCACTACACATTTTTTAGTGTCGAGACTCCTGACAATCTCTTTGGTATAGGCATGGATAGCTGATTCTGTGCTGTGACCCGAGCGAAAGCCATGTTGATTGCAGTTTAGAAGTTTGTGAGCATCTAAGTAATTTATGAGTCTGGTTTTCATTAATTTCTCTAGAATTTTTGAAAATGATTGGAGAAGGGATATTGGTCTATAATTTTCTACCTTGTATGGATCTCCTTTTTTAAACAGAGGTCTAACCTTAGAGATTTTCAACCTCTCAGGAAAAACACCTTCACTGAAAGACAAATTGGCAATATGTACCAGGGGCTTTATAATTTGTTTGGCAACTTTTTTTATTATTGACACAGGCACTTCATCCACACCTGCAGACATTTTCGATTTTCGACTCTTTATCACCTTCAATATTTCATTATCATTTGTGGGAGTTAACAACATACTACTGTCTACTTTTGGGGCTGGTAATTTCTCATGTTTGGTAAAGTTTTTACTTAATGACACTGGTACACTTAAAAAGTAATTATTAATGTAATTTGCCAGAGTTTCATCTTTTAATTCAATATTTTCACTATTTTTTAGTACTATTTCCTGATCCTTGAGGCCCTTACCTGTTTCCCTTTTCACAATTTCCCAAATAGTTTTTGATTTATTGCCTGATTTTCTTATTAATTTATCATTGCTTAGTAATTTTGCTTTTGTAATTACTTTTCTATATATTTTTTTGTAATTTGTTACATATTCTTTAAACTTGGGGTCAGTCCAACTTTTCAGTCTATAGTTAAGCATTTTCATGGTCCTGGAGGAATTTCTAATACCTGTTGTGATCCAGGAGTTAGCATGTGTATGCCCAAATGTGTTTGTTTTGACAAGTTCCTTAGGAAAACACATTTCAAAATTCAACATAAACAGGGAAGAAAAAACATTATATGCAGTGTTTGTGCTAGTTTGTAACAGTACTTCTGCCCATGATTGGTTAGTCAGTGTATTTATGAAGTGACTGCAACTATTTGTGGAGAAGGTTCTTTTGTACATTTGGTATGAACTATTTTTGGTCACAGGGGCTATGGAAAATTTAATCATAAGTGCATTGTGATCAGACATTCCTAGGCCAACATTTATTACATCTATATCTGTGGTATCTATATTTGTGAAGATATTATCTATGAGACTTTTTGAAGAGTTTGTTATTCTTGTAGGGTTAGTTATATGTGGATACAAATTGAAGCTATGTAAAACATTCAGGAACTGATCTTTGGATGCACCTTCAGTCAATAAGTTGACATTAAAATCTCCACTTATAATTATTGTTGATTTTTTATGATGTAATATTTTGAGCAATGCCTCTAACTTATTTCTAAAAATTTCAGGATCACCACATGGTGATCTGTACACTGACATTATTATTAATTTACTCTTTTGCATATTCAACTGTATGGCTGTAGCCTCAAAATGTTTTTCTTCATTCAAGGATTCAGTTACAGTCATATTTTTAACCTTTACTCCAGGTTTTACATAAATGCAAACACCACCATGTCTTGTTTCCTTCGTGCAAAAATGGCTTACTAATTTGTATGGAGAAATGCAAATATTTTCTAGTTCATAACTCATGCACCAATGTTCTTGAATGCAAATACAATCTATACTAGCTTCAATGGCTGCAATCTCAAGTTCTAATATTTTATGCATTGTATGTTAAGGCTCATTATTTTTAAATTATTGACATTAGATTGAGAGGAGTTTGTACTCATGTTTCCCAATGTTACCGGCTGTTCCTTGCTGAGGCTGGGTACCAAAAATCCTTAAGAATTACATGTTTCCTGCTCCTTGTATTTCTTACCCCTGGACGTGTCACCATACTTGTTGTATCTGTAGTTGTAGCTGCTGTTTCAGTGGATGCTGGAGGTGTTTCTGAAGCTGATGATTCAGTGGATGTTGGAGATGCTGCCAGTTTTGATGCTGAGTCTGGTTTTGTAAGTGATGTTCCAATTGATACTGGAACTTTTGCTGAAACTGTATTTTCGTTTAAATCTTGAACTACAGTTGGCACTGACGTTACTGTGGACGTTGAAGCTGCGTATGAAGCTGATAAATGATGCTCCGATGGTGTTGATTTTTCTTCTGTTGATGATATCTGAGTGGCATTTTGTACCACTGTTCTTGCCTCTGTTCTTCTGATTGATGGACTAGTCACAGATTCTGGACTTGATTTTGAACCTGCTGGGGAGGGTGGTACATCTGCTGCTGATGATAATAGTTCAGCTGTTTTTGATGACTTCGACACTACTGACAATTTGGCTGATGTGGCTGCTGAACTGGACAACACTTCAGATTTTTTTACTTCTTCTAACGTCAAAGAATCTTCTGTTGCTACCAATGATTGTGGGACATCAGCTCTTCCTATTTCCACTAATGTTGATACTTTAATAAGGCCGTTTTCAGACAGTGTAATAGTGTTTCGTTCTACTTTAGAGTCTTTAATAGCATTCGATATTTCAGCACTCATGGCTTCTTTCCCTTTCATGTTTCTGTGAAGTCCATGCTCTGTAAAATGCTCTCTGCAATCACTATTTATCCCAACGTATGTAGCATTAGGATAACCTCGACATATCTTAGCGAAAATTCTGTTGGCGGTAATAATCTCAGTATTCACGCAAGAGTTTACCATGAGATCATACCTATGAGGGATACTGACAACAAAAAATTTCACTTCAGGCATTTTACAAATTACTTGCTTTAAAACTGTTGTAGCACGTCATGTTTCATTGTGGTATACATCGTTGGCGCCTCCAATTATCACACATGTGCTGCCATTCGTCATAGATTGATTACACCTATTTAAAACTTCACATAGTGGCGCTCCTGGTTTCATATTATGTTGTTACCTGAGGAGTCGCCTGTCTACTATATGATCTCTAGAGTAAAATCTCAGTATGTGCTCTTGTCGATTTATGTAAAACATCTCTGTTCTGAACCCTCCTTCACCTCAGCTGTCAAGTAAGTCTATTCAATTTTATAACTAATTTGTCGAAAACTTCCACATCAGTCTCTATCTCACACACACACACACACACACACACACACACACACACACACACACACACAGACAAAAACATATATGGTACTATGGACTCACCTGACAAAGGTATAGACCATCCCTCCCATGGGTTCACCTATCCATACACTTTTCCTACCTACAGAAAACCTGACAAAGGCATAGGCCATTCCTCCTATAGGTTCGCCTATCCTTCTCATCTCCTACACCTGTTTTGCGATTTTTGGATACACCACATCTTAACATCAGCAGTATACACAACTACCCTCCCTTTTGTACAATCTTTATTCACTTTAAATGGGAAGTTTCCCCATAATTATTTTACGCTGATTTTACGTGATTACTCCCTACCTCTGCATTTTAACCTCTCTTTTTTTAAACTTCTTTTTTAGTTGTTGCACTTGTTTATAATGCATATAACAGGACCACATACACATAGTTCTCATCCCTATGTATTCTGCTTCTGCTTATTGATACCTATTTTCTTATCTTTCACTGTCTTACATCTATATAATGGAAGGAAACATTCCACGTGGGAAAAATTATATATAAAAACAAAGATGAGGTGACTTACCGAACAAAAACGCTGGCAGGTCGATAGACACACAAACAAACACAAACATACACACAAAATTCAAGCTTTCGCAACAAATTGTTGCCTCATCAGGAAAGAGGGAAGGAGAGGGGAAGACGAAAGGAAGTGGGTTTTAAAGGAGAGGGTAAGGAGTCATTCCAATCCCGGGAGCGGAAAGACTTACCTTAGGGGGAAAAAAGGACAGGTATACACTCGCACACACGCACATATCCATCCACACATACAGACACAAGCAGACATATTTAAAGACAAAGAGTTTGGGCAGAGATGTCAGTCGAGGCAGAAGTGTAGAGGCAAAGAAGTTGTTGAAAGACAGGTGAGGTATGAGTGGCGGCAACTTGAAATTAGCGGAGATTGAGGCCTGGCGGATGACGAGAAGAGAGGATGTACTGAAGGGCAAGTTCCCATCTCCGGAGTTCGGATAGGTTGGTGTTGGTGGGAAGTATCCAGATAACCCGGACGGTGTAACACTGTGCCAAGATGTGCTGGCCGTGCACCAAGGCATGTTTAGCCACAGGGTGATCCTCATTACCAACAAACACTGTCTGCCTGTGTCCATTCATGCGAATGGACAGTTTGTTGCTGGTCATTCCCACATAGAATGCGTCACAGTGTAGGCAGGTCAGTTGGTAAATCACGTGGGTGCTTTCACACGTGGCTCTGCCTTTGATCGTGTACACCTTCCGGGTTACAGGACTGGAGTAGGTGGTGGTGGGAGGGTGCATGGGACAGGTTTTGCATCGGGGGCGGTTACAAGGATAGGAGCCAGAGGGTAGGGAAGGTGGTTTGGGGATTTCATAGGGATGAACTAACAGGTTACGAAGGTTAGGTGGACGGCGGAATGACACTCTTGGCGGAGTGGGGAGGATTTCATGAAGGATGGATCTCATTTCAGGGCAGGATTTGAGGAAGTCGTATCCCTGCTGGAGAGCCACATTCAGAGTCTGGTCCAGTCCCGGAAAGTATCCTGTCACAAGTGGGGCACTTTTGTGGTTCTTCTGTGGGGGATTCTGGGTTTGAGGGGACGAGGAAGTGGCTCTGGTTATTTGCTTCTGTACCAGGTCGGGAGGGTAGTTGCGGGATGCGAAAGCTGTTTTCAGGTTGTTGGTGTAATGATTCAGGGATTCCGGACTGGAGCAGATTCGTTTGCCACGAAGACCTAGGCTGTAGGGAAGGGACCGTTTGATGTGGAATGGGTGGCAGCTGTCATAATGGAGGTACTGTTGCTTGTTGGCGGGTTTGATGTGGACGGACGTGTGAAGTTGGCCATTGGACAGGTGGAGGTCAACGTCAAGGAAAGTGGCATGGGATTTGGAGTAGGACCAGGTGAAACTGATGGAACCAAAGGAGTTGAGGTTGGAGAGGAAATTCTGGAGTTCTTCTTCACTGTGAGTCCAGATCATGAAGATGTCATCAATAAATCTGTACCAAACTTTGGGTTGGCAGACTTGGGTAACCAAGAAGGCTTCCTCTAAGCGACCCATGAATAGGTTGGCGTACGAGGGGGCCATCCTGGTACCCATGGCTGTTCCCTTTAATTGTTGGTATGTCTGGCCTTCAAAAGTGAAGAAGTTGTGGGTCAGGATGAAGCTGGCTAAGGTGATGAGGAAAGAGGTTTTAGGTAGGGTGGCAGGTGATCGGCGTGAAAGGAAATGCTCCATCGCAGCGAGGCCCTGGACATGCGGAATATTTGTGTATAAGGACGTGGCATCAATGGTTACAAGGATGGTTTCCGGGGGTAACAGATTGGGTAAGGATTCCAGGCGTTCAAGGAAGTGGTTGGTGTCCTTGATGAAGGATGGGAGACTGCATGTAATGGGTTGAAGGTGTTGATCTACGTAGGCAGAGATACGTTCTGTGGGGGCTTGGTAACCAGCTACAATGGGGCGGCCGGGATGATTGGGTTTGTGGATTTTAGGAAGAAGGTAGAAGGTAGGGGTGCGGGGTGTCGGTGGGGTCAGGAGGTTGATGGAGTCAGGTGAAAGGTTTTGCAGGGGGCCTAAGGTTCTGAGGATTCCTTGAAGCTCCGCCTGGACATCGGGAATGGGGTTACCTTGGCAAACTTTGTATGTGGTGTTGTCTGAAAGCTGACGCAGTCCCTCAGCCACATACTCCCGACGATCAAGTACCACGGTCGTGGAACCCTTGTCCGCCGGAAGAATGACGATGGATCGGTCAGCCTTCAGATCACGGATAGCCTGGGCTTCAGCAGTGGTGATGTTGGGTGTAGGATTAAGGTTTTTTAAGAAGGATTGAGATGCAAGGCTGGAAGTCAGAAATTCCTGGAAGGTTTGGAGAGGGTGATTTTGAGGAAGAGGAGGTGGGTCCCGCTGTGACGGAGGACGGAACTGTTCCAGGCAGGGTTCAATTTGGATGGTGTCTTGAGGAGTCGGATCATCAGGAGTAGGATTAGGATCATTTTTCTTCGTGGCAAAGTGATACTTCCAGCAGAGAGTACGAGTGTAGGACAGTAAATCTTTGACGAGGGCTGTTTGGTTGAATTCAACCATTCATTCTTCCGGCGGACAAGGGTTCCACGACCGTGGTACTTGATCGTTGGGAGTATGTGGCTGAGGGACTGCGTCAGCTTTCAGACAACACCACATACAAAGTTTGCCAAGGTAACCCCATTCCCGATGTCCAGGCGGAGCTTCAAGGAATCCTCAGAACCTTAGGCCCCCTGCAAAACCTTTCACCTGACTCCATCAACCTCCTGACCCCACCGACACCCCGCACCCCTACCTTCTACCTTCTTCCTAAAATCCACAAACCCAATCATCCCGGCCGCCCCATTGTAGCTGGTTACCAAGCCCCCACAGAACGTATCTCTGCCTACGTAGATCAACACCTTCAACCCATTACATGCAGTCTCCCATCCTTCATCAAGGACACCAACCACTTCCTTGAACGCCTGGAATCCTTACCCAATCTGTTACCCCCGGAAACCATCCTTGTAACCATTGATGCCACGTCCTTATACACAAATATTCCGCATGTCCAGGGCCTCGCTGCGATGGAGCATTTCCTTTCACGCCGATCACCTGCCACCCTACCTAAAACCTCTTTCCTCATCACCTTAGCCAGCTTCATCCTGACCCACAACTTCTTCACTTTTGAAGGCCAGACATACCAACAATTAAAGGGAACAGCCATGGGTACCAGGATGGCCCCCTCGTACGCCAACCTATTCATGGGTCGCTTAGAGGAAGCCTTCTTGGTTACCCAAGTCTGCCAACCCAAAGTTTGGTACAGATTTATTGATGACATCTTCATGACCTGGACTCACAGTGAAGAAGAACTCCAGAATTTCCTCTCCAACCTCAACTCCTTTGGTTCCATCAGTTTCACCTGGTCCTACTCCAAATCCCATGCCACTTTCCTTGACGTTGACCTCCACCTGTCCAATGGCCAACTTCACACGTCCGTCCACATCAAACCCGCCAACAAGCAACAGTACCTCCATTATGACAGCTGCCACCCATTCCACATCAAACGGTCCCTTCCCTACAGCCTAGGTCTTCGTGGCAAACGAATCTGCTCCAGTCCGGAATCCCTGAATCATTACACCAACAACCTGAAAACAGCTTTCGCATCCCGCAACTACCCTCCCGACCTGGTACAGAAGCAAATAACCAGAGCCACTTCCTCGTCCCCTCAAACCCAGAATCCCCCACAGAAGAACCACAAAAGTGCCCCACTTGTGACAGGATACTTTCCGGGACTGGACCAGACTCTGAATGTGGCTCTCCAGCAGGGATACGACTTCCTCAAATCCTGCCCTGAAATGAGATCCATCCTTCATGAAATCCTCCCCACTCCGCCAAGAGTGTCATTCCGCCGTCCACCTAACCTTCGTAACCTGTTAGTTCATCCCTATGAAATCCCCAAACCACCTTCCCTACCCTCTGGCTCCTATCCTTGTAACCGCCCCCGATGCAAAACCTGTCCCATGCACCCTCCCACCACCACCTACTCCAGTCCTGTAACCCGGAAGGTGTACACGATCAAAGGCAGAGCCACGTGTGAAAGCACCCACGTGATTTACCAACTGACCTGCCTACACTGTGACGCATTCTATGTGGGAATGACCAGCAACAAACTGTCCATTCGCATGAATGGACACAGGCAGACAGTGTTTGTTGGTAATGAGGATCACCCTGTGGCTAAACATGCCTTGGTGCACGGCCAGCACATCTTGGCACAGTGTTACACCGTCCGGGTTATCTGGATACTTCCCACCAACACCAACCTATCCGAACTCCGGAGATGGGAACTTGCCCTTCAGTACATCCTCTCTTCTCGTCATCCGCCAGGCCTCAATCTCCGCTAATTTCAAGTTGCCGCCACTCATACCTCACCTGTCTTTCAACAACTTCTTTGCCTCTACACTTCTGCCTCGACTGACATCTCTGCCCAAACTCTTTGTCTTTAAATATGTCTGCTTGTGTCTGTATGTGTGGATGGATATGTGCGTGTGTGCGAGTGTATACCTGTCCTTTTTTCCCCCTAAGGTAAGTCTTTCCGCTCCCGGGATTGGAATGACTCCTTACCCTCTCCTTTAAAACCCACTTCCTTTCGTCTTCCCCTCTCCTTCCCTCTTTCCTGATGAGGCAACAATTTGTTGCGAAAGCTTGAATTTTGTGTGTATGTTTGTGTTTGTTTGTGTGTCTATCGACCTGCCACTGTCTTACATCTATTAGATTTAGGCAACACTTGACTATTTCAGTATATTCAATGTACATATTTTGAATATACTAGGAGAACTTTAGCATTTCGTCTCCTGTTTTATAAAATTCTTCATCATGAACATACATTACTATTCCAACTCCTATTCTGCATAATATACTTCTTTCTGACGATAAGCTAGCACACCTTCTCATTAGCTTGTTAAGACTCTTTAGCATACTAGCTCTTGTTCAATTCACATGTTAGCACACCATCAATTTTCCTAGTTTTCTACATCCTCCACAGACTCTCCTCCCATACAACATGATGTGTGACTAACACGTGTCATCTAGTCAACGATCCGTAAAATTCAGCCAGTCTGTTGCTATCGTCATATGTGAAATACTCTCCAGTGCAATCCTGCTGTTGTGGGTTGTAACTTCAATTGTGTGTACTGTAAAGAGAAGGGATCCTGCTATAGGAACTTTTTATATGGACAGGGAGAATAATTTCGTACCCCTCAGGGAGAAGTGAGAAAAGGAAACAAAGAGATAAGTATGTAAAGATCGTAGTAGAAAAGAGGACAGCACGCTGTAGATGGATTCACTTAGCGCCCCCACCACAAGAACCCTATCAGGTGGGGTAATTCATTGTGGTGCCAGAGGATGAAGGTGTTCAGAATTTCCTACAGAATGGTTTTGCCACAGTTTCACCATTGCAGAAAACCCAAAAATTGACCCTAACAAACCCCTATTAAATGCAATTGAGAGGGAAATATTTTCGTGTAAGTTGTCATCAAACTGTTACTATAATCATTAATGTTGCTCTGATCATCTGTCAATATTCTATAGAGTGATAGCTTACTAACCAAGCCTGAACTCACCTCAAGGGGAAAAAAAATCAGTTATAAAGTCAACCATAATATTATTCTTTATTCAGTTTTATAAAATGTAAAAAAAAACCAACATTTTATACTTAATTCTTAAATATTCTTTTTACTACATTCACAGTTTATTGAAAATACATTGCCATTGTTGTTTCCCATTTCTATACATTTTATAGTACTATATGTTCCTCCAAATCCTAGCACTAATCTTATGAGAATAAAACAAAAATCGTTCTTATTCCTAGTTTTTTGTGTACCGCATGTATATGGTGACATGCAATTAAACATATGACATGGTAATATTAACCATCATATATTAATGATAAATTTAATCTATGGTACACCTTGATTTATGGAGTAACTGTTCTTCTCTTATCTTAATATAACGGTTCTTTAGTCACAAAACAAGCACTAAAAACAATGCGTCCAGGTGGTGTAGCTGTATTACCCTATAGTTTTCATGTTGGGCTCAGTCCCCTTTTGTTTTCTTACAGTTATTTTTACAGAAGGGATGACAGTAGAAGGTATTGCTTTATTAAATGATAACAGCATAGTTGAAGGTGAAAGAAATTGCCTCTGGGAAAACTGAAAAGAGAACTATGGAAACAATTTAACTGGAACAGCCGGTGGTCATTAATACACCAAATTCACAAAGGACATGAACTCTCCTGGGGCTTTGAATCTTTTAAGCACATCTGCATTGTAGAATCCTTCATTTTGTCCTTTTCAGGGGTCTAGCAATTATGCTGCTTTTGGATGTGCTATGTCTTGCACATTGAATGGTCCTCTGAAATGAGGGGAAAATTGTGTCCTTGCGTAAGTTTGAGATATAATGAAAATCAGACACTAATACTAGCCCATCCATTTGAAAACTAGGTGTAATAGCTTTATCATTAAAAATCTTGATTCTTTTCTGTGTCTGTGTATGGAGATTCTCTTGTATCCTCTGTTGCAGTTTTTCTCAGTAGGTCTTGTTGGTGATAAAGGCCAGTTAAAAATTTTCAACAAGTATTCCCCTATAAACATTTTATTCATAATCTCTACTGAAGCTAATAATATTGACTTATGTGGTAGTTTTTTTTAGAATTACCTGAAATTCTGGAGTTAAACTGAAGAGCCAAAGACAGAAAGGAAAGTACAGGTGCTTTATTTCAGTTTCTATAATAATGCGTGACATCATCAACAACTTAAATCTTTGCACAATTCAGTGCACTTTTAACCCATATGGACACAGACTCTGATTCATTTACTTTACAATGATCCCACATCGTAAGAACCAATGGCATCGTAGACATATAGTAAGAGCACCACGATCTCTGTTATACACCTCACATATCTGAAATGTACAATAAGCAATAACTTTTGGCTATTAAAAGTCTCCAGCCCCGATACAGTCTCCACTTAACCACCACGTACTAGACCTACATGAATAACAAGAGCTCAGATGGAAATCCAGTTCTAAGCAAAGAAGGGAAAGCAGAAAGGTGGAAGGAGTATGTAGAGGGTCTATACAAGGGCGATGTACTTGAGGACAATATTATGGAAATGGAAGAGGATGTAAATGAAGATAAAATGGGAGATATGATACTGTGTGAAGAGTTTGACAGAGGACTGAAAGACCTGAGTCAAAACAAAGCCCCGGGAGTAGACAACATTCCATTAGAACTACTGATAGCCTTGGGAGAGCCAGCCCTGACAAAACTCTACCATCTGGTGAGCAAGATGTATGAGACAGGCAAAATGCCCTCAGACTTCAAAAAGAATATAATAATTCCAATCCTGAAGAAAGTAGGGGTTGACAGATGTGAAAATTACCCAACTGTCAGTTTAATAAGCCACGGCTGCAAAATACTAAAACGAATACTTTACAGACAAATGGAAAAACTGGTAGAAGCCGACCTCGGGGAAGATCAGTTTGGAACACGTGAGGCAATACTGACCCTACAACTTATCTTAGAAAATAGATTAAGGAAAGGCAAACCTACGTTTCTAGCATTTGTAGACTTAGAGAAAGCTTTTGACAATGTTGACTGAAATACTCTGTTTCAAATTCTGAAGGTGGCAGGGGTAAAATACAGGGAGCAAAAGGCTATTTACAATTTGTACAGAAACCAGATGGTAGCTATAAGTGTCGAGGGGCACAAAAAGGAAGCAGTGGCCAGGAAGGGAGTGAGACAGGGTTGTAACGTTTCCCTGATGTTATTCAATCTGTATATTGAGCAAGCAGTAAAGGAAACAAAATAAAAATTTGGAGTAGGAATTAAAATCCACGGAGAAGAAATTAAAACTCCTGAGGTTCGCCGATGACATTGTAATTCTGTCAGAGACAGCAAAGGACCTGGAAGAGCAGCTGAACGGAATGGACAGTGTCTTGAAAGGAGGATATAAGATGAACATCAACAAAAGCAAAATGAGGATAATGGAATGTAGTCAAATTAAGTCGGGTGATGCTGAGGGAATTAGATTCGGAAATGAGACACTTAAAGTGGCGAGGCTAGATAACGATGACAGAGCTGGATAGCCTTCTTTCAAAAGTAGACAACAGAGGCTCAGTAATACTGAGAACTGGTGCCTGTGGTGGCCGAGAGAAGTGGCACATGTCATCTTTGTGTTCACAAATCTGGCCCCGGATGACATGTGGTGTGTGAATGGGGTCCTCGTCATCCTGGAATGCAGCGTCACCATCGGGAAAGAAATGTACCGTGAAATGGGCCTCATTAGCCAAAATTGTCACATAATCCTGGGCAGTAATCCGACTGACGTCTGGTTTTGGAATTCTGGCTCCCCAGCAGTTCCCACCTTATGGAGCTCCCTTCACGTTGTTTTGGTGCTGACAGCATTCGTAAATGTGACATTTTCTTCTGTAGTGACTTTTGCTGCCGTCTCCCTCCTATTTTTTGTCTCGATCCTCTTCGATTACCAACTGTTACGGTCACTCGACACACGCGTTTGTCAGCATTGTGACTTAGCAGGTGACATTTTTCCACTTTCCCTGTATGCAGTCTTAATCTTCTAGACAGTGCTTCTCAAAACACCGAATACTTCGGCTATCTCGGCTACGGAATTACCCACTGTACGAGTGCCGACAATTTGCCCGCATTCAAATTTGCTTATCTCTGACACAAATCAGTCACAACTAGACAGAAAACTGTTCTGTCAACGAATAACACTTGCGACATATTGAGAACATTGCAGAGGAGCCGTTTGTGGTGATAGCGCGGCCTTCAGGCTAAGCCAAAGTCTACATTTGTGTTCGAGGGTGAATTTCTCATGCTGTTTCTGTATTTCTTCCTGGCCCCAGTATGTGTAGATTCTGGTAATAATTATTTCACGTGGCTCACTGTTCTGGTACAAGTGTCACTTCAGCAGTTCACATCTCTGTAGCATTACCCGACTGGGAAAAGGTGACTTATAGTTTAAAGTGGGATATGAAACGTTTTTCTTTTCTAGAGACTCTCCTCATTGGTGAGTGGTGATTGCTATATTAAAAAACACAGATAAAAACCCGTGGTATGACTCAGGTACAATTCCATTATATTCTGATTACGAAGCTCATGCTTAGCCACTAGACGACTGAGCCCAACTTCGATGGTGCTCTCGGAAAGTGAGACCTACGGTTAAACACAGAATCTGAACCACGGTTCACACCTGGCAAATGTCCACCTTATGGAAAGATTGACCCTAGGTTAAAAGACAGTGAAAAATCCGTGATCCGCTTGGGATTAGATCCACCAACCTTTGTGTTTTCATGTACTTGCTATACCTCCGGGCCCATCTCGAATTCTGCTTGTGCTTCGCTGCTTTCTGTAGTTGCAGCTCCTGTGCCACTAGATGTCAATGCCATTATTTTCACGGTGTTAGTGAACTTAAATACAATGCAGTGCAACTACTTTCCACAAAATATTTATAAATGATATGTATGAACGTTCCGCATGAATCGGCCTATGCATCAGTTAAAACCGGATCAAAATCACTACAGTAGTTCCTGATGTTACTCCATATTGTGAATTGTGTTTTATTAGTCTCATAACGTACATAATCTAAATCATTTGATTCAGGCACAGGAGACACGTCAAAATTTTGGTAAAGTTTTACCATATACATACAACACATGATTTTAACAAATGGTACCATAGCAATAATACAATATAAAAATATACATACAATGAAAAACTAACAATTAATTACAACAACTGATTTTAACAAATGGTATCATAATAATAATACAATTTTGTTACACATACAATAAAAGACACAATTAATTACCCCTTGCTCAAATTATCATGTCATCCTCTATGAATTCTTATATTGAATAGTAGCATTTCTCCCACAGAATCTGCTGTAGCCTTGTTTTTAGACTCTCTGGCTTCATATTAAATATATTTTTGCCCATTAGCTTGTTATATATTATCATCCCCATATACTGTGAAGTTCGTGCATATAATTTCAAATGGTGTATTTCTTGTGTTGTATGTGTGGTTAAAATCATTTTCCTCAAATAATTTTTGTCTGCTCTGTACAAAGATTATTATTTCATAAATGTGTATGGAGGGAACTGTTAGGATTTGCAGGTTCCGAAATAATGGGCGACAAGATTCTGTTTGTTGTGCACAACACATGTATCTTATAATTTTCTTTTGCAGTTTCAGTATTCGAGATACACTACTTGAATTTCCCCAGAAAATGATTCCATACCTAATGACAGATTCAAAATAACTATAATATGCTAGTGAAGAGTTCTCGGGCTATTTTTCGTGTACTCATGTTAGTAGAGTTTGCTAATATTTGCATTTCAAATGCAAAGCTGCTCAGTTTATTTTATAGGAACTCATGTGTACTCCAGTTTAAGTTGTTGTCCACATTTAGTCCTAGGAATTTGACTGTGTTAACTTCTTCCATAGGATGATTGTGATGATGTATTTTAAGATCCACACATTTCAAATGTTTGGTTTTGAAATGTACCATATTGGTTTTTGCAATGTTCAATTTCAAGCCATTAAACTGGAACCAGTTTTCTAGAGTACCCATTGCGCTCACAATGGAGCTCTGATTTTTTTCTACATCATCTCCAATTAAAACAGAAGTATCATCCGCAAACAGAACTGATGGGGAATTTATATTTATGGGTAAGTCATTTACATAGAATAGGAACAGGATTGGCCCCAAAATGGAGCCTTGAGGCACACCTTGTGATACTGTACTCCATTTAGAATAATAATTCACTGCATTTTATGTTACACTTACCCTTTGCTTTCTGTTGTGCGAGTATGGTGTGAGTCATTTCAGAGCTTTGTCCTTAATCCCATATTTGTTCAATTTGTAGATAAGCAAGTCATGGTTCACCGAGTCAAATGCTTTTGAAAGATTGCAGAAGATACCTGTGACTTTAGTCCCCTGATCCAATGATTTGCTTATCTTCTCAATAAAGTTATTTACTGCATCCAGTGTGTTTCTTTCTTGTTGGAATCCAAATTGGTTACTTACAATAATATCATTTTTTACGATAAAATTTTTGATCTGATTTACAGCTACTTTCTCTAACACTTTTGACAGGATTGGGAGAATAGAAATAGGGCAATAGTTTCCCATATCTTCCCTCGACCCTTTCTTGAACAGAGGTCTCACTTCAGCATATTTTAACACATCAGGAAAACATCCCTGTTCAAAAGATTAGTTGATTATTTTAGCTAGCGGGGGTGCTATTATGTCATATACTGCTTTAATCACTTTACTTGGTGTCCCATCCCACCCAGCAGAATTTTTATGTTTTAATGACAATATAACATTTTTCACATCCTTTATTGTGACTTTTTTGAAATCTGTGAGATACTCAGCTTCTTGATCGAGTCCAAAGGGATTTACTTTGTTCTGATATCCTGCTACATCAACTTCTGACTTTGCTACATTTATGAAGAATTCATTTAAACACTCTGATATTTGAGCTGGGTTTACAACATTATCATCTACTTTAATCTTAGTTATTTCATTACTACTGACTTTAACACCTTACTCTGATTTGACAACAGACCACACTGCCTTTGTCTTACTATTATGTTGTAAAACAAACTTATTGTTTGCCATTTGTTTTGCTGCCTTTACAACTTTTTTGAATATGGCTTTGTAATGTTTCACATACACAGCAAAATGTCTGTTTTTGTTATATTTCAGACAGGGAATTTCATTTTATATAGAGACAAAGAGCAGGGGGGGGGGGGGGGGCAGAGAGAGAGAGAGAGAGAGAGAGAGAGAGAGAGAGAGAGGTAATACAGTGGCCCTTAAACTGTCACTAATATTGTACAATATTACTGACCATCTATAGAGATGACTGAAGGTTGTGCCATATATTGTACAGTATATTGGCGAATTTACCGAAATTAGATTTAATTCAGCGATCTACTTATATTGTAAAGCCATTGACTAATGTTGTATATCTTCATCAGCTCAGTCTCATCTACTAAACTGTTTAGTTTGCACAGTTTGTTGTGAAATGGAAATAGGTTTGAAATCAATGGAGTGGACATTTTAGAATTATTAGAAGTATATAGGAGTTTGCAAGCCTTATGGTATGTTAAGTGAAATGAATATAGTATTCGCCAAAAGAAAACAGAGCAATATGATTAGTTGTTGAGGAAACACAGGTAAATGTATCTGGGAGCAAATAAGCTCTGATTAGTGAAGAAGTTAAATTCATTGCAGACAATTTATTGGAAGGAACTGAGAAGACATAAAGAGAGCATCAAAAAGTGGAGCTGGCGTTTTCAGGCTACTAAAGACAACACTTTGATACCATATTCTTTTTGCAAGTGCAACAAATCTTTTTGTGCAGTTTAATTAAAAATGTGTGTGCTTCTTGTTTTTGTAGTTGGATTTAGATCTATACTAACAATAAAACCGTACAACCTCCTAGTCTCATTGTTTGAAGCCACTAATCTCCAAAACAACTAGACAAATTTTGATTATGTTTTCACAGGTAACTTGTGCATACATTGGGGTAACATATAGGCTTTAGTTCATCAAAATGGGATCACAGAAAAGAACATAAGAGCAGTGTGTAATACAAGATATTTTTTATAGGAAGAATATTATTTACTTTTTGAAAAAGCTATTTACTCTTTGACTTTCAAACTTTATCATAGTTGTGACAGTGCTTTTATTGGTTGATAAGACCTACAGTTTTCAGTACAGTGAATTAATTATAGTGCTTATACAATCCTAAACATGTCCATTCAATACTTAAACATTAATAGTATTAAATGCAAAAGTAAGTCTGTTACATTTTCATGACCAAACTGCTGAAACAATTTAAATGAAATTTGTTTAGGTGATAGCTTAAACTCTGAGAGGAAAATATTTACTATTTTAGAAAGTAAAATTAAAAAAATCTATTTTACAAAGTAAAGAAAGCTTTCCTAACAGGGTGATGTAGGAAAAGGAACTCTTTTTTTCTCCTCCCCTCTCTCTGTGAACAGAAACCATTGTTGCATAATGTACACATTGTGTAAAGTGTAGGTGCTTCAGTAGCAGTATAGATGTACACTCCTGCCCACTCACATTGGGCAGTTTGGGCGGTGGTGGTGGTGGTTGTGGTGGTGGTGGTGGAGGTGGGGGGGTAGGGGTAGGGGGAGGGGAGGGGGCACCACACATCACGATCTACAGGTGCCTGAGCGATGAGACGTGTGAGGACAGCTGACATTATTGCACATACAATAACTTACCTATTATCACTAATTGTAACAAAATTACTAGGTGAGCGCAGCCACAGATAGTTGTTAGTAAATAAATATTACACAAATACAACCACAATTCTAAGGGTAACAATTTGTAAAAGTACGTAACATGTATATCTCAGAAAGTTCCAATAATCGTGTGGCTTGCTTCTCTTCAAGTCATTTAGTAAATTTTTATGTGTCAAATTTGCTCTCATTTTGCACCACTTCCTCATACGCCTACCTCACTCTTTTCCTTATGTGATACCGTGTTTGCGTGCCCAAGATTTGACAGTTCTCACTGAGCTGTGGTGGGACCATTGCCAGAAGTATCTTTGACATGAGTACAATCAATTTCCTAGTACAGAGGTTTGCCTTGGGGCTTGCGATATAAGCGAGTGTCAACCGCGAGTCATGGTATTTCTTTATATGCACAGAAATTCTATAAAAATGTAAAGAAATTCAAATATAACATTTCCTCCACAGTTACTTTGTGGATGGGCTTTAGCGAGCCACATTTTGACAAATCCTCGTCAATCTCCTATGTTTGGTAGATATCCACTCAATTTGTATATTTGCCGGTTCAGTTCCTGAAGTACATCGGGATCCATTTTCATCCTGTTCTATTGGTGCTTCAGGAGGCAATGGTCCAGTTTCACCCCATCTACTGCCAGTTCTGGAGGCAGTCAAACTGTCATTTGTTTTCATTTCTGTGTTTCCCATTATTTTTCATGATGCAGAATTTTTGGAGTTGGTTATGATGTATTTTGACTGTCCCATAAGACAGTCTTATTGTATACTACATATTTCCAAGCTGTAGGATTACACTGCCAATGATCCACAGTGGTCGACTTGACAAATTATTTGAGAAATTTTTGGCATACATTTAATTGCTGATGTGAAACTTCTGTAACGGAAGAAAACTATAAGGGAACTCGAAGCAGAAGTCAGATCGCAGAACTGTGACGAGGCCGGAGCCGGACGGCAGGCGTCGCTCGTCTAACTGTGTGACCGGCTCCAGTGTCGTCAGACCGCAAGCACCGGGCGTCACAAAACTGGAGCAGCTCGGTGAAAATACTGCCAGTTACACCACACCTTCCATTCGTCAAAACACTCCGGAACTTTCTCCGTAACCCAGAAACACCACAGTTACCGTGGATTGGCACTGAGGATCAGTATTTGTTGACATGGGAACTGCCCGTCACTGTCGGCCAGTTGGACAGTAAGTGACACGCAGTCTGCGTGTCAGCACTGGCGCTGTAACTCTGCTGCGAACGAGTGACGTCTCCCTGCCGGCACAGCCCGAGCAGCCGGCACTGGCGGAGACAGCCGACCCCTGTCGCCAGTTGTCGGTCCACCGCAGCCGGGCCGCTGGGATGCCACAGCCTACCACTACGACTGAACATGCTGCCGGCCAACCTCGTTCTGCAGTCTTACGGAGACCCGTGTAGGGTCTGCTTCACAGTTGTCGAGTCGGCAGACCGGGTCGTTGCTCTGCCGAGTAAGCAGCTCACCTCTGTCTCGCTGGCCGTTACTGTGGCTGCCACTGGTTACTGAATATTATGTGAAGGAGGTAATGTACTGTAGTGACTGAACTAGCTGGATGCAATAATTAAAATCATGTTCACGTTTTTGGAGGAGTGAAGTCGAATGAGTAGGTAAAGAACTGTGTACGTGTCCACCACTCGTCAGAATACTGTGCACGTTAACTCCAGTTTGCGTGCAGCTGTCCCTGACTACATTTTGGTGCCCAGTGGGGACGATCCTGCTGCACCTGTTATATTTGCTGGAGCGAGATGTCTGGAGACTGACGAATCGTCGAGGACTGAGAAAATACGCAGTATGTCGGTGGCAAAAGACTGCAAGCAGTGATTTGACAGGGACAACTAGATATGTAAGTAGCAGCACAAACTTCTATAATTTCACTCGTCTCATTCCCTACATCCTTTCCCTACTTTTTTCCGTAATGTCAGAGTTAGATGCAGGTGTAGTGTTTGGGAAAGGACAGATAGTGCTAGATCCACCAGCAATAGTTGACTGAGTGAAAAATGTGACAAGCAGAAAAAAATTTGTCAGTGATTGGGAGAGAGGTGAAAGTAGAGAAATTAAAGGGATTTTTTATTGTATGAGACAGGTGCAGCTCCTATAGCACCTGTGACTGGACAAGAATTAAGTGCAGCACAGGTAGGGCTGTTATAATGCCTGTGGCTGGGAAGTTACAGGATTATTGTACAGCACAGGTGGAACTGATATAGCACCTGTGTCTAAGAAATACCGGGAATTTTACAGCACAGATGAAGCAGTTACTGCGCCCACGGCTGGGTCAGTGGTATTGGGGAGTCCTCAAAGCAGGGCAACTGGATATATCTCTTAGCATGAGATTAAGGAAGAAAAACAGTGTGAAAAGAGGAAGGAAGTTCGAACAGACTCCCAAGTCACAAGTCTTCAAACTACGATGAAAGAAGGGTTACTGTGGAATTGTTGTGAATAAATTTTTCCACATTGCTAAGATACAAGAATACAGAGCAGAAGTGCAGAGCCCAAACCACAGAGTTCATGCAGGCCAGTATCGATAAGCAACAGGACAGTGCACGAATCGTTCTGTTTGTATAGGTCGGCCCTGTTCCACCTAGGTTAAGGTAGAATGTATCCTACAGTACACATATTCTCCTCATTAATCGATTACGGTAAATTTCTTTCTTCAGCTTCAAAAATGCTGCATCTTCTTGCTTGTTCGATTTGAATTATGCAGTTTTCTTTTTAAGTTGATTCAGTGGTTCAGCGATTTCAGCAAATCCCGTCATGAATTTGTTGTAGTAATTTACTTTTTCAATGAAAGATTCTACTTCCTGAATATTATTTGGATGAGACAAAGTTTTTATTGCTTTCAAACCTGCCTCGAATGGTTGGATTCCACCTGTACAAATAATGTGGCTTTGGTATTCTTGGTATTGTTTTTGAACACTTCACATTTCTTTCTATTGCATCTGATGCAGTTTTCTGCTACTCACTTGATAATCATGCTCAAACTGTTTTTGTATTCATCCATATTTGTTCCAGTGACAATTATATCATCCACGTAAGTGGAACACGTGCTATGCCAAAAGGTAACCCCTGGTACTTGAACAGTACAAGTGAAGTATTTACTGCTGTCATTTTCAAGCTGCACTTGGAGATCATATGTGCTCTCATGAGACACAAATTAGGCATTACGAAACCCTGATGTTGCAAGATAGCTAGGCGACTACATGTATGCAAGTGAGATTTCTACTTGTCACTTGGTGCACTGCTTTCTTGAAGTTGCATTGTGTTTCCCATGTTCTTTACTTTCTCAAGGATTCCTTATGGCGATTTTCTCTGATGTCTCTTAATTATGTAAGAATGCTTTTATGTTGGTCACTCCAATATTTATTTATTAGCTTGCAGTCTGATGACTATCCAGATTATACATTGTATCGCTTCCATCAATATTGCACAGTCATTGATTTTACAGATCCAACTACACATACATACATTTGCTCTCTAGCAGAAACACATTCCAAGTGTCTTTTTCGTCAAAAGTGCTTGAGATCTGTGGCACAGGACCTGCGTCAAATGATCAATTACAGTACTAATTTCAGATAAAGGTGTTGGGCAAAATTCACTACAGGCATAAAAATTAGTAGATATTGGTGGTTCTTTTAGTTAAATATAATGTTACAATATTGGTGCTTAAACATGGAACTGTGATTTTATGAGCTGCCCCCTCCACCCTTCTTTAAAAAAATGCTGTATGTAATTTGACTAACATTACAATTTGGGTGACCTCAGGTCTGTTCTAGCAGCTGCCTGAGAGCTATTTTCAAATGCTATGAAACATGCATTACTGTACATGCGCAACTATGAAAACGTAGAAAGCCGTATTCAGTGATTGCTCTCCTTAAGCATCTTTCATCCTATTTCTGCTGAGATTCCCACACATAGTGGTGTATCAGCAGCTGATATGTGTGGCAGCAGCAACTGCGTACAGTGTGAGGAAGATGTGCCAGAGGGTAAGATACTTTTGTTAAATAATTTAACAACAGTGTTCATGTTATATTTTATATATATTATTTATGGCAGAGAATATGGAAGTTCTGTTAAACAGTATCCCTTCTCTCCAGACCAATGAGAGATTTTTTAACACTCCACCCTTGTTCCTCACAAGAACCAAATTGTAACTCCACTTTAAACGACCCTGATTCCGTCATAATCACTTACCGCAAGGGACATTTAACAAATAATGCACAGGTTGGTATTACTGTCGATTTTTGATGCAACAACAATGAAAATTATGTCAGTTGTAGTTGGGAACTTGAGGAAAAAGTATGTGTTATTGTTTTTTTTTTTTTTTGACATAAATATGTGAGAGGTAAAAATGAATCCTACAGGGCTCTCGGGTACTATTACTTTTGAAGACCAGAGGTCTTACATCGAGATTGAAACTTAACACAGCAAAAACCTGACAGAAATTCACAGTGTACTAAGTGAAGTTTGTGGTGGGTTTACACTGAACTGTAGTAAAGTTTCACATCGGGTTAATTGTATTCGTGGTGGTCAAAAACATCAGTGGATGTACAAAGCGTGAAACTTGTGGCAGATGCTCCGGAAGAAGGTGGCAGTGCAACTTGTGAGGAACTCATTCAAGCCACATGAATTCCCCCCAGCATCATTACCATATTCTGATAGACGATTTGAAGGAGAGAAAAATTTCTGCGAGATGGGTCCCACACTGACTGCTGAAGAGAAGCAGAAACACCTGGTTATTGCAACCTTGCTCAAACAATGATTCGACCGTGAAGGTCAAGAATCCTTGCGTTGAATTGTCACTATTGATGAAACGTGAACTTTTAAGCAAAGTTGAAATCGCAGTCCAGTGAGTGCAGAGCATCACATTCTTCACGTCCAAAAACTTGGTACGCACTCAGTCAAAGCTCAAGCAAATTATTATTTTTTATTATGATCACAAAGGAATGATCATGACAGAGTCCCACATGGAACAAGTGTTACAGCTGTGTATTATTGTAAATTCATGCAAAACCTGTGCAGAAAAAAAGCACAAAATCTGACCTCAGTTGCTCGAGGCTGGCCAGTCATTCTCCACTATGCTGGTCTACATATCGGCAATGTAGTAGCCCAGAAAATACACAAATACGGATGGGAAGTGTTGCCGTATCCTCCCTACAGACCGGACATGAGTCCACCAGACTTTGACTTGTTTCTGAAGTTGAAAAAACCGGTGCATGAAAGTTGTTATCTGTCTCTGGAAGAGCTTTCTACCACAGTTAGCTTGAGCCATTCAACAGATGAACAGAAGTGGTGTCCTGGGTGGAATAATAGAGATTCTGAGACGTTAGAATTCAGTCATAGAGAAGCAGGGAGACAATATTGAAGGACTATAAATAGATATTGAAAAAAAAGTGTAAGTAAAAAAATCTGTGTGAATTATTTATGAAATGTCCTTCATATTTGTAGTTGCATGGAAGATAATTTTTCCAATTCAAATATGACTGTGCATCTTGTAGAGGACTGTCTGTTCTAATGTGTGTCCCATTGATTGCCCCAATCATACCAGGCATCCTATTTCCCTAGAAATTGGCCTCAATTTGTGCCCTTTCCTCAGCAGACGGCCACTTTTTAATGTCAACTCCTAAACCACTAACAATGTAAGTCAGTCTTTCTATGACAAGGTGCAAAGAATCAATACCAATATTAAATCTGTCTGCCATCTCTCTATAAAACTTGCCATTTAGTGGCCAGTGAACCACAAAGACATCAGAATGTGCTGTAGTGGAAACAGCTGCCTGATACTTATAATAGGTAGAGTTCCTGAATTTTTCACTTAACTGCTCTGTCATATGACACTGCACACTAAAATGTTAAATTTATTTATTTATTTTTTATTTTTTACAATGTAACACTTCCCACTCCTCATCACTCGACAGAAAATCAGATTCTGATTCACTGCACATCTGAATAAATGGCAGTTATAAGTTTCATGTTTCAACCGACTGTAATTCTTTACCACTTCTACAAGCAAAGGTGATTTTGTATAAGTAAAATGTTTGTCTTACAATCAACGATGAAGCATAAACATGAAACGGACACCAGAACTGCAACAATTTGCAAAAGATTGAAGAACCGACCACAAACAATACTCCAGTCACATGGAGTCTACCCCCACTCTAACTCTGTGCGTGTGAGAACCTGGCAGCTTGAAAGGTGCAAAACAATTTTTTATGGGTAGAGTCAGCTGTTTGCTCTCACTGGTTGTACTGCAATCTGCCACATGCCAAGTGGCCAGAGACAGAAGATGGCGCTGCTTATAGATAATATCAGCTCTGTGCATCCACATGAGCCCGCTGACAGCTGTTTATATGGACCTCTCGTCAAAATTTCAATTTTATCACACGTCTTTAAACTCTGTGGCATTTCTCCTGTTTTTTAATTAATTTGACAGTGTAATATTATAAGTGGAGTTTTGAACACAACAATGGTAGCATGTAAAGCAAATCTTCTGAAGTCAAGTTCCATCCACTGCATCACCAACAACCCACCAGTTACTACAACACCAACAGGCAACAAAATTTTGATTAGACAAAAACACAGACTTGGAAAACAAAAGTCAATTCTTCCAAGTGTAATAATAATCCAAATAGGTACATAAGGCAGGAAGTAAGATTTGACCCCAGAAGATTAACTGGAACTCATATTGGATATAATCCTTATCAAGTACAACATACTCCCCAAGATGATAATTAATTTGTTTATAGGCAGAATATCTTATGTTAACTGGGACTTTGTATACAACACACAACCTGGAAAGGGTGCTGGTGAAATGGTGTTTAACAAATTCCTGGAAATACTCATAGAGTTATGGTACTCCTGCTCACCATTAATCAAAAGTAGCCCTAAGCATAAACAGAAAAACAAACAGCTAAAATGGTATACAGATGAGCTAGCTCTCACTAGGGAGGAGATGCTCAGACTGTACAGAATATATAAAAATTCTTGTAAACAAGGACCTGAGCTAGATAATGCTTCTTATAGAGCTTATCTAAAATGTAAAAAAATCTACAAAGACAAACTGTCCTTGGCCAAAAAACACGCATGTGAACATTACATTGAAAGTGCTCCCAACAAATGTAAAGCAGCATGGGATATCATCAACCAATATAATTCACAAACCCACACACAAGATGCAATGCTGGTCCCAGAAGAAGTAAATAATTACTTCCTAACCTCAGTGAGTGAGCTGAAAAACAAAATCAAGCAAAATGGCACTTGTGCACTAGATCATCTTGGTGCTGTGCCCCATAGTATGTATACTTTCCACTGGAATGTTGTCACCCCAGAGGATATTGTAAAAGCTGTGGCAAGGTTCACCAACTCCAAAAGTATGGACTGTTATTGGTTTTCTAACTATGTAATGAAAAAAATAATACACCTTATCTGTCAACTTCTTTCTTTCATTTTTAATATGTGTTTAGAATCTGGAGTTTTCCCAGATGCACTCAAAACTGCTGAAGTAATACCAGTCTTTAAAAAGGGAGATAAGCATCCGCCCCAAAACTATCGACCAGTTTCTATTGTCCCAATTTTCTCTAAAGTTTTTGAATATGTAATGTACAGTCAACTAAATAACTATTTTGATAAGCATGATCTCCTCTCCAACAGACAGTTTGCATATCAGCATGGTAAAAACACCACTACTGCTGTCACTGAGGTTGTTAACCAGGTGTTAACTGCATTCGAAAATAGGGGTCTAGTATCAGTCGTACTGTGTGATCTTAGCAAAGCCTTCGACTGCGTACCATCTAACACCCTACTTGCAAAACTGGAATTTTATGGCATACACAAACCATCTTTGGATGTAATCGAATCATACTTGAGTAACAGGAGACAGTATGTATCAATTAAAAATAGACGCTCCTCACTGAAGGAAGTTCGGACTGGAGTCTCTCAGGGCTCGGTCCTAGGTCCTTTTCTGTTTATCATTGGAATTAATGACTTACCTTACCATGTAGAAGCAAATTCAGTTTTATTTTTTTTATTTTGTTGTGTGTTATGCAGATGATACAACGTTGCTCAATACACACCATGACACAACAGAACTGCATCAGGCAACACAGGAAAAACTAGAACTAGTAATGGATTGGTTTTCTTCTAATGAACTCCTGTGTAATCCTGATAAAACACAAGAACTAATTCTGGGTTTAACTACAGCTGTTGAAAGCAAATCAATAAAATTGTTAGGATTCCTCATTGACTCAAAATTAAACTGGGAGCAACACATTAGCCATATCTGCAAGAGAATAGCAAGAGTGTGTTATCTCATCTGGAGACTGACAGATGTAGTCACTGATGAGTATCTATGTTGTTGTTGTGGTCTTCAGTCCTGAGACTGGTTTGATGCAGCTCTCCATGCTACTCTATCCTGTGCAAGCTTTTTCATCTCCCAGTACCTACTGCAACCTACATCTTTCTGAATCTGCTTAGTGTATTCATCTCTTGGTCTCCCTCTACGATTTTTACCCTCCACGCTGCCCTCCAATACTAAATTGGTAATCCCTTGATGCCTCAGAACATGTCCTACCAACCGATCCCTTCTTCTGGTCAAGTTGTGCCACAAACTTCTCTTCTCCCCAATCCTATTCAATACTTCCTCATTAGTTATGTGATCTACCCATCTAATCTTCAGCATTCTTCTGTAGCACCACATTTCGAACGCTTCTATTCTCTTCTTGTCCAAACTATTTATCGTCCATGTTTCACTTCCATACATGGCTACACTCCATACGAATACTTTCAGAAATGACTTCCTGACACTTAAATCAATACTGGATGTTAACAAATTTCTCTTCTTCAGAAACGCTTTCCTTGCCATTGCCAGCCTACATTTTATATCCTCTCTACTTCGACCATCATCAGTTATTTTGCTCCCCAAATAGCAAAACTCCTTTACTACTTTAAGTGCCTCATTTCCTAATCTAATTCCCTCAGCATCACCCGACTTAATTAGACTACATTCCATTATCCTTGTTTTGCTTTTGTTGATGTTCATCTTATATCCTCCTTTCAAGACACTGTCCATTCCATTCAACTGCTCTTCCAAGCCCTTTGCTGTCTCTGACAGAATTACAATGTCATCGGCGAACCTCAAAGTTTTCATTTCTTCTCCATGAATTTTAATACCTACTCCGAATTTTTCTTTTGTTTCCTTTACTGCTTGCTCAATATACAGATTGAACAACATCGGGGAGAGGCTACAACCCTGTCTTACTCCCTTCCCAACCACTGCTTCCCTTTCATGTCCCTCGACTCTTATAACTGCCATCTGGTTTCTGTACAAATTGTAAATAGCCTTTCGCTCCCTGTATTTTACCCCTGCCACCTTTAGAATGTGAAAGAGAGTATTCCAGTCAACATTGTCAAAAGCTTTCTCTAAGTCTACAAATGCTAGAAACGTAGGTTTGCCTTTCCTTAATCTTTCTTCTAAGATAAGTCGTAAGGTCAGTATTGCCTCACGTGTTCCAGTGTTTCTGCGGAATCCAAACTGATCTTCCCCGAGGTTGGCTTCTACTAGTTTTTCCATTCGTCTGTAAAGAATTCGTGTTAGTATTTTGCAGCTGTGACTTATTAAGCTGATAGTTCGGTAATTTTCACATCTGTCAACACCTGCTTTCTTTGGGATTGGAATTATTATATTCTTCTTGAAGTCTGAGGGTATTTCGCCTGTTTCATACATCTTGCTCACCAGATGGTAGAGTTTTGTCAGGACTGGCTCTCCCACGGCCGTCAGTAGTTCCAATGGAATATTGTCTACTCCGGGGGCCTTGTTTCGACTCAGGTCTTTCAGTGCTCTGTCAAACTCTTCACGCAGTATCATATCTCCCATTTCATCTTCATCTACATCCTCTTCCATTTCCATAATATTGTCCTCAAGTACATTGCCCTTGTATAGACCCTCTATATACTCCTTCCACCTTTCTGCTTTCCCTTCTTTGCTTAGAACTGGGTTTCCATCTGAGCTCTTGATATTCATACAAGTTGTTCTCTTATCTCCAAAGGTCTCTTTAATTTTCCTGTAGGCGGTATCTATCTTACACCTAGTGAGATAGGCCTCTACATCCTTACATTTGTCCTCTAGCCATCCCTGCTTAGCCATTTTGCACTTCCTGTCGATCTCATTTTTGAGACGTTTGTATTCCTTTTTGCCAGTTTCACTTACTGCATTTTTATATTTTCTCCTTTCATCAATTAAATTCAATATTTCTTCTGTTACCCAAGGATTTCTACTAGCTCTCGTCTTTTTACCTACTTGATCCTCTGCTGCCTTCACTACTTCATCCCTCAAAGCTACCCATTCTTCTTCTACTGTATTTATTTCCCCCATTCCTGTCAATTGCTCCCTTATGCTCTCCCTGAATCTCTGTACAACCTCTGGTTCTGTCAGTTTATCCAGGTCCCATCTCCTTAAATTCCCACCTTTTTGCAGTTTCTTCAGTTTTAATCTACAGGTCATGACCAATAGATTGTGGTCAGAGTCCACATCTGCCCCTGGAAATGTCTTACAATTTAAAACCTGGTTCCTAAATCTCTGTCTTACCATTATATAATCTATCTGAAACCTTTTAGTATCTCCAGGGTTCTTCCATGTATACAACCTTCTTTCATGATTCTTAAACCAAGTGTTAGTTATGATTAAGTTATGCTCTGTGCAAAATTCGACCAGGCGGCTTCCTCTTTCATTTCTGTCCCCCAATCCATATTCACCTACTATGTTTCCTTCTCTCCCTTTTCCTACACTCGAATTCCAGTCACCCATGACTATTAAATTTTCGTCTCCCTTCACAATCTGAATAATTTCCTTTATTTCATCATACATTTCTTCAATTTCTTCGTCATCTGCAGAGCTAGTTGGCATATAAACTTGTACTACTGTAGTAGGCGTGGGCTTCGTATCTATCTTGGCCACAATAATGCGTTCACTATGCTGTTTGTAGTAGCTTACCCGCATTCCTATTTTCCTATTCATTACTAAACCTACTCCTGCATTACCCCTATTATGAGTATCTAAAGGTGGTATATTTTGGCCTCTTTCAGTCACACATTTCCTACGGCATATTGTTATGGGGACATTCTTGCTTTGTCAGTGAAATTCTGAAAATTCAAAAAAAAGTAATCAGAATAATAAGCAAAGCTAAGCCCAAGGAACACTGCTGTCCCCTCTTTATCAAGCACATGATATTAACTGGTGAATCTATACATCTACACAGCACTGCTTTATGTCAAAAGCAACTTAAATGAGTTGGAAACCAGAGAGAACATACATTCCCACAACACCAGAGGCAAACTGGACTTTGACATACCAAGACACAGACTCACAGAGACTGCAAACTCGCACAAAATAATGAGTTTAAAACTCTTCAATAAACTTCCAGCATCTGCTCGGTCACTGACCAATAATATTTTCAAACGTATGGTTTATGACTGGCTTCTCAAACACCCATTTTATAAGATAACAGAATACTTTGAAATAAGCATTGACATTAGTATATAAGAATATTCCTAAAAGAAAAGGAATTAAATTGTAAAAACTTTACTATAAAGTTATTGTTAATTGTATATTTAATGTTCAGACCTATTCCGCTGTAAGTGGTCAATGGTGAATAAACTGAATACTGAAATGAATTGTTATCTAATAATCCTTTCCAGACAAAGTTTTTCATCAGGAAACTGACTAGATCACTACATACAAAATCAGGGATGTAAGAGTTTTACAGTGGAATGCAAGATCTGCTACGCCCAACAAAATCTGCCTGGAAAATGAACTTCATTGACAAAAGATTATGGTGACCTGCTTATCAGAAATGTGGTTCTAACCTTCTCTGTCTATAACTTTCAAAGTATATACTTTGACAATATCTGATAGATTAGATGGCAAAGGTGGTGCGACAATTTTGGTTCATAACAGCATACCGTATACTAATGTAGATCTACAGTCATACAGTTCAAATTCACAAGCAGGAGCTATTAAAATTCTTTGCATCTCATATACTTTCTCTATGATGTCTGATTATAATCCACCAACTAATACAACAGAAGCTGAAACACAGAATAAAGTCTTCTGTCTATTAAATATGCTAGTTGTTATATGTGGTTATTTCAGCTCCCACTGCAAGTATTGGGGCAGTGCTTACACAGACAGAGAAGGTGCCAACTTATTGATAGCAATAAAAGATAACCAACTAATTGTAATAAATGATGACTCATCCACCTTAATACACTTTAAAAGACAAACAGCACTAGACAGTGTTCTCCTAGCATTGCCAAACACACTCAACAGGAAGACCAACCTACTTCAAAAAGCACAAAAACTTGTGTATTCATCAGTGTGAAAAATCTGTGTAATGACCTAAGAAATGCAACGCTGGGTGCAGAGGGACATTTAATCCCAAAGAAAAAGTTGGTGGGCTGTGAATAACAGACCCTTCATCATGGTGGAATGCAGACTGCTCTAAGGAAATTGTCAGAAGACGACTTGCACTTGATATTTATGGAAGATTTCTTCTCTAGGCAATTATCCTGTAATTTGTAAAACTCAGGCGGAAAAATGCGGGAGGGGGGGGGGGGGGGGGGGGAGTCTCATTAGCTAACTTACAGTGTGAGCATGAATAAACAGTTGAATACATTTGGGGTGTGGCAGTGTATAAAAAAACTAAGATGTTTATTTTCGCCAGCAGGAAAATCCTGCATTTGGATACGTGGGTTTTGTTTAGAAGCATTCATGGAGACCATGTCCACCAACAGTGCACCAACTTTTCACTGTTCTAACTGCTGACTACACTTCTTATGCCAGCCAGTTAAATACGCACAGCTGCAGAAATTATTCAAGTACATTCCTCAATCTTCCCCTGGGATATTATGCATGAAGGAAGAATTCGTTCCTGATTGGACAACGCAAATTATATTACCAACCACTAAAACAAACGCTAATCCCCGTGATGAAAAATTATTTAGAATAATAACATTATCATCTCACGATCATATGCACTCCAATTTCTTCGCTGCGCATTTAATTTTTTGGAAAAAAAAATCCAAAGGCTGCAACTCAAAAGTAACATATTGTTGCAGGACTGCACCTATGGCTACCTGACTTGCATCGACAACAATTGCCAAAGGTGCGGTCAGATGAGGATGAGCTAGAAGCGTTGCGTCAACTACACATTGTTCCACTGCCTCGAACGAGCGTTGCTTTTCCGTAGACCACTGAATTCTGTCCTTACCTTTAGCGTTGTTATCTGCGAGTTCCGCTGTCAACGGCTCATGTTTCTCCGCCATCCCTGGTTAGTGCCGCCTGTAGAAATTTACCTTTCCTACAAATCTTCGTAATTCTTGGCATGTGGCTGGGGGTGATACTTGCTGTAACGCTTACACCTTCTCCGGCGTTGGAGTAATTCCTGCTGTGGTACCTAAATACCCTAAAAACGTCGCTTGGTTTTGTCCTAGGACACACTTCTTGCAATTAATGGTCACACCATGATCACTGAGACGTTGAAAACATGTGTCAGATGATCCTTATGCTTGGCTGTAGTTTTAGAAAATACTACAATGTCGTCAGTGTAAGCGAAACAAAAATGCAGGCCACGCAAAACCTCGTCGATAAACTTTTGCCATGTCTGGGCTGCATTTTTAAGTCCAAAAGGCAAATACATGTGTTCGAAAAGGCCAAACGGGGTAGTTATAGCTGTCTTTGGGACGTCGTCTTCCGCCACTGGAATTTGCACATAAGCTCTCGCACAATCCACTACACTGAACACATGTGATCCTGAAGCAAATTGTTAAACTCCTGTAAATTCGGTACCGGGTACTTATCTGGTATTGTCCTCGTGTTTAGTGCCCGGAAATCGCCACTGGGTCTCTACGTTTTATCTTTCTTGAGAACTAAATGCAACGGAGAAGCCCACTGGCTGTCAGACGGACGGATCATGTTTTCCTTCAACAATTTCTCAAATTCTTGTTTTGCTATTACTAGGCGGTCAGGGGGTAATTTCCATGGCCGTGCAGACATTGGTGGACTGGTGTGGTTTTGATGAAATATTGCGTATTATGTTTCATATCTTTCTTCTTATATTGTGGTGTAACGATCTCAGAAAACTGTAAACCCATTTGTGACGAATGCTTCTCGCACCTGTTTCATGGGATAAGGTGCCTGGGTGCCTCTTGTACTGCAACCGGAAGTATTGTCTGTTAGACAGCCACTCCTGACATCAGGCGGCAAGCTGGAATTCGCGAGGAAGTCTGCTCCTATTATTGGCTCTGCTACATCAGCTACAACAAACTGCCACTGATATCTCTTTTCCAGTCTGAAATCTAACGGCACAGTTATTTCACCAAATGTCTTAATCACCGAGTTGTTTGCTGCAGAAAACTGTAGGGGCATGGGCTTCACACCAACATTTAAATTCTTGTGTGGGTGTAGGGAGCCATCCGACCCGTGTCTATGAGAAACTTGCACCGTGGATGTTTGTCTGCCACAAAGAGTCTGTGCGAGAATGAATTGTTTTGTTGGCGCTGTAAATACCTCCCACAGCCGGTCGCGCCTATTGGCAGCCGCTCGAGAAGTTTGAGTAATGGCACGGTGGTGAGCATCGTGTTGCACGTTCACCAAAACACTCGTGTGATGCCAACAAAACTGACGTCGACGTGGGCTCGGGCTGTTGCTCCCAGCTGGTGATTGAGGAAACGTTTTCAGTCGTCTCTGAATATTTTTCTCTTTATATCAGTGGCAGTTTGTTGTAGCTGATGTAGCAGAGCCAATAAAAGGAGCAGACTTCCTCGCGAATTTCAGCTTGCCGCCTGATGTCAGGAGTGGCTGTCTAATAGACAATACTTCCGGTTGCAGTACAAGAGGCACCCAGGCACCTTATCCCATGAAACAGGTGCGAGAAGCATTCGTCACAAATGAGTTTACAGTTTTCTGAGATTGTTACACCACAATATAAGAAGAAAGATATGAAACATAATACGCAATATTTCATCAAAACCACACCAGTCCACCAACTACCGTTTGCTCATGCTGCGCCGTTAATGTCTCTGCTTGGCATGACAGTTGCTATACTGCATTTGACAACTGTTGCAACTCGTCCTGTATATCTGTATGGTACTTCCACACTGTGTTGCTGTGGCCATCTCTGTTGACGCTGCTGTATAACATCGTGGAAGCTCTGTGATTGGAGGTAGCGGAAGTGAAATTGTTTACTGTACTAGGTCAGCCGTCTCTGCCAGATTGTCTAAATTTGATTCCATGCGTGAATGTACGATGGTTTACACTGATACAGGTAGGTGACCTGTCCACAGCACTTGCAGCACTGAGTCTGGCATTTCCGTGTCCGCTGCGAGGCTTCTCAGGCGTCGGAGATACTGCAAAGGCGTCTTTCCTCCCATCTCTTCGATTTGTTGCTCGACCGACTTGGAAACCCGTTGCATTAACGCTGACTTCAGGTGTTGGTAACAGTTTTCAGATGATGGGCTGCCAATTATATCTTAAACCATAGATGCGTAGTTTCGGTCCAACTGACTTACCACATAGGCGAACTTTGTTTTCTCGTTTGTTATTCCACTATACAGGAAATTTCCTTCTGCCTGTGCAAATCAAACTTTTGGGTTCTGTGGCCAAAACGGCGGTAAATGTTGAACCACCCATGACATTAAACCTGTTTCTGATCCGCCGCTGTTACGAAACGGCACGGATGAATTTTCAATTAGACTTGCTTGAACTCCGCTGCTATCGTCTTCCTGCCGTCCAAGTTTTGTACGTGATTGAGTCCTTCCGTTCTTGTGGTCACTTTTTCTTGTTTGCTAATTTTCGTGTTTGTAATATCGGAGGCACCACTGCATGCATGCAGTTAATGCATGTAGTTTCTAAAACTACAACCGAGCATAAGAATCATCTGACACAGGTTTTTCACCTCCAAGTGATTATGGTGCGATCATTAATTGCAAGAAGTGTGTCCTAGTACAAAACCAAGCGACATTTTTAGGGTATTTAGTTACTGCAGCAGGAATTACTCCAACGCCGGAGAGGGTGTAAGCGTTACAGAAACTATCACCCCCGGCCACATGCCAAGAATTGCGAAGATTTCTAGGAATTGTGAATTTCTACAGGCGGCACTTACCAGGGACGGCGGAGAAACAGGAGCCATTGACAGCAGTACTCGCAGGTACCAATGCTAAAGGTAAGCACAGAATTCAGTGGTCTATGGAAATACAACGCTCGTTCGAGGCAGTGAAGCAATGTGTAGTTGACGCAACTCTTCTAGCGCTCCCTGATCCGACCACACCTTTGGCAATTGTTGTCGATGCAAGTCAGGTAGCCATAGGCGCAGTCCTGCAAAAATATGTTACTTTTGTGTGGCAGCCTTTGGCATTTTTTCCAAAAAATTAAATGCGTGGCAAAGAAATTGGAGTGCATATGATCGTGAGTTGCTGGCGGTTTCTGAGGCAATCAAATATTTCAGAACGTGAGTAGAGACCAGAGACTTCACCGTTTTCACGGGCCATAAACCCTTAACGTTTGTTTTCAAACAGCGAGGCAAACACAGTTCTCCGAGGCAACGCAGACAGGTTGAATTTATAGCTCAATTCACAACCGACATACAGAATATAGCAAGGGCAGTCAATTTTGCAGCAGATTATCTTTCCCAAATAAATGGCTTATCCCAAACTATTATCTGTCACGAGTTGGCAATGGCACAAGAGAAGGAAGCAGAGTTGCAGCATTTCCTCTTGAATGAGAATACTGGTCTCCATCTAGTGCAAATTAGATTACCGAACTCGAGCCTCAAAGTTTGATGCGATGTCTCTACAGGTAGAAAGCACCCATTTGTGCCAACAGACGAGCATTTCATAGTGTTCACGATCTGGCCCATCCTGGCATTAGGAGCACGATCCACCTGGTGACAGAACGTTTTGTGTGGCCCAGGCTAAGCAAAGAATGCAGGAGATGGGCACAAGAATGTTTGGCCTGCCAAAGAAGCAAAGTGGGTCGTCACGCCCATCCTCCGTTAGGGACTTTTCATGACAGTTGCGAAAGATTCGTTGATGTCCATCTTGACTTGGTGGGACCATTACTGCCGAGATGGTTTTCGCTAACTTCTCACAATAATTGATCGAGATATCCGTTGGACAGAAGCCGTTCCGATAGTGGACATTTCAGCAGAAACGACAGCAAAGACCTTCATGTGCGTGTGGATAGTGCATTTTGGATGTCCTGTACATGTTACCACAGATAGAGGCGGACAGTTTGAGTCAACTTTATTGCAACAGTTAGCCAAGCAGTGTGGAATGAACCGTCTCAAAACTACCAGTTATCATCGCAAGAGTAATGATATGGTCGAAAGATGGCATTGGACTTTAAAAGCAGCTCTTATGTGTCATGAACGTAAATGGACATAGGCTCTGCCTTTGGTATTGCTCGGTTTACGGACTGCTTACAAGCCTGACTTAGGCACATGTACCGCAGAAATGGTGTATGGCCAGAATATCCACGTTCCAGCGGACTTTATAGAAGACAAGAGTCCTACGACAGGAGAATTTGACACATCACCTACACTCATTGTGCAGTTACGACAAGTGTCGCCTCTGGGCACAATCACACGCACTAGGCATGGACATCAACCAACTTTCATGCGCAAAGACTTGAGCAGTTGTACCCAGATTATGTTGAGATTAGACATCGTCAAACCACCATTACAACATCTGTATTTGGCGCCTTACGAAATTTTGCGCCGAAACACGCATACGATCGAAATCTCCTACAATGGGAAGTCAACAGTGATGTCAATAGAGTCAAGCCACCACCGAGGATATCAGAGTAAACAATTTCTCTTGTGCCTCCACCATTCAGTCAGCAGACATCGCCCGAGTGAGTGCCGCATAGACATACACGAACAGGTCGGCGGGTACGCTTCAAGTTCCCATATGTCCCGGCTGCTCCGCACTTTAAGCAGGGATGCTGTGTGTCGAATGACAGTGATTTCGGGTGGTCGCGCTAAAAGCTGAGGCGTTCCAACGCAGCGGAACCCCTTTTGTTCCTTGATTATTCTCAGTTTTTGTATTTCACCACTTTGTTTTGGTTTCTCGAATTTTTTGTGAGTTTTTGTGTGACTGCTAATTTGATTGTGTTTTGTGGATGCAGTCAAACATTAAAAACCAAGTAATGCTCTCAAGAAGCTCTGTGTTAGTTCAGCAATATATATTAGTAACTTCAGGGGGAATCTCATTAGCGAACTTACAGTGTGAGCATGAATAAACAGTCGAAAACATTTGGGGCGTGGCACAGTATAAAGTACCAAGACATTGATTTTCGCAGGAAAATCCTGCATTCAGATACGTGGGACTTGTTTGAAAGCATTCACGGATAGACCGTGTCCACCAACAGTGCACCAACTTTTCACTGTTCTAACTGCTGGCTACAGTTCCTATGCCAGCCAGTTAAATACGCACAGCTGCAAAAATTATTCAAGTACATTCCTCAATCTTCCCCTGGGCTATTATGGATGAAGGAAGAATTCATCCCTGATTGGACAACACAAATTATATTACCAACCGCCAAAACAAACGCTGGTCTCCGTGACGAAAAATTATTTAGACTAATAGCACTATCATCTCATATCGGTAAAATACTTGAGCATGTAATTAAAACTAAACTGGAATGGTGGCTTGAAAGGAGAAAACTTTTTCGCAAGGGAAAAAGACTGACGGAAAAAACAGTTTCTAGATCTTTGGTGTAACATATAGTTCTTAGGGCGTGTAGTTCGATATCGTATCGAAAACGCTCAATTAAAAATGATTTGATGCCTGACACCGTCAGAAGATACATCCACATTTAATAATTTTTGCAGT
Source organism: Schistocerca americana (assembly GCF_021461395.2). NCBI lineage: Eukaryota > Metazoa > Arthropoda > Insecta > Orthoptera > Acrididae > Schistocerca > Schistocerca americana. The sequence goes on along the minus strand of NC_060128.1, from coordinate 199,352,869 downwards.
AAGACTTGTAGTAATACGTTGTCATAGGGTCCTGAAACATCTACAAAAAGAGGATTTGTTTCTTTTCATAAGCTATCTGAATTTCAGTAGATAAATTGGAGAATTTACTGAGCCACGTTCGGAAAGAATCTTCAACATATTCGGAGTTTGAAGCAAACTTACATTTATAAAAATATTCGTGTATCAGAAAATCGAGCGTGCCTATCACAATAAGGACAGATAGCAACAGTGACATATGGTTTTCGTACATGAAATATGTATTTATGTTATATGTGGTCTATGCTAGACGTCTGTGTAGAAGCGAGATTCAAACCGGCCTGTATGTTACATCTTTGGCTACACTGAGCAATTCAGTAATTATTTGTGATGTAAACTTTGGCTGCCCACTGCACGTAGAACATAAACAAAGTTTTGGAGGTTGGCGACAAATATACGCAATGTGTGCTGTTTAGAATGTGTGTCTGATTTGATAATATGTACCTGACAAACGTTCTTTTGAAGAAAGTAAAGAGCAAGTAAGCAATGAAAAGTATTCGATTTTAGGTGCAGTTAACAGGATTAAGACACTTTTGTTTCGCTGGATAATTTAGTGAAATAGCTGTTCCCTTGTTAAAATGATGTATTTGTCTCTTTGCCAGGCACGTTATGGTGCTCCTGGAAAGCGTCGTAAGTGGGCATAAAATAAGGAGAATAAGAGAACGCTTAGCGGACAAAATGGAATTAATATATTTTGATCCATACAGTATGTATTTCACTGTCTGTTTCACTGGGGATGCCCTGGGATTTTCATTTTCTAATAATTTGTTTCTCTTACAGTTCAGAAGGATTCCGTGTATAAAGAAATAAAGAAGATTAGAAGCATATAAACGAGTTGTATGTGTGCTTTGTTGTATTAGAAAATAAAATATTTTTTGATAACATGAAACGAAGCTTACGTCATTGCTTTATTTTCCTCACCTCAACGGCCGTCACGCCCGTGAAGTTTCGTAATATTATGTTGTTGAAAAAATAATAGGTTTCCACACTTCCCAGAAAGTATTACCACGAACTTCAGACAACTAATTTGGTGTATATGTAGTACATCAACTATGTGCAATGCAACGGGTAAGCACTACCAAAATGTTGCTGGTGAATTAGACAAAATCCTTTAAAGCTATGTGGTGGTTAATTGATGCAAATGTCGGAAGACAATAAATAAAGAGTAGCACCTCCAGGTCATTGCTATTTTATTAATTTTTTAAACAATTGTGATAAGTTCTCATTTAGGAAGAATGTTAGATAATCTCACATTCGTATTGTCTGTTGTATCCAGTGTTTGGTAAATTTGACTAGGTGTAGTGTCATCAGTTTGGCATTGAACCAATTCAACCACAACTTCTATTCACTTTTTAGATTCTTTCGGACATCAGTCAAGGAAAAAAATAGTCCAGTGAAGCAAATTCTGCAGCGAGTTTCTTGGTATGTGTGTCATCGATACAATTTCAAAATCCGAAAATGTTTTCTTATAGTTGTTTCAATATTCCCCCTTTATGTGCATAGCAGCATTTCGTCTGTAACTCAGTTTTTTTTAAAAAAAATTGAATATACGGTATAATAACCACTGCCTTAGTGTATTTGCATTACAGAAAGAGTTACTGATCACTGCTGTAGCTTGCTCTTTTTGAACAAGCCCTGGCCTTCCTCCGATCTGTGAACTCATTTGACTAGCCCTTAATGGGAAGAGTAGGCTTATAGAACTATTTTCTTTGTAGGCAAAGGAATACAACAAATGAGAAAAAACATTTACTGACTGAGGTAGGGTCAGATAGGGTATTTGTAAACTAGCGGTAATTGGAAACAGCAGGCATAAAATTTTGCTGTAGAGACATTTGTTCCAATTGTAGGCTGCACAGTTTCAGCCATCATTTCGTATCATGACATCAGTTCCCTTTCTCTCTTTATTGTTAAATTTTGTTAATTGTTAAGCTTTTTATGTTGATGTGTCTAACAGCTCCAGAAAGGAAGGAGATTGTATTTTTTTTCTCTTTATTTATTGGTAAGTTGAATACACAATATTTTATCATTCCCAAATTAGATTATAAAAATGAAAGTACTTGATTTTGAGTTAAATAAGAACCATTGCATATTTAAATTTGCCCTCTAAAAATTATGAATTGCGGTAGTTGGGTACAGATACTAAATGGAGAGTGCAGAAAGTAGGGTTATGGTATTCCATCTCAGGTCTTGAAAAAAAGCCATGGAGCTATATTAAAAAGTGTTCAGATTCTGGTTTCTCCGTCAATAATGTATCAGGGGCTACACATGATGATGTGAATAAGATTAAAACATTTAGGGAAGTAGAAGCAGACTATTGTCCCAAAAATCAGCCTATGGGGTGGAAATAACGTTTTTCTGAGGGTCAACAATTAAAGAATAAACAGAAGTTAAATCTGACCCTTTATACAACCCTTGCATTATTTTATTCTTATTTCTTCTTTAGGCGTATAACTGGATAAATTATATCTTGGCCACCATTAAACTCTCCCTACTAATATTGAAGCTACACTGGCCAACTCTTTACCTTCGTGTGCAGAAATTTAAATGTGACAGAGGAACTTAGGTCATTGGTACAACACTATGTTAACCAGTACACATGGAAGACTCCATTTGAAGATTGTCATGCTGGGGAGGACTTGAATCAGACCTTTACAAAACACAATCTCTCTATTTATTTGAAGAAACCTTAGCACTTTCAAGAGTCCAGAAAGAATGCTAGATCCATTTGTAGTTTGTGCCTTATACAATGAACTGAATAATTCTATTAAATATGTGGGTCAAAAGATAATGAGAGATCATTCTTTGCCTACAGTGTAATGAGTCTGGGCTTGGCGTAATACTTACTCCAGGAGCCTTCATGTTGCTTTACAAAATGAGTATATAGAGGAGCATAAGTTTTATGAGTAATTCACCACAGCTTTTGTCCATCACAAACAAATATGTCAAACAAATCACTAATTACTCAGTCGAAGTGTGTTTTGATATTTGATGGTCATACTAGCCATGTCAGTCTAAGATTAGTGGAAATGGGTGTATGAAATAACCTTAATTTAGTGTGCTTCCCGACTGATTTATCTGACACACTGCAACAAATTTGTGTTTGGCACTGTTAAAACAAAAGGAGGGGGGGGGGGGGGGGGGAGCTTAGCTTTATATTTTTGCGCATGGGGACGCACAGGATAAATGTAAACTTATTCTGTCCATTAGAATCAACAGATTAACAAATCCACGGCTAGAGTTGCATTTCAGGTCTATTATCTCTGAAAATTACAAAAATAGTCGTTTAAATTTAGCAAGCTAGAAATTACTTCAAACCAAAGTGAAAACTTTTCAATATCGTATCCAGTTACCCTGTCTGACCATACCAATTTTATATACCAAAACCAGTATCTGCCTGATTATATGTCAGAACCTGCCAGGAGTTGGTGCATAACTTGTGAATTTACAAATGTTTGTACATTGAACATTATACAGTACAAATCTGCGCCACATACTTAACAGTGATTTTTGTAGCTTATTTTCAAATTTTGTTTTGATATTCATTTATCAAGCCGCTTTGTTATGTGTGAACCATTGAGAACTGAAGACTTGGAGATCAACTGCAACTGTTGATATGTGAAGCTGTGGATATTTATTTTATTTATATACTTATTCCTTAGGTCTTCTAATGCGTATGAGACCCATGGATGTGGAATGACTTAAAGAATGTACAGATGTATTTTCATACAACATAGTGTTTACTTTACAAAAACAGGCATAAGACATAGGTTATTTTATGAAAACAGTTTCAGGGAAAGTACATAATATAAAATTACAAAAAAAAAAAAAAAAAAAAAAATTAAGGTATATCTAAATTTTATGCTTCTATGTTGAAAAATTCATTGAACGAATAAAAGGCTTTCTCAAATAAATGTATCTTTAATTTATTTTTAAATAATGATTTGTAACTACGTAGACGCTGATGGAGCTTGGCAGTGAATTAAAAATTTTAACACTGGAGTACTGTACCCTTTCTGCACGTGAATTAAGATTGTTAAGTTCATAACGGAGATCAGCCTTCCTCCTGGTGTTGTCATCGTGGAACATTTCGTTGGTTTCATAATGGGCAGTATAGCCAACCGTGAAACTCGTGACGGAGTAAATATATTGGGATTTCATCGCAGGTATCCTGAGCTTCTTGAACAGATTCAGCAGGAGGCTTTCAGTTGTACTCTGAATAATATTTGGACCACTTTTTTCTGCTGCAACAATATTTTGTTTGATGAATGTGGATTGCCCCAGAAGATAGTGCCATAGCACATGACGGAGTGTAAGAACCCAAAGTAAGTAGATTTTGTGACACTGACGTCTCCAGGTTTTGAGATTGTCATAGTGGCAAAAGTAGCACAGGACAAACGTTTCACGGTTTGGAGGATATGATGTTGAAAGCTGACCTTACTGTCTATGACCAGACCTAAGAATTTGGTGCAATTTACTCTTTGTATTTGCCAACTGTCATGTAAGATAGGAATTTATTGTGGGACTTTGTGGTCAAAGCTGAAGTGGATGTAACTGGTTTTGCTCAGGTTTTGCTGTCATTGAATTTGCTCCAAACCAGGTTAAGAGTTCTCAAAGTAATTTGTTGGCTTCGGCTTCTATTTCAGTGGACTGTTTGTTGTTTATCACAATACTAGTATCATCAGCAAACATAGTAAACTTGCATGTTTTGTATGACAAGGTAGGTCATTTATTTAAATAGGGAACAGCAGTGGACCGAGGACTGATCCTTAGGGACTCCACGGAGTACAGTGCCACCGTCGGACTCCGCCTCCTCCCTTACCTGCTATGCTGCTCCTATCAAGAGTTACCTTCTGCTCCTCATCATTTAGGTAAGATAGTAGCCACTTTCCCACAATCCCTCCAATGTCATAGTCGCTTTGCCAACAAGTATTTTGTGATCCGCAAAGTAGAAAGCATCAGAGAGATCACGAAAGATCCTGGCTGACTTCATTTTTTTGATTAAGGGATTCCAATATGTCATTTGTGAATGAAAATATTGCGTCAGTAGTGGACATACCTTCTCAGAAACCAAACTATTACTGACAACATTAAAATTTTTGAGGGACCACATTCTGGAATGCAGTAATTTTTCGAGGACTTTTGCGAGACCAGCCAAAAGAGAGATAGGACAATAGTGACATGTAGTGTATCCCTTTGTGTGGAGAAGCCTCACTATAGTAAACTTCATTCCATTGGGGAAGACACCCTGATATGTAGAGGCATTAAATATGTGGGCTAAAACTATGGATAGTTGATCACAGTAGGCTTTCAGCAGTTCACTGGAAATATTATCTACACTGGATGAGCCTTTGCTTTTTAATGATGCAATGGTTTTCTTTACCTCGTTTCTGGTTATGGGAGAAATACTTATTTCACTTAATGAACTGGGAAACTGGTGTTTCAGTATATTCGTAGGACTCTCTAAAGAGACATTGCAGCCTATTTGTGTAGCAGCACTTATGAAGTGGTCATTGAAGATTTTGCAACTCTCTTGATTGCGTATATGTTCATTATCAATATTTAAAACAAAGTCTACATTTTTATGAGCTCTGCTGACACCTGTTTTGATCCTGATTATGTCTGAGATTGGTTTGAATTTATTAAAGGATTGGTTGATTTTGGTGTTAAAATATGAACTTTTTGAGTGTTTAATTGCTTTGCTTAATATTTTACAGTACTTTTTATAACGATTTATGTGGTGAGGATTTCTTGACTGTTTTGCTGTGATGTACAGTTCACATTTGTGTTTGCAGGATATCCTTATCCCATCGGTGATCCACAATTTTCTTATGATTTCTTCGGGTCAATTCCTATAAATATTTTTTGGGGAAGGAAACTTCAAATGATGCAATTTCATTGCTAAACAGATTATATTTGGAACTGACATCTGTTTCACCGTATATGTGATTCTAGTTTACATTTTGGAGGCATAACTTAAAGGCTTTAATTGTTTCATCATTTATGGGCCTGACTACCTTCCATTGGAGCTCAATTTTATTGTGGCAAGTAATCGTATTTCGAATGGTGAGTCTCTGATCCGAGGGGCCATTCAGTATTTTACTGTCCAGGTTTACTTGCTCTACAAATACAGTGTCTATTGAAGTACGACATCTCTTTTAGAATTAAATAGGTGCCGTAAGAGAAAGTCAGGCTACTTCAAAAAAGGTTGAGATTGCCTGATGGCGTTCTATATATTGCTACAATTAAGATAGTAGAATTGCTTACAGAATACTCAGTGCCATGTGCTTTGAAGAGTTGCTCTAAACAAAAATTGTGTTCATAGATTGCATTACAGTTTACACAGATTTCTATGAAAATAGCGACACAACCTTCTTTTCTTTGTTTTCTGCAGTATAAAGACCTAAGATCATACTCAGGTATTACGAGTCTTTCCATTCCCGAACAGTATGTGATGCTCTGTGAAGCACAGTATGTGGGCATGATCTGTACTTCTGTTGTCGTCCACGTTGACATAGAGTTCATTTAGTTTATTACATGAACCTCTAATATTCTGGCGGAAGACTTCCGTGCCTTCCTGTGATTTTGCAAACCATTCGTTTGATATGGTTTGTTTATATGCACTACCATTTGTTGAGTCGAGTTGTTCTGAAATTGCTGCATTTAGAAGGGCACCTAATTCTTTTTTTCCTAACTTGTTTAGGTGCATTTCACGCATAGTAAACAGCTTTACTAAAATTGCTTGCATCTACAACACAAGTAAAGGTATTAGAACAAATTACTTTTATTTTTGTCAATTAGCACAATCAATTGGACTACTGGTTTCAGTCAGCAATGACCATCTTCATATCAGTTTTATAACATATCCTAATATAATAAAGCCATAGAGGCATCATCACAAAATCTACACAGAATCAGCTTAGCATCACCGCACATGTAATATGTTGTAAACTAGGTCACAGTGTTTGCCAAGTCGTACTGTCGAATTAGACTGGAGCACAAAAGATCTAGACGATTACACTATAGAGGAGTGGAGATTACTCACTCAAAATTACAGACATCATATGGGTATGTGGGATTTTGAAAAGGCCGAGACAGGTAGGGAACTTAATAAGAGAAAAGGAGAACCTAGCGTGCAGGAATTACTCAATGACTATTTGACAGACAAAATTAATGCACTGAAAGTGGAAAGCATAGAAAATGATCTATTAAGGGAACAAAGTTTGGAGAAGGAAGGAACTGAAAATGTATTGCCAATCATAGAAATCTATGTTTGTGACGAGAAAATGTATGTGGTTATCAATTCTGGGATCAACGTGTCAGCTGTGTCAGATTTTTTTTTAAGTAGACATAAGAACATGAAATTGTTAATTTTTCCAGTCACTGGTGTATAAATTGGAACTGCAACAGGTGGGTTGAGCAAGCCCGTAACAGGAGGAATGCTAGTAGAATTTCAAAGCGACAGATTTCAGTTTTGAATGAGTTGCTTTATTGTGAAAGGACTAACAAAATATGTGTTGGGCACTGATTTTATGATGAAGCATAAAACTGTGTTATATTATAAGAAAAAAAAATGCTTAAGACTTGAACAAGAGGATAGAAAAGAAAGAATAAAATTCAGCATGGTGTTCAGTAGCGATCAGCAAATGCTAATTTGTGTGTTAAAATTATGAGGGTAATCTAGAAAGTAAAGTTACAAGAATTTTTTGAGTAAAAAAAATTAATTTATTTTCATAAAATTTCCATGAATTGTAGTATAGGTCTTGGATTATTTTTCCTTATAATCACCATTTACCTCAATACATTTTGTCATCCATAGAACAAGTTTTTTGATTCCAGGTTCCTAGATGTCTTCTACCATCTTTTTCAGCCAGTTGGTCACTTCGATTTTCACCTCGTTGTCATCGGAAAAGTGTTTTCCACAACCATGTTCCTTCAATTTAATGAACACATGATAGTGACTAAGTGTGAGATCAGGGGTGTGAGAGGGGCAGCATAAAACACCCAACCAAATTAAGTCTACAACTCTTGTGTTGCTTGATCGGTGTGTGGACACACATTGTCATGAAAGAGACAGACTCCCATTGTCAGCATCCTGTGTCGTTTGTTTTCTATGGCTCTGCAGAGTTTCTTCATGGGCTTACAACATCTTGCAGCATTTATTGTTTCAGCTCTTTCCAAAAAATCAGTGACCAGAACCCCTTTTCTGTCCCAAACCACTGACACCATGATTTTCCTCACAGTTTGCTGAGATTTGAATTTTTTGGCTGAAGGAGAATGAGTATGGTGCTACTGCATTATAGACGTTTGCTCTCTGGAGTATGATGATAGGCCAAGATTTCATCTCCTGTCCCTACAGAGTTGAGAAAAGCCTCGCCTTCAGTCTCAAAACGGTCAAGAAATTTGTGTCACTGACTGTTCATTTTGTGTGCTTGTAAGCATCTTGGGCACACATCGTGCACACAACTTGCAATAATGTAGTTGATAAGTTACAATTTCATGAACAACAGTTCGTGAAATGTTTGGACAAACTGCTGCATGCAGGTCATCAATTGTTAAACGGCCATCAGCGAGATGTTCTTCAATTTTCTGCACCACATCATCAGTCACAACAGGCAGCCTTCTGCTGCTGTCTTCATTGTGAATTTCTGTCCTTCCAAGATTAAAATTCCATACCCATTCCATCACATGCTGCCTTGACAAACATCCACTCCATAAACTGAAACAATTTTGCGATGAATTGCAGCGGTTTTCACGCCCTTAGCATTTAGGTAGCGAATTACAGCATGCACATCGCACATGGCAGGAGCCGGAATGAGAACACTCATTTCTAACAGTCACCACAATGCTAATCAACAAGCTACTGATTGTTGGGAATGCTCTTTCCTTCCACTGGCTTCCTGCTTCATGGCAGTGGTGCGAACTTCCCCAGTGGTCATTCCATGCTAAGGTACATGCCTTGTAACCTTAGTTTACAAATGCCCCTCATACATTTACATTTACATTGACACTCTGCATGCCACCATACAGTGCAGGGCAATGATTACCTTTTACCACCATTAGTCATTTCCTTTCCTGTTTCATTCGCGAATAAAACAAGGGAAAAATGACTGTGTATGTTCCTCTGTACAAGCCCTAATTTCTGTTATCTTATCTCCATGGGCCTTACGTGCAATGTATGTGGGCAGCAGCAGAATCTTTCAGCAGTCACCTTCCAATGCCAGTTCTCTAAATTTTCTCAATAGTGTTTATTGAAAAGAAAGCCACCTTCCCTTAGAGATTCCAATCTGAGTTCCCAAAGTATCTTCTTAATACTTACGTGTTGTTCGAGCCTACTGATAACAAATCTAACAGCCCACCTCTGCATTGCTACAATATCTTCCTTCAGTCCGACCCGATAAAGATTCCAAACACTCTCACAGTACTCGAGAATGGATCGCACCAATGTCCTATATGCAGTCTCCTTTAAAGGTGAACCGCACTTTCCTAAGATTCTCCCACTAAACTGAATTCAATAATTCACCTTCCCTACCACATGCTCATTCCATTTCATATTGCTCTGCAATGTTATGCCCAGATATTTAAACGACTTGACTGTGGCAAGCAATACACTACTAATACTATATCCGAACATTACAGGTTTGTTCTTCCTACTCATCTGCATTAACTTACATTTTTCCACATTTTTCATTCATGACACCAACTAGAAATTTTGTCTAAGTTGTTTGTATCTTCCTACAGTCACTCAACTTCAGCACCTTGCCGAAACACCACAGCATCATCAGCAAACAACTGCAGATTGCTGCATATCCTTGTCTGCCAAATCATCGATGTATATAGAGAACAACAGTGGTCATATCACACTTCTCGGGTGCACTCCTGATACCCTTATCTCTGATGAACACTCGCCGTCAAGGACAACTTACTGGGTTATATCACTTAGAAAGTCTTTGGGCCACTCACATATCTGTGAACTTATTCCATACGCTCTTATCTTCATTAACACCGTGCGATGGAGCACTGTGTCAAATGCTTTCTGGAAATCTAGAAAGATGGAATCTGCCTGTTGGCCTTCACCCATAGGTCACAGTATGTCATGTGAGAAAAGGCCAAGCTGAGTTTGCACGAGCGATGCTTTCTACAACCGTGCTGATTCGTGGGCATACTTCTCAGTCTCAAGAAAGTTTATTACATTCAAACGGAGTATATGTTCAAGGATTCTGCAGCAAACCAAAGTTAGCAATATTGGCCTGTAATTCTGTTGTTCATTCTTTTATTCTTCTTACATACTGGAGTTGCCTGCACTTTTTCCAGTTGCTTGGGACTTTGTGCCGGGCGAGAGATTCAGGAGGCCAACACCAAAGGGTACACTCTGTAAAATCCAACTGGGATACCAGTGATTTATTTGCTTTCAAATTTCTCAGTTGTTTCTCTACATCAGGGATGCTTATTACTGTGTCATCCATATGGGAGTCCGACCGATGCTCAAATAACTGTATATTTGTACAATTCTCCTCTGTGAATAATTTCTTGAACATGAAATTTAAAACTTTGGCTTTCATTTTGTTATCAACTACCACACCAAACTAGACAACATGGGGGTGAATGGAAGCCTTAGATCCACTTACCAATTTTATATAGGGCCAGAATTTTCTTTGGTTCTGTGCCACATTTTTTGCTTAGGTATGATGGTGGTTGTAGTTCTATGCTTTGTGCCCATATCTTTTCTCAGATGCACGAGTCTCTACTAACCTTTGCTTGTCATCATTCATGCGTTCTCTTTTGAACCGAGGGTGCAACTGCCCCTGCTTCCTCAGCATTTTCCGAATTTTGTTATTAACCATTTTGTGGGTCTTTTCCATCCTTTTTTCACTTACTCGGCACATAACTCTTCACACCACGATTTACAGTCTTCTTAAACTTTGCCCATAATTTTTCTATGCCCATCTTTCTGGATAAATTGATGTCAGTTCACTGTCTAAGTGGGTTGATAACAAATGCTTATCTGCTCTGTCTAGCAGAAATACTCACCTAGCTTTCTTGGCTGATTTATTGACTTTTGTAACCATAGATGCTATAATGACATCATGATTGCTAGTCCCCTTTTCTATACTGCATTGCCAATAAGGTCCAGCTCATTTGTAGTTACAAGGTCTAATATATTTCCACTCTGTGTGGGTTTCCGTGATAGCCGTTAAAGACATTTTTCAGAAACATGTTTGAAAGCATTTCACACAGTTTTCTGTTAAGTCAATATAACAACTTTTTTATTTTTAACTTTTTTCTTAATTTATATCTAAAAATTCCTCTATGGAGTAGGAGGAGTTGTCATTCAGAAATTCTTTTAATCTCTTCTTAAATACATGTTGGTTATCTGTCAGACTTTTGATACTATTTGGTAAGTGACCAAAGACTTTAGTGGCAGTATAATTCACCCCCTTTCTGTGCCAAAGTTAGATTTAATCTTGAATAGTGAAGATCATCCTTTCTCCTAGTATTGTAGTTATGCACACTGCTATTACTTTTGAATTGGGTTTGGTTGTTAATAAAAAATTTCATAAGAGAGTATATATACTGAGAAGCTTCTGTGAATATCCCTAGATCCTTAAATAAATGTCTGCAGGATGATCTTGGGTAGACTCCAGCTATTATTCTGATTACACACTTTTCTGCAATAAATACTTATTCTTCAGTGATTAATTACCCCAAAATATGATGCCATATCCAAGCAATGAGTGAAAATAGGCGTAGTAAGCTAATTTACTAAGATGTTTATCACCAAAATTAGCAATGACCCTTATTGCATAAGTAGCTGAACTCAAACGTTTCAGCAGATCATCAATGTGTTTCTTCCAATTTAATCTCTCATCAATGGACACACCTAAAATTTTTGAATATTCTACCTTAGCTAAATGCTCCTGATTAAGGTCTATATTTATTAATGGCGTCATACCATTTACTGTACGGAACTGTATGTACTGTGTCTTTTCAAAATTCAGTTGGAGTCCGTTTACAAGGAACCACTTAGTAATTTTCTGAAAGACATTATTGACAATTTTATCAGTTAATTCTCGTTTGTCAGGTGTGATTACAATACTTGTATCATCAGCAAAGAGAACTAACTTTGCCTCTTCATGAATATCAGGTGTGATTACTATACTTGTATCAACAGCAAAGAGAACTAACTTTGCCTCTTCATGAATATAGAATGGCAAGTCATTAATATATATTAAGAACAACAAAGGACCCAAGACCGACCCTTGTGGAACCCCATTTTTGATAGTTCCCCGGTCTGAGGAATGTGCTGATCTTTGCATATTATGAGAACTGCTTATTTCAACTTTCTGGACTCTTCCAGTTAGGTACGAGTTAAACCATTTGTGCACTGTCCCACTCATGCCACAATACTTGAGCTTGTCTAGCAGAATTTCATGATTTACACAATCAAAAGCCTTTGAGAGATCACAAAAAATCCCAATGTGTGGTGTTCGGTTATTCAGATCATTCAAAATTTGATTGGTGAAAGCATATATAGCATTTTCTGTTGAAAAACCTTTCTGGAAACCAAACTGACATTTTGTTAGTACTTCATTTTTACAGATATGTAAAGCTACTCTTGAATACATTACTTTCTCAAAAATTTTGGATAAAGCTGTTAGAAGGGAGGTTGGACGGTAATTGTTGATATCAGATCTATCCCCTTTTTTATGCAAAGGTATAACAATAGCATATTTCAGTCTATCAGGGAAAATGCCCTGTTCCAGAGAGTTATTACACAGATGGCTGAGAATCTCACTTATCTGTTGAGAACAAGCTTTTAGTATTTTGCTGGAAATGCCATCAATTCCATGTGAGTTTTTGCTTTTAAGCAAGTTTATTATTTTCCTAATTTCAGAGGGAGAAGTGAGTGAGATTTCAATTGTATCAAATTGCATAGGTATGGGCTCTTCCATTAACAGCCTAGCATCTTCTAATGAACACCTGGATCCTACTCTTTCCACAACATTTAGGAAATGATTATTAAAAACATTTTCAACTTCTGACTTTTTGTTCGTAAAGTTTTCATTCAATTTGATGGTAATACTGTCTTCCTGTGCTCTTGGTTGACCTGTTTCTCTTTTAATAATATTCCAAATTGTTTTAATTTTATTATCAGAGTTGCTGATTTCAGACATGATACACATACTTCAGGATTTTTTAATAACTTTTCTTAATATAGCGCAGTAGTTTTTATAATGTTTGATACTTTCTGGGTCACTGCTCTTTCTTGCTGTCAGATACATTTCCCTTTTCTGGTTACAAGATATTTTTATACCCTTAGTAAGCCATGGTTTGTTACATGGTTTCTTACGAGTATATTTAACTATTTTCTTGGGGAAGCAGTTTTCAAATGCATTTACAAAAGTGTCATGAAATAAATTATATTTTAAATTGGCATCAGGTTCACGGTACAGCCCATCCCAGTCTAACTGCTGTAGGCTTTCCCTGAAATTTGCAATTGTTAAATCGTTGACTGAACGTACTACTTTGGAGGACTGTTTAGTACTTCTGAATGGAGCTATGTCATATATTGTAACTAGCTGTGCACCATGATCAGAAAGACCATTCTCAACAGGCTGGGCATTTATCTGATTAAACTTATCTTGGTCTATAAAGAAGTTATCTATCAGTGAGCTGCTATCCTTTACCACCTGAGTGGTAAACCACCCACTATCCCATGGCCTCTAATCTGTCTTTCCGATATACATTCCACAAATCACTATATACCTCAGAGCTTTCCACTATAGGTTTCAGCCAGCTCTCAGTCCAAAGTATAATTTGAGTGCAAGAAATTTCCTGGAGGGCAGTAAATTCAGCAGATTTGCTACAAACACTTGGAGACCCGAATCAACTCTGGGAACAATGGCGCAAATTGCGAGCTCTGCTTGGAACCCCCTCCCTCCCTCCCCCCGCGCGAGGCCAGCAGTCTTCACCAACTCTGCCAGCCACCTGTATGAACTGGGGATGCCTCCAGAGCCCTTGCGAGAGGCGTTGGTGCCGACATAAACCACAACTTGCAGATGACTGCACCGTGAATAACCACAGCCAAGTCTGCCTCCACATCTCAGATGAGGTCCTCCACAGCAGACATATTGTGTACACACTGACTTTCTTCCAGAGGCAGTAACATAAAAGCTGTCTCATTCACCATAGCCGCGCATCAAATTTGATCGACTTGAATCAAAACAGTCCAAACAGGAGACTAAACACACGGTTATGAATCTTACAGGGACAACGCTGCGTTGTCCATAATAGAAAAAGGCTTAAACTTTGCTCCAACACCAGCAGCAATCCCTGTCGCAGAAATCGTCAGCGGAGTGGAACAAGTCGCATCCGAGGTGCCACCTGACGCAGTGGAGGAGTTACAATGGGAAATGTGCCGCACACTCGCCAGGGCTGCGCCGCCGAAGCACATCATCTCCAGACGGGAAAGGGCCGCACTGCATTCTCTGCATGACGATCCAGACATTGTCGTCCTCCCAGCGGATAAGGGGAACATAACCGTTCTACTAATGGCGGCAGAATACAAAAAGAAAATGTACAAGATCTTGGACGACCCTGCTTACAAGAAGATGACGACGGATCCAACCAGTCGGATACGGTGCAAGACGATTGAACTTCTTCGAAGTACCTGTACAGACGAGTCAGCGAAGAAACTTCGGCCATGTGCTGCTGCACCACGAAGACTCTATGGACTTCCAAAGGTACACAAGATGTGCGCTCCTCTGAGACCGATAGTGAGCACTATAGGAGCACCAACATACTAGCTTGCCAAACACTTGACCGCAGTATTGAGTTCATTGGTTGACAAATGTGAGCACCACATCAAAAACTCGGCTCAGTTTGTGGAATGTATGGGAAACTCAAGTTGGTCAGCTCAGATCTTATGTTCAGTTTCGATGTTGTATCACTTTTCACGAGAGTTCCACCCAAGGATTCGCTGGATCTTATTGAGAAGAAATATGGGCCCACATTCACGAAAGTATTCAACTTTGTGCTCACGTCAACATATTTTCTTTTTGACGGACATTACTACGAACAGACACATGGCGTACCTATGGGTAGCCCTCTGTCACCTGTGGTGGCCAACATGTACATGGAAGAATTTGAGGAAAAAGCATTAGAATCAGCACCATTAAAACCAACAGTCTTCTACAAATATGTTGACGAAACATTTGTCATTTGCCCTCACGGGGAAGAGAAGCTCCAACTGTTCTTACAACATCTGAACTCTACCCACCCCCAAATTCAGTTCACCATGGAGGTGGAGAAAAATGGGCAGATACCATGCTTGGATGTTCAGGTATGGAAAAAGCCTGATGGAACTCTGGGACACAGCATCTACCGGAAGACAACCCACACTGATCTGTACTTTTACGCTTCCAGCTGTCATCACCCATCACAAAGGGAAGAAGTACTAAATACATTAGTTCGCAAAGCTCGCGTGATCTCCGACGAAGAAAGCTTAAAACCAGTACTAGACTACCTCGACAATGTGTTCCAGAAGAACGGCTATAGTGACCGCCAAATTCGATGTGCCTTCAAGCAGAAGACCACACCACAGCCGACACCTGATGATGATCCACCGAAAGCGACAGCCTACATACTATACGTGGGGGACGTATCTGGAAAAATAGGCAGGATTCTAGGATGTCATAACATCAAATGTGTCTACCGCCCGCCGCCAAAGATCAAGTCTCTCGTAGGGACAGTGAAGGACGATTTAGGACTCTGGAAATCTGGAGTTTATTTCATACCGTGCAAGTGTGGGAAAGCATATGTGGGGCAAACCATTCGCACGATCAAGGAAAGGTGTACTGAACACAAACAGCACACCGATCTCCAACAGCCTACAAAATCTGCAATCGCAGAACATTGCCTCGAGACAAATCATCGTATGAAATACAAGAATAGAGAAGTCCTGCACAACACATCCCGCTTTTGGGACGGTGTATACAAGGAAGCAATTGAAATCTGGCTGCAAGGGAACCTTATTAACTAGGACAACAGATTTCAACTCAGCCAAGTGTGGAATCCAGCAATAAAAGTTCGGCAGGAGCAGCGGAAACGGGGCACCACACCTGCCGAAGGCGGCATGCCTACTGACGCCCATCAGTCATCTCGTCAGCGCAAGCTACCCCCACCACCGCGGCCTGCATGTCCCTCGGTCCATACGTGGAGTCAATGGAGGGGAGAGGTATATACCACACCACCCGCCGGCCTAGGACGTCAGTCAACAGAAGTAACCAGATGATGATGGCACGTTACGCCATCGAAAATTCGTTCTACAACGACCACTCAACCCGGCTGCATGCCCTAGAGACCTTCAAGCAATATTAGAGCTGCCACACAAAAACATGGCATGATCCATACAGGGAAGTGGCCTAGCACTTGATGAAGCCTGAAAGTAAGCTCATAACAAATATTATTCTATTTGAGATAGACTTTACTGTTGAGATAAAAAATGCATATTGTAAATGAAGTAATGGAAAATACAGGATGAATGTATTGTATTGTAAATGAGGTGTTTATACTATTTTGGCTGACCTATGTACACTTATTCTTTCACCATTATGTGTACATGTTCCTTCCCTATGCTTCCTTAAAATAATACAACAAGAAATTTATTTCTATTTGGTGTTCACAAAATTTAGGGAGCAGGAATGCCTTCTAAAAAGAATAGTTCTTGTTTCAACTTATTGTTTGCTTTAACAAAACAAGTCGGAACTGTGTACCGTTTCAGGGACCATTATGCATTTCATTTAAACATGCGCTAAGAGGCTGTACACGCAATTTGTATTTACATTGATTAGTTTAGAACTGACAAGGACCGAAGCGGCTACAGAAAGCTGTGGGAAAAGAAACGATTTTATCAAAGAAAGAAATTTACTTACCAACATTAGTGAAGGAACTGGAATCAGATTCTTTCTGAAATTATTGAAGGCTTTGTGAGAGATGCTTTTCTAAGCTGCTAAAGCACATTAAGTTACACTCAATGGAAAAGGATACTGGTACAGTGATAAGAAAAGCAGTGAGCTGTGAGGAGCAGCTCTTCAATGTATCAAGTTTTCTAGCTATTAACAGAACTTAGCAAGATCTCTAATTCAGTTACTGTGTAAAATATTTCTGAAATCTGCAGCGTTACTTACAGGTGTTCAGGAAATACATCATGGTAAAGCAAATCAGAAATGACGACGATTAATGGCACGTGGAGTCAAAGGTCAATGGAAACCATCCCATCAAAGACAGATAACATATGTCCACACGACATGTGGCCTGCAACTCTCAAAGTGTCATAATGATTCTCCATTGGCAAAAGATTCCAGAATAGTCCCCCAATTTAGATCTCTGCGAGGGGACTACAAATGGAGAAGTGACCATGAGGAAAAGATTGAACAACCTACAAAAGGATAATGTTTCTACAAGTTGGGCAGGGAATCTCAGAAGTTTGATAGTGGTGGGGAAGCTTGAAAATACGAAGATAAAAGCCAATGCTCGATATAGCTGTCGTGGGTTCATTTAAGTGAAATGGAAAGAAGAAAAGAGTTTATTGTCAGACAAGCATAGGGTAATATCAACAGCAGCAGAAAATGGAATAATGAGAGTAGGATTCATTATGAATAGGAAAGTAGGACAGAGAATGAGTTACTATGGACAATTCAGTGATAGGGTTATTCTCATCAGAATCGACAGTAGACCAACAGCAACATATACCTGCCGATGTTGCAAGCAGAAGATGATGAGATAGAGAAAGTATATGAGGATATTGAATGGATAATTCAGTATGTAAAGGGAGATGAAAATCAATAGTCATGGGAGACTGGAATGCAGTTGTAGATGAAGGAGCAGAAGAACAGGTTATGGAAGAAAATGGGCTTGTTAATAGGAATGAGAGAGGAGAAAGACTAAATGAGTTCTGACATAAATTTGTGATGGTAACAGTGAACACACTGCTCAAGAATCACAAGAGAAGAAGATTCACTTGGTAAAGGCTGGGTGATACAGGAATCTTTCAGTTATATTACACCATGGTCAAGCAAAGATTCCAGAATCGGATATTGGATTGTAATGTACATGGGGGCAGAGATACACTCAGATCACAATTTGGTGATGATGAAGTGTAGGCTGAAGTTTAAGAGACTAGTCAGGAAGAATCAATGCACAAAGAAGTAGTATACAAAAGTACTAAGGAATGAAGAGATATGCTTGAATTTCTCTGAGGCTATACGTACTGTAATAATGAATAGCTAAGTTGGCAGCTCAGTTGAAGAGAAATGGACATCTCTAAAATGGGCAACCACAGAAGTTAGAGAGAAACACATAGGTGCTAGGAAGATAACTGCAAAGAAAACGTGGGTAACAGAAGAAATAGTTCATGGGAATTCCAATGTTAAATGTAGAGGAGAGAGTGAATAGGTGGAAAGAGTACATTGAGGATCTGTATGGAGGGAGAACTTATCTGGCGACATGATAGAAGAAGAAACAGATATAAATAAGGGAAGAGAGAGGAGATACAGAATCAGACTTTAGAAGTGCTTTGAATTACTTAAAATCAAATGAGACAGAAGGGATTGTTAAACCATTAGAATTTCTATATAAATGGGGGGAGTGACAACAAAATGATTACTGACACTGGCGTACAGAATGTATGAGTATGGCAGTTTGGCAGTATACTATCAGACTTTCAGAAAAATGGATCCATACAATTCCCAAGAAGGCAAGAGCTGACAAGTGTGAGAAGTATCACTCAAACAGCTGAAAAGCTCATGCATCCAAGAATAATGTACAGAAGACTGGAAAAAGACATTGAGGAACTGCTAGATGATGATCAGTTTGGCTTTAGCAAAGGTAAAGGCATCAGAGAGGCAAGTCTGATGTTCCAGTTGATACTGGAAGCAAGACTGAAGAAAAATCAAGACACGTTCATAGGATCTGTTGACCTGGAAAATGTGTTCGGCAAAGTAAAATGGTGCTAGATATTTGAACTCCTGAGAAAAACGGGGGTAAGCTCTAGGTAAATATGGGTAACATACTATCTGTACAAGAACCAAAAAAGAACAATAAAACTGGAAGACCAAAAACAAAGTGCTCAGATTGAAAAAGGGTGTAAGACAGGGTTGCAGTCTTTTGCCCTGTTCAATCTATATGCTGTAGAAGTGTTTATGTAAATAAAAGAAAGTTTTAAGAGTGAGATAAAAATTCAAAGTGAAAGGATATAAATGTTAAGATCCACTGTGACACTGCTATTCTCAGTGAAAGTGAAGAATTACAGGTTCTGTTGAATGGAATGAATCCTCTAATGAGTACAGAATATGGATCGAGAGTAAGCCGAAGAAAGACAAAAGTAATGAGAAACAGCAGAAATGAGAACACCAGGAAACTTAACATAGGAATAGGTGATCACAAAGTAGATGAAGTTCAGGTATTCTGCTACCTAGGCAGCAAAATAACCCATGATGAATGGAGCAAGGAGGACCAGCACTGGCATAAAGGACATTCCTGGCTAAGAGAAGTTTGCTAGTATCAGACATAAGTCTTGGTATGAGGAAGAAATTTCTGAGAAGGTACATTTGGAGTATGGCACTGAGACGCAGAATGTGGGAAAACCAGAATGCAAGAGAATAGAGGCATCTGAGACTTGGTGCTACCAAAGAATGTTGAAAATTAGATGGACTGATAAGGCAAGGAATGAGGAATTTTTCTACAAAATCAATGAGGGAAGGAATATATGAAAAACACTGACAAGGTAAAGGGACAGGATGACAGTACAGGTGTTAAGTTATCAGCGAAAACTTGCAGGGCAGTAGAGGGTGCTGTAGAGTGTAGAGGGCAAAAACTGTAGAGGAAGACAGAGATTGGGATACATCCAGCAAATAATTGAGGATGTAGATTGTAAGTGCCACTCTGATATGAAAAGGTTGGCACAGGAAATGAATTCATTGCGGGCTGCATCAGTCCAGTCAGAAGACCGATGATTCGGGTGGGGGGGGGGGGGGGGTCGTATTACTTACGTACATTGCATAAATGATGTCTCCTATAATTTTAAGATCTGGGAACACATTTTAGATCAGAAGAAGAAAGATTAGAAATGGTGATGAGTAAACATTTTGAACAATAAAAAGACAGATTATCAGCTGTGTAAGTTAAAATATTAAAGGTTGATTTGATGATTAATTAAAATATAAAAACAGATCTGTGGGTGGATGTTTGGAGGAAGGTCTGGGTAAGAGTGAAGTGGGAGGGAGTGCTCAGAATCGACATTGA
This sequence comes from Schistocerca americana, assembly GCF_021461395.2. Classification (NCBI taxonomy): domain Eukaryota; kingdom Metazoa; phylum Arthropoda; class Insecta; order Orthoptera; family Acrididae; genus Schistocerca; species Schistocerca americana. Next base: position 199,332,532 of record NC_060128.1, on the reverse strand, counting down.
GACTTAGGAAGTGGGTGGAGAGGACTGGAAGGGAATATTGCCCTGACAATGGGATGGTGGTAGGGATCTATTAGATCTGGTAGGATGGATTTCATGGTTGGGTAAAGGAAAGCAGTTAAAGTTTCATTGGGAGAAGATATGGAGGTGTGGAGTTGGGGGCATGTGGAGATAGAGGTACAGCAGAGTAACACAGTCAGTGAATGGGGGGAGGGAATGCTAGAGGGTGGGTAGTGTCGAGTTTATGGTATATTGGTCTTCAAGATGGAGTAGTCCAGGGAATTTTTAAGTTGGCAGTGGATGCAGGGGGCCGGGAGGGGGGGGGGGGGAGAGGGTAAGTGGAGCCCAAACACTGAATGGGGTACATGGCGTTCAAGGATCTGTGGGGCATGATAAAAGTAAAAGGAGAGAGGAGAGGGAGTCCATGCCAGATTTGCATAAGAGCGCAGAGAGTAATGTTACATGCCTTTTTTATACACATCACGAAGGTAATGTAGCTGCGCTCCTTTCAAAAATATACCTTGGCTTTTTCCAAGGCATCAATAAATGTATCTGTCATCAAGGTACAATCGTGATTACGGCAGCTATTCTAACAGACGAATTTTGCAGATGCTCTTTACATGTTCATCTGGTTTATTCATTGCAAACTAGAAAACTGTTGCTGCCATTTCTTTCTTGGAAAGTGAGAACCTACTACTGGTATGTAGTACGAGAAGTACTTAAGAAGCTCCCCAATGCTAAATAAATGCGCTGGTTGCATGAAGTACGTTATAATTTGTGCGAAAAATTACAGTTCACTGCTAGAAAAATAAATTCTACCTTCGCCCTTGAAAGTAACCGAAACAACGAGAAAAAAACACCGGCATGGATATGCCTGTACCAGTACCATAATGAATTTCGTCGGCATATGTGCTTTTTTTGAAGACGTTCTTGTTTGGTAAAGTTGTCGCTTAAAGTTACTAACTTGTAAATTTTCTTTTAGACCTTATAGGCGACTGACAGTGAGACTATGTCATCTGTTAATTCTTTCTCTTATGCATCAGTCTTTTTTTGTGTTTTTTCTAACAATGAGTGGGAGTTTGTTTTTGCCATATAATCATTCGCATTTTCCGTGTTTCATGGTAAATTAGTAAATTATTGACAATGATAAGTCGCAGAAGCTATCTGAAACGTGAAGCTGAATAATAACATTTTTATTCATGACTGGTTGAGAAACAGCATTGTCGTATTTGCAAATTAATCTCTTTACCCACAGCTGAGGACGTACCTCACTACACCAAAGTGATAACGGACAGTCAATATTCGTGTACTGTGTCATATGTCTCCTGATACATTTAGCCGCCGATTACCCATTACCGGTATCTGAACTTTTGTTGGACGCTTATCACGACAGCGCTGCACAAGACATGATTTGTTGGGCGAAATGGTGTGGACGATCGGCCGGTCAATAAATTTGTGCGTCTGTAGGCCCTTCAAGATCAAAACAGATGCTTGGCAGAAATAAAATCTAACATGCCAGTTTTCCAGTTCATATCATGGTCACAGCCTGTGTCAGGGTAGTGTCAAAAACGACTTTTTTTTCCAAGCATATATGTTGGCACGTTTCTTGCAGTGGTCGTTTTCGCAGCAGCTGTATATAAATTGCAATTTTTTCAAAGGAAATGCCTTTTTTGCATGCTGCACATCGAAATTTTTATTTTTATTTATGCACCCAGATGCATTTCGCCTTTTTACAAGGCATCTTCAGTGGGTGTTCTGAAATATTACATGATCTGTCCATTTTTTACGTCTGGGTGTATAAATAAAAATAAAAATTTCGATGTGCAGCATGTAAAAAATGCAATTTCTTTGAAACAACTACAATTTATATATGTTGGCACTTCGACAGCCCCGTAGCCAATGGGAAGACTGTTTTCTGCAGCCAATGAGAGACGAGGAACGAGTGAAATGTTCGAAGCGCTGGAATTGAAATAGTTCGACGTTTTACAGAGGTTACTCTTCCTTTGAATTTTCAGCACAGCAGATTCGACATGTTTCTTAATTACTAGTTTTGAATAGAGGTTGCTGCGAAATATAGGTTTGTAATGTAACTCAAGGTTCTAATTACTGAATTGCTTTTCTGGTTAGTCATAATTATAGTTTAGACTCGGCTATTTCAAGTTTCGTAGTTACAGCTATTGCAGTATATCAAGTTTATCTGTACTTAGTAGATTATATGTGTTAGGGAGAAAATACGTCGCATCGACGTTGTAAAACAAAGCTGTAGCTAACTTTCAACATTTAGTTTTAGGAAAATATCAGTATTGTGCGGTTGCCGGTACTATATATACTATAGTTTAGTATAACGCCAGTATCCACAAAACTACTAGTTGAATACCATCAGATTATTTCATTTTATCACGACTGTTCAGTAGCTGTGAACTAACCTAACCTCCGTTTCTGTGGCGAGAGAGTTTACACCCGTCTTAAAATCTTCACCAATAAATACTATTCATATTCTCTCGTAAAATAAATTTCATTGTGATGCGAATAGTATTTAAACATATAAGCCACTCTTAAATTATGTCACTAATTTTCCCCAAAATAATTCTAATTTTCAAACAGTTTTGCACAAATCCCTTGTGGATTATCTTTCATTAACATAGCTGTCTAACCAATTACCATGAGTGTTATGATAAGCAAGTGTACAAATTGTTGCAGGAGGATGGAGGCTCCAATCTTCATATAGCCATCATGATTCGGGTTTTCCGTGGTTTCTCTAATTTATTTCAAGTGGTTACTACTGTAAGGCCACAGCCAACTACCTGTTGCATCCTTGCCATACTGTACTGTAAGTATGCAAATGTCTGTATATGTGTACTACTGTATTTTTCTTAAATTGTAATATCGTGTTATGTCCAATATCCTTGTAAAAATGATCCATGAATGACTAAAACTACTACTACTACTACTACCACTACTACTACTACTACTACTACTACTACTACCACCACCACCACCACCACTATTTCTTCTTCTTCTTCTTCTGCTACTACTACTACTACTACTACTACTACTATTACTACAGAATCATCAGGAATGGCAGCAAGTGTGAGGAAAGTAAGCATTCCCCCCCCCCCCCCCCCCCTCTCCCCCCGCATGGGATTTTGTAATGCAATATAAATGACAACCATTAATTGTCACTTCTGGAAACACAGTGACTGTCTCTTCTACTGCAAAGTGTTCGAAAAACAAGCAGCTTGTCTTGAAACTAGGTGCTAATTTGATAGTAGTGCAAGAAGAGTTGGCAATTTCGAGAGCTGCAGTCTGCAGTTGCAATATTATGGTTAGACTAGAACACTGGAGCACCGTCAAGCCTTCTAAATCTGTACAAAGATCTAGGTGATGCTCCAAATCTATTTGTTTCATTCTACTTGTCTCTGATAGCTTCATTGCTTTGGAGACTGATTTAGGTACATGTTCCATGGAGCATTTGTATAATTAATCATTATAATGTGGAACAAGTCATTCTACATTCTCGTTAAAAGTTCACATTAAGTAAAGAATCTTTTTCTGTTTATTTTAAAATGTAACTTTTCTCTCTGTCGGATATTTTACATCATGGGGAAAAAGACCAAAAATTTTGGTGGCACCATTAAGCAAAGTTTTTTGTGCTAAGAACAAGCGTAATGTAGAGTAATGAATAATTTTATGTAATTTTGTCTTCTGATATTGTAATTATGTATATCATTATGCCTATCCAACTGCAGTGGACTAGTTACAACAAACATCTTGAGGGAATAAATAGACTGTCAGGCAGTAGTCAAAATGCCTAATCCCTTAAACAGGTGTCTGTAAGTTGATCATGGGTGAACACCACATATTATTCTTGCAGGCACATTTTTGAGCAATGAACACTTCCTTTCTCAGAGATGAGTTACCCCAGAACATTATCCCATATGATCTTACTGAATGAAAATACTCAAAATACATCAGCGTGTTGATTTGTCTCTGTCCAAGATTTGCAATGATTTGAAGTGCAAATGCACCTGAACTCAGTTCTTTTAAGAGTTCCAAAATGTGTTTTTTCCAGCTTACACTGATTATTGATACACGGACCCCTAAAACTCTGAAGTTTCCAGCCTAGCTATTGTTTCCTCCACATGTGAGGACAAAAGCATTCAGAGAACCCAAGAAGTTTCAAGCAGTCTGTGTGGGAAGAAAACTTTTACAAAGACCAAAAAGATCTTATTGCTGGCTAATAGCCACAAAAGAAGGAATATCAGAACTAGCTCAAAACTCTTTGGGAAATGATTACCAGATTACAATAGCATTTTTAAGTAAAATCAAGGCCCAGTGGTGTCGTCTGCAATTTAAGCTCTTTGGAGAACGTTCTTGAAAAAGATCACAAAATTGGGGGGGGGGGGGGGCCTCATTGATTTCTCATATCCACAAAAGAGGATAAATGTAAATCCAGTTCCATTGATTTCTTCATCATGTTTCATAGAGCCTATGAAGAACGATAGCCTTCAGGGATATGAGACGAGCGAAGATAAAGGTTAATTAGGAAAAGTAAAGGAAATTGTGGAAACCTTATCCATATACTGCTTTAACTTATCACTACACTGTGTAACACTTTCCATGTTTAACATTTAAATTTAATGGCATGTCCTAAATCGGAAGGAAATCTGCTTCTCTGAACAAAAGGATGGTGGCATCTCAATCGTGCCATATTGCTGCTGCTTATTGATATTGGTAGCTTAATATTTACTTTATTAGAATGGTATATTTCAAAGGAAATATGTACCTAAAACTTTATTTACTGTGTTTTATTTGGAGTACATAACTGCTTGTTATGCAGTTTTTAGTCATACTTTGATACTTGCTTTATAGGCAACAGCTTATCATTTCCTAGTGTTAGGGCATTCAGATAATTTGTAGAAAGTTTGGTAACTGGGTATGCTTTTTAATTCTCTTTTGAATTGATCGATACTCCCAGTTTCTTTCTTTATGTTGTGTGGAAACTTGTTGAATATCTTGCCACCAGAGCAGATGACTCCATTCACAACCCTAAACAATAGGGTGAAGTCTACATGAAATAATTGTTTCTTAATTCTATTTTAAATGTGAAAGTCACACTTCAGCTGATGATAATCGTGGTGGTGGTGGTGGTGGTGGTGGTGGTGGTGGTGATCTTTAAAAGCTACACTCGTAGATGTCTCAGGGTTGAGCCGTAAACTGTCTGGCCTAAGCCCTGATATGGTAGTGAGCAATCAGTCAAAACACTGTGATCCTGCTGTCAAATGGATGAGGGAGGACATGTAAAGAGAGTTAGAGATAACTAAAGATAAAAGATCAGGAAAATCACAGTAATAATGTATGCTGCAATTCAGATTTATATTTTATGTAATTTATTTAATTAAAAAGATATAGCATCCTACTGAATGGTGGTCCTTAATGAAATAAAAATGTGGCTCCATCAAGTAAGGATGTGCTATTTCCAGCCTAACTAACTGCACACGAGTGATGGTAATCTCCACTTAATATGCTCAAATTGCTAAGTGCGTTTATACATCAGATCTTCTAACCTCACGATCAGAAGCAGACTTTAGCTGATGGAGCATGTGATTGCATTTCATTATATATGGATTCTAAGATCCATGTATAATGAAATTCAGTCACATGCTCCATCAGCTAAAGATACAGTCTTAAGTCTCTGTTCTCAATCTTATCGCTCTCACTTTAGGGGACCACTACAAACAACATTCATTGCCGGCTGGCTGCAGCGTTTTCACTGCTGAGCTGGTCGCCATCTTTCGTGCCCTAGAGTATATCCGCTCCTGCTCAGGTGAGTCCTTCGTTATCTGTAGCGACTCCCTGAGCAGTTTACAAGCTATCGACCAGTGCTTCCCCCACTCTCGTCTTGTGATGGCTGTCCAGGAGTCCCTCCATACTCTTGCTCATTGCGGCCGCTCTGTGGTCTTTGTGTGGACCCCAGGCCATGTTGGGATACCCGGCAATGAACATGTTGACCGCCTGGCCAAACAGGCCACCAGTAAACCATCTCTGGACATTGGCCTCCCGGAGACTGATTTGCGAGCGATCTTATGCTGCAAAATTTTGAACTTTGGGACACTGAATGCCGCAACCTGACCACACCAAACTCCGTCCTATCAAGGAGACGATGGATGTGTGGCAGTCATCCATGCGCACTACTCGTTGGGACTCCGTAGTCCTTTGTCGGCTCTGCATTGGCCACACCCACTTGACACACAGCCATTTACTGCACCATGAGGACCCGCCTCTATGTCGCTGCGGGTCGGCTTTGACAGTGGCCCACATTTTGTTGGCCTGTCCCCTTTTAACTGTGCTCAGGCAGACGTTTGCACTGCCTGATATGCTCCCTGCCCTTTTAAAAGATGACACTGCTATGGCAGGCTTAGTTTTGTGTTTTATTTGGGCAGGGGGGCTTTTATCACTTAATCTAAGTGTTTGTCCTTTTTGTATTGATTCTGGCCTTTGGCCTACGATTTAAGTCTGATTTTTTAGTGTGTTTCTCGGTGGTTGGCTTTTCCTTTTTTTGTCTCTGTGGTCGGCCAACCACTGTCATACTCTGTGTGATTTTAATTCCTTTTGTCTTGTCTCAGTCTGCGTCTTTCTTGTCCTATATCATATGTTGTCATATCCATTGTTCGTTTTTTATTCTTTGTGGGTGATTGAAGGTTTTGGAATAGGGGACTGATGACCGTACAAGTCTGGTCCCTTCAATCCCACAAACCAACCAACCTCAAACTTATCACCTGGCTCCATTCCACATAACGAAAAATACAAGTTTATGATGGTTATAATTAAACATTCTCTCTCACATCAGAAAAACCAAACCAGTCCTCTCTATCTGATAGCCGTAACGTAACCATTCCTCACATTTTCCAACAGCTCCGAAGAGCAAATCACCCACCACCCTGCCACCGTAGCCACCAAACACCTCATCAGATGAGTTAGGGAAACTGTTAGGTCGGAGGAATCAGATGAAGTGTTGTTGGAGGATGATGAAAAGGATCAGGTAAATAATTATATTTTTTGTGTACATGGTAAAGCTATGGAGAGTAATGTGATAGAAGAAAGGATGAGTACATTACATTCTGTCGAGAGGATCAGATCAGGCTTCAAATGACAAAGTCGAATTAGATGGGAGTACAAAAGATCCAGAAAACTACACAAAAGAGGAATGGTGATTATGTAGTCAAAATTACAGACATCATACAGGTATATGGAATTTTCAAAAGGCCAAGATAGGTAGGGAAACTGATCAGAGAACCGGAAGTGAAGGAATTACTTGATGAATTAATGGAACCAGATAACAAGGCTCAAGACTGTTTGACAGACAAGATGCATGCACTTGAAGTACAGAAAATCATCTATGAAGGGAAAAATGTTTGGAGGAAGAACATAGAAATCAATAATTGTGATGAGAAAATACATGCACTTATCGGTTATGGGAGCAAGTTGTCAGCAATTTTAGAAAATTTGTTAAATAGGCAAAAAACCAAGAAATTGGTAATTTTTACTGTCACTGGTGTGAAAATTAGATTTGCAACAAGTGGGTTGAGAAAGTCAGTAATAGAAGAAATCTTAGTAGCACTGCAAAGTCATTGATTTCAGTTCAGAATGAGTTGCTTTATAGTGAAAGAGTTAATAAAAGATGTTGTGTTTGGCACTGATGAAGTCTAGGATAGTGCTAAGTTATAAGAAAAAATGGTTAACATTTGAGAAGAAGCTAGAAAGCAAAAATAAAATTTAACGGAATGCTCAGTGGCGAACAACAAACAATGTGTTTGTATGTTACAATTACCCCAGACTCTGTCACAGAGGAACTGTTTTATTCACCATAACTGTACATAATGGATATACAATTATGCATAAAATTATTAAATATTACATGTTTAATATAAAAATATTCATGGGATATTTGTGTCTTGTGTTATGGCGATCTTAATAGAGCTCAATGAAATATAAAGAATAATGAGGAACTTACAATTTCGCACCAGGAGGTATAACAAACAGTTGGCGTAATTCGAGGTATGTGGAGGTTGGGAAAGGACGAGAGGTCAATCAGTTCAAGTAGCAATAATGACAAGCTAATATAATTAAATTGTTTTTGTATGTGTGTAACTGTAATTGTCATTTTGTTAGGATAAAAATTTATCAAGGGATATAAATGTAAACTTAAAATAAATGAACATCGAGTTCTGTCAAAGCATTAGGCAGTTTGCATTGGCTCCTACAATGTGTGTCAGTTCTGCTGGGAATGGTGTGCACAGCATAAACTTTGGGAATTCATTTGGTCTTAGTATTCTGGGAACTGTTTAATGAACCTATTTTGACAGATTCTACATCATCTTTGCTGATGATAACACATGCATGGTTGCAGTACTTAAGTGTTGGGTACCAGACGCAGCACCATGGGAAGTGCAAATGGAAAGAGTAGGGAGAGCAAGGCCAGGTGCTGTGACCGAATGCCTATTATGAAAATGAAGTGCTATGATGAAACTTGTGAATTGGGCTGGTATAAATGATTCGAATAAGTGACAGTTGACAGTCAAGAATAATTCGCACAAATGAACACCACTGCATAAGAAACCTTTCCTGACAGTATTTAAAATTGCTACTTCTTTGTGCAAAAGGATGCAAATTCACTTAATTTTAAATCTATAGAATAGTGTCTTTGAGTACTGTATCATTCTAAGTTAGTAGTACTGCTTCATTCACCACTGACACTACTGGTCAGACACAGATAGAAATTATGCTAATGTCAATGGTATGCTAGGTGGTACTGAATATGCCATTTAATAAATCAAATGTCGCATAGAGTGGAGATACTGTAACACGGTGTGCCTAGAGAGAGAACATTACGCTGTCATTATAAGTTATTTCTTAAAACTTGGGAATTAAGTAAATGTTCCATTGCTGCAGTAAGGCCTCTAAGCATAAACAGTAAGACACTCTTTAACAAGTGTTGTATGAAAGACCAGAGCTGCAAAGGAGCGTAACCATTAGTTTGAACTGCTGAAGGACGTCAAGGACAGTTCCCTTGTGGGAAATGCATTCAACGCGGCATTACAATAGGAAACAGTTGATGCTGCTATGTATATGGATGTAGCCTGGGAAATGGTAATTGGTTTCCACTGAGCTCGGCATGATTAGGGCCTATGGACAAAGAATTTGCAGGAGTGAGCAGTTAGCCTTAAGTGTTAGTCACTGACATGTAAAAGACAAGAGGACAGCTACATATGCCCAAAGTAATGTTGTTTGGAAATGCCAAAGCCCTGAATGGAACAAACACTCTAGTAACTTAGAATTAGACAAGAAAGATTGATGCAGTAAGCCAGACAGTTATGTCAGTTGAAGGAATGCACTCCTATGTACACCAGCACCAACTTCAACTACAAGTGTAACTAGACTCTACACTGTAGGCATTTACACATTATAAATAACAAACACAGCAGCATTACAGGTAGACATAATATCGGACAATGGCATTCCACAGTAGTCATCGTGAGCGGCAACACAAATTATGTTATTATCATTTAATATGCTATGATAATAAGTGTTTACATTAATTGTGTCATACCAGAAATTACTCCACACAAACACTTATAAAAGATGTGGTACATGATTAATAGTGTAACAGATTAATTTAAATATTGATTTTGTCAGTGATATTTGAATGAAAGTGCAATAAACACACATTCTTGTCTATGAAAAGCTTCGACGCGTACTTAAAGGAATAGTAATTATTATCCGTATACACAGTACCAAGTAAGTTTTAATGTAAAATATGTAAGTTAATTGTAGAATTATTATTGCAGTTAAGGGGTCCAATACCATTTACATTTACACCTACATTTACATTTCCAGGGCATTTTCATTCTATTTCATCCACACACAATCTTTCAAAGGTTGTAAAAGTGTATTATCTGGTAGTGAGCTACTCCATTTATGCTTAAATATTTCTAACTAAACTAGAGTACTCCTTTGGATTTAAAGGGATTCTCCATTTCCATCAAATTAGGATGTGTTCTCCACCCTTGCTCTAGGGTCTGACCCCTGATATTCACATCATAGACATTCCACAGACATTTTTTCAATTTCACAATCTTTTAAACAGAATTCATCATACACTTCTCTTGCACTAACATCTCAATAAAAGATGTTGTGTGGGGCACTGATTTTATGATGAAGTATAACATGATGTTAAGTTACATGAAAAAGTGGTTAAAATTCAAAGAAGAACATAGAATAGCAAGAATAAAATTGAATGGGATGCTTGGTAGTGAAAAAGAAATGCTGCATTTGTATGTGAGAATTGCCCCAGACTCCATCGCATATGAGCTGTTTCACTCACCATTACTGTACGTAACAGATATAAAATTATGCATAAAATTATTAAGTAATACATGTTTAATGTAAAAATATTCATTGGCTATTTATGTCTTGTGTTATGGTGATCTTAATAGTACTCAAAAGAATTGAAAGAATAAGGAGGAACTTAAAATTTCACACCAGGAGGTATTACAAATAGTTGGCATCATTCAAGGCATGTGGAGGCTGGGAAAGGGCAATCAATCAGTTCAAGTAGGGGTGATGAGGAGCTAATGTAATTAAAATGTTTTTGTATGTGTATAACTGTAATTGTCATCGAGTTAGATTTAAAATATATCAAGGGATATAAATGTTTAGTTAAAATAAATGTACATCTAGTTCTGTCAAAGCATTAAGCTGGTTTGCATTGGCTCTAACAAGCATGTCAGCTCCACTGGGAACGATGTACAGAGCACAGACTTTGGGGATTCATTCAGACTTAGAATTGTAGAGGCTGCTTTGAGATCCAATTTTGACAGATCCTACATCATCTTGGCTGATGTTGGGTGCAGAGTGACACAGGCATGGTTGCAGTACTTACTGTTGGGTACCAGACTTAATCACTGTGAGATGTGCAGCTGGAAAGAGTAGGGGGAGCAATGCCAGGTGCTGTGAACAATTGGCTATTATAAAAGTTAAGCACAATTATGAAACATGTGTAATGGGCCGATATAAATTATTCAAATAAGTGAGAAATGAGTGTCAACAATAATTTGTGGAAAGGTACACTGTTGCATAAAAGACCTTCCATGATAATATGTAAAGTTACTGCTTCACTGTGCTGAAGTATTCAGAGTCACTCAATTTTTAATCTATAGGATAGTATATTTATAAGTACTGGATCATTCTATATTTACTACTACTGCTTCATTTGGCACTTCAATCTACTTACTCTACAGGTCAGACACAAATAGAAAGTATGCTAACATCAATGGTATGCTATGTGGTATTGAATGTGTCATCAAATAAATCAAATGTAGCATTGAGTGGAGATTCTGTATTATGATGTGGCTAGAGAGAAAACATTATGCTGCCATTAAGAGTTATTGATAAAAGTGGGGAAATAAGTAAATATTCCACTGCTGCAGTAAGGCCACTAAACATAAACAATGAAAGACACTCCTTAACAAGTGTTGTATGAAAGACCAGAGCAGCAAAGGAGCATAACCATTAGTTTGAACTGCTGAAGGACATTACTTTGGTTCTCTTTCGGTAAATGCATTTAACATGGCATTACTATAGGAAACAGTTGATGTTGCTAAGTATATGGGTGTAGCCTGGTAAATGGTAATGGTTCCACCGAGCTCGGCATGACGAGGGCCTATGGCCAAAGAATTGATTAGCAGGAGTGAGCATCTAGTCTTAAATGGTAGGCACTTACATGTAAAAAACAGGAGGGCAGCTAAAATGTACAAATGTACGTAGCAGTTCTGTTTGAAAATGCTGAGGCCGTGACTAAAACAAACACAGAACAAACACTCTAATAGCTTAGAATGAGACGAGAAATATTGAGGCAGTAATCCAAAGGGTTATATGTCTGTCGAAGGAATCCAATGCTATGTACATATGCAGTAACTGTAACTACAGGCGTAATTAGACTGTACACTGTATGCTTTTACACATCATAAATAACAAACATAGCAGGCTTACAAGGTAGACATAATATTTGATAATGCTTTTGCACAGTAGTTATTATCACGAGTAGCAACAGAAATTACATTATTGTTATTTAAAATATCGTGATAATGAGTGTGCACATTAATTGAGCCATACCAGAAAATACTCCACACATTCACTTATAAAGAAAGTGGTACATAATTAATAGTATAACACATTAATTTAATGCATTGATTTTGTCAATGGTATTTGAATGAAAGTGTGATAACCACACATTCTTGTCTATGAAAAGCATAGATATGTGTTTAAAGGTATAGTAATTAGTATCAGTAGACATAGTGTCAAATAATGTTTCAAGTAAAAAATCTAAATTAATTGTAGAACTGTTATTGTAGTGATGGGATCCAATTCCATTTAAATATACTTCTACATTTACATTTTCAGCTTGTTTTCATTCCATTTCCTCTGCACACAATCTGCCAAAGTCTTGTACAATGTGTATTATCTGGTAGTGAGCTGCTCCATTTATGCTTAAATATTTCTAGCTACAACTGAGTATTCCATTGGAATTAATGTAACCCCCGATTTCCTCAAATTAGGACCTGTTCTCGCCCCTTGCTCTAGGGACTGACCCATAATATACACATCATAGACATTTGACGGACATCTTTTCAACTTCACAATTTTTAAAAAAATGTTCATCATACACTTCTCTTGCGCTAACTTTTGTGTCCTTCTGTTAAGTGCTTTCACCACCTTAAACTATTTATTCTCCCACAATTTGAGTAACAACAATTTTAAAATTTTCAAATATGATCTCCAATCATAAAACTGTATTCCATTTCCTCCTTTATGTACTACTCAGCATTAATTTTGTGATCCAGCTCAATAGTTTCCTCATAATTTCTTACTGTTCTCTTTGTCTGGCTTATAACTGTCATTGACTTTTTATCATCATCTAAAATGATTGGCTCCGCATCCACTATAGAAATGAAAGCTTTGATTTTCTCTTGTGACACATCTAATCCAGCAGTATCACAATGCTCACCCATTACTTTATTCTCTAAAATCTCCTCCTGACTTCCCTTTGACAATGAATGAATTACATCTGTCAACGTGAATCCAACCTTATCTACATCGGTCAATACAACATATGAACCACTATCACTTCCTTCTTGAACATCCATCAATGAATCCACTGAACTACAACCAACATTGCAGTGATTACTGCTGTTGGATTATATATCAACTGAGATGAGATTGACGTAATCTCTGCCAAGGTTGTATCAGCTTCTAGTGTCGAAACAGATACCAATATTGTTTTTCAATATTTTCTACCAATAGCCTCATCATACCCTGAATCAAATAAATCTTTTACTCTGATTTTCTTGTCATTTGATACATCTTTTCCATGTATTTCTCTTTCCTTGTTGTTACTCTACATCTGATTTGTCCCTACTTTTTTGTCGTCCCATTTTCATTATTTCAACCTTGCTTTGTAACTCACTATATATTTTTGGATTTGCAACCCATCTTGTCCTTTACCATGCTGGTTTAGATTGACATCTCTGGACCTGAGATGCAGAGAAATCTAGTTTTCTGCTCTCCTGTTGTGGTTATGTTGTCCTTGCATTGCTGGTTGTTTAGACCTTTACTCTTTGTCCTGATGTCTAAAATTTCTTCCTCATTATTCCCCCTTTATTAATTATTTCCATAATTACTGATGCTCCTGTGAAATATGTTGTATTGATTCCTTTTGTTCTAATTAAAATACACATTGTAGTTCCCATTCCCTTGCCTGCCGGTGAAACCCTGTGGTTTCCAGTTTCACTAAAAAATTCCAAGAATTTAGCTACTGGGTTGGTTGGGCTGTGTATTAAGTCCCATTGCATCGATTCTGAAAGTTGTCACTTGAGCATTCTAATTTCAGTTAGAACATCCAGCAGTCAAGCTTTGTGCATGGGTTTAGCTACTTCACATACACAAAACTTTCTCATTTATGTGTTGCTATGTCTGTAAATTGATCCATTTAAGAACTTGGTCTGAAGTTTCGTCTGTTTTGCCTCACTCCAGGATTTATTTAGAAAACATTTTTCAAATTCCTCATATTAGCTAAACAAGTCATTGAACAGTTTTTCCCACTGTTGCACATTTCTTTCTAACTGCTTTTCCACTAGTTTTATTTTTCACACATCAGAAATTCTCGGTGTGCAGCTGTCTACACATGCTACAGGAAAATCTGTCAGATGGCACTTTCCATTGTTAGGTAAGCATATTTAAGATCCTGGTCCACCACATCGTGCCTTTATTAATGTGGCGACCTGATCTGTCACTAATACATCTACTTTCAAACTCGTCTCCTCCAAACCCCACTGAATTTTGTCCAGTGACCATTTTGCAATTCACAGTTCTTTCAGACACATTCTGAATCACATCTTGTGTTTTCCTCAAAAGTGCATTCTGCATTAGAAAACAGTAATTAACACCACCCCTCAATGGTCATGCATCTTTTCCACTTTTTGGTACGTTGATCTTTTTAACATCATTTATTTTCTCATCCACGCAGCCTTCTTCATTGGGAATTTTGTCAATTTTGGTTCTGATTTTATTTAACTTCCTCTCAATCATAACATCTACATTAATTTTAATTTCTGCTGATTCTGGATCTGCTGCTGATGACGACGCTGAAGCTTTCATAGTTGTAGCTGATTTCTGCACTGTTGATCTCTGATGCTGAAACTGATGACACCTATTCAATGCACTTTCATTGTGCCATCATCTTCCCTCCTCCACTGCTTAATATCACTAGCAACTCTGTGTACTACTACTGCTGAATCTTTCTAAGCTCGATGCCCCTATACAAAATTGTCTACACCTCTCAGCACATGTTCTTGATTGTAAATTCAGAACTAAATAAATTTAAGCCCACATTCCGGACAAGAAAGACCCCATTCGTGACTTAACTGTATGGCCCAATGCACGACTCTGTTAGTCAAAATCTTGGCTCGTAGGTTTTTCAGGGTTGTGGCATACACAGCGTTCTTAACACCCTAATGTGATAGAGGCCAATCAGTCCACTGCACTGGTAATCCTGCCATCAAATGATTGAGGGCAGACACACAATGTGAGTTAAACATTATTACATGCAGCATATCAGAAAAATTGCAGTAATAACATATGCTGTGCCCCGGAATTATGTTTAATGTAAATGGTTAATTCATAAAGACATGACTTCGTGCTGATTTGTGGTCCTTTATGAAGCAAAACAGTGAGTCATTTAGTAAGAATGTCCCATTTTCAACTTCACTGGCAGCATGTGAGTGATGGTAGTCTTCACTTAATATGCTTAAAATGCTAAGTGTGTTTATATACCAGGTCTTATAACCCCACTCTCAGCTGCATAAACTAAAGTCCATATAAAGTGCAATACATGCACATGCTCTGTTAGCCAGCCATAGACTCAAGTCTCTGTTTGTAATCTCTGAGTTGACTGGACTCCCAGTCATAAAAAATACAGGTTTATGATGGTCATAATCAAATATTCAGTCTCATGTCAGAAAAACCAAACCAGCCCTCTCTGTCTGATGGCCATGACATAACTTGTGCTTGCATTTTCCAGCAACTCCTAACACACCTCTCCCATCACCATGTCCATCAAACTCACCAAAGATAACTAATGGGGTCTCTGTTAGATCCCTACCACATAATGCACTTTTTGCACACTTTGATAGATTTCATGCAGTTCAAATGGAGTGAAAACAACCTGTAAATGTAAATGTAAATGGAATTGGACCCCATTGCTGCATTAATAATTCTACAACTAGTTAATTAATTTGGCATGTAATTATCTACGTACCAATTCCTGTATAAGTGTGGTGTCTGTAGTATTTTTCTTGTATGAGACAATTAATATAAACACTTATCTTCATAGCATATTAAATAATAATAATGAAATTTCTGTCGTTACTGTTTATAATGGCTCTGAGCACTATGGGACTCAACTGCAGAGGTCATTAGTCCCCTAGAACTTAGAACTAGTTAAACCTAACTAACCTAAGGACATCACAAACATCCAAGCCCGAGGCAGGATTCGAACCTGCGACCGTAGCGGTCTTGCGGCTCCAGACTGCAGCGCCTTTAACCGCACGGCCACTTCGGCCGGCACTGTTTATAATGACTGCTGTACAATGCCATTATCTGATATTATGTCTACCTTCTAGGTCTGCTTATTTGTTATGTATAATGTGTAAATTCCTACAGTATAGAGTCTAGTTATGTTTGTAGTTACAGTTGGTGCTTGTGTACATAGGATAGCGCAGTCAACAGTTTCCTATACTAAATCAATGTTGAACACATTTCCGGAAAGGGAAAGATCCCTGGCATCCTTCTGCAGTTCAAAGTAATGGTTACGCTCCTTTGCTGGTCTTGTTATCAATACAAAACTCGTTAAGGTGTGTATTTTATTGTTTACATTTCTGTGCCTTACTGCAGCTGTGAAATATTTCCCACTTTTCCCCAGATACATCTTGATGACAGCATAATCTTTTCTCTCCAGCCTCACCATGTTACAAAATTTCCACTTAATGCTACATTTGATTTGTTAGAGGACACATTCACTACCACCTAGTGCACCAGTGATGTTAGCATTATTTGTGTCTGTGTCTGACCAGTAGGTCAAATAGACTGAAGTGGTGCCAAACATTTGTACTAACTTCAGAATGATCCATAAATACATTATCCTACAGAATTAAACTTACATACTTTTACACAAAGACATAGCAATATTAATATTATGATGAAATGTTTTTTATGCAATGGTGTTCCTTTGTGCAAATGACTGTTGACTCTCAGCTTTCACTTACTTGCATAATCTATACCAGCCCACGGTGTTTCGTCACATCACATATTTCATTGTAGCACTTGGTGTTGCTCTACCTATTCTTTCCAGTTGCACATCTCATGGTGATGAGTGTGGTACCCAATGCTAGGTACTGCAACCGTGTGTGTGTTACTCTGCACCCACCATCAGCAAAGATGATGTAGAATGTGTCAGAATTGGATCACAAAGCAGCCTCCAGAATACTAAGTCTGTAGGAATCCTCAAAATTCGTGTTTTACACACCATCTGCAGTGGAATTGACACACATAAAAGAGGCAATGCAACTAATGCATTGACAGAATTGGGTTTTCATTTATTTTAAGTAACCATTTATATCTGTTGAAAAATTTTAAAACTAAAAAAATGACAATTACTATTATGCACACACAAAAACAAGTGAATTACATTAGCTCCTCATTATCCCTACTTGTACTGATTAACCTCTTGCTCTTCACCAAACTACACACCCCTCAATTTATGCAGACTATTTGTAATATTTTCTGGTGTGAATTTATAAGTGCCTCCTTATTCTTTACAGTCCTGTTAGCACTATCAGAATCACCATAAGACAAAACGTAATTATCCCATGAATGTTTCTATATTAAGCATGTAATAGGTATACTTCAAAAAAGAGACAGCATTGGTCGTATATTTTTTACTATTGCAAAATCGATTTTCTGTCACTGAGTGACCATCTTCAGTGCTATATTGTATAACTTAAATTGGGATGCACTGTTGTCACTAAGCTTACGGCAATCACATAGATCGATTTTGCAATAGTAAAAAATATACGACCAATGCTGTCTCTTTTTTGAAGTATACCTGTTACCTGGTCGTAGTGCACAAGACAACATGGAGTCGCCAATCAAGCATGTAATACTTAATAACTTCATGTATAATTGTATATACGGGGTGATCAAAAAGTCAGTATAAATTTGAAAACTTAATAAACCATGGAATAATGTAGATAGAGAGGTAAAAATTGGCACACATGCTTGGAATGACATGGGGTTGTATTAGAACGAAAAAAAACCACCCCATATTGCTAGACGTGTGAAAGATCTCTTGCGCGTGTCGTTTGGTGATGATCGTGTGCTCAGCCGCCACTTTCGTCATACTTGGCCTCCCAGGTCCCCAGACCTCAGTCCATGCGATTATTGGCTTTGAGATTACCTGAAGTCGCAAGTGTATCTTGATCGACTGACATCTCTAGGGATGCTGAAAGACAACATCCGATGCCAATGCCTCACCATAATTACGGACATGCTTTACAGTGCTGTTCACAACATTATTCCTCGACTACAGCTATTGTTGAGGAATGATGGTGGCCATATTGAGCATTTCCTGTAAAGAATAGCATCTTTGCTTTGTCTTACTTTGTTATGCTAATTATTGCTATTCTGATCAGATGAAGCGCCATCTGTTGGACATTTTTTGAACGTTTGTATTTTTTTGGTTCTAATAAAATCCCATGTCATTCCAAGCATGTGTGTCAATTTGTACCTCTCTATCTACATTATTCCGTGATTTATTCAGTTTTCATATTTATACTGACTTTTTGATCACCCGGTACATTATGCACTGTTAAATGAGTGAAACAGCCCATCTCTAACTGACCCTGGGACAGTTATAACATGCAAATGTGTTGTTTTCTGTTTGCCGCCAAGCTTCCTGTTGAATTTTATTCTTAATTTCTGCCTTCCTGTTCGAATTTTAACCATTTTTTCTTATGACTTATTACCATCCTATGTTGTTGTTGTGGTCTTCAGTCCTGAGACTGGTTTGATGCAGCTCTCCATGCTACTCTATCCTGTGCAAGCTTAGTCCTGAGACTGGTTTGATGCAGCTCTCCATGCTACTCTATCCTGTGCAAGCTTCTTCATCTCCCAGTACCATCCTATACTTCATCATAAAATCAGTGCTCAACACAGCATCTTTTATTAATATTTTCACAATAAAGCAAATCATTGTAAAATGAAATCAATGACTTTGCAATTCTTCTAACATTTATTTTGCTATGGGATTGCCCAACCCAACAGTTGCAGTTCTAGTTTTTACACCAGTGACATAAAAAATTACCAGTATTTTGGTCTTAAGCCTATGTAACAAATTTTCGAACATTGACAATACCTTGCTCTCAGAACCTATAAGTGTACGTATTTTCTTGTCACAAACATCGATTTCTAAGACTGGCTGAATATTTTCCGTTTCTTCATCCTCCAAACATTTTTCTCTTCATGGGTTCTTTTCTATTTTTGTGCACCTGCACTACATTCATCTCCTCTGTCAAAGAGTCTTGAGCCTTGTTATCTCCTTTCATTAATTCATGAAGTAATTCCTCCACACCTGGTTCTGTTATCAATTTCATTCCTTATCTTAGCCTTTTCAAACTCTGAAATACCCTTCTGATGTCTGTAATTCTGACTACATAAACACCATTCATCTTTAGTATACCTGTCTAGATCTTTTGTACTACAATCTATTTTGACTTCGTCATTCAAAGTCTGATTCGATGAGATGAGATTACGGTCAATCTCTGCCAAGGTCGTATCCACCTCTGGTCTCAAAACCAATACCGATATTGTTTTTAAAAAGTTTTCCACCATTAGCCTCATCATCCCCTGAATCAGATACATCTTTTACTCCGATTTTCTTGTCATTTGATACATCTTTCCCATGTATTTCTCTTTCCTTGCTGTTACTCTGCATCTGATTTGCCCCTGCTTTATTGCCCCCCTTTACAATCTCCATTTTCATACTGTCAACCTTCCTTTCTAAGTGATTATTTTTTTTCGGATTTGCTACCTATCTTGTCCTTTTCCATATTGGTTTAGATCGACATATCTAGACCTGAGATGCAGAGAAATCTAGTTTTCTGCTCTCCTATTGTGGCTATGTTGTCATTGCATTGCTGGTTGTTCAAACCTTTACTCCCTGTCATGATGTCTAAAATTTACTTCCTCATTATTCCCCCTATGTTAACTTTTTTTCATTTTTACTGCTGTGCCTGTGAAATATTTTGGATTGATTCCTTTTGTTTTAAGTAAAATTTACATTGTACTTCCCATTCCCTTGCCTGCTGGTGAAGCTACAAATTCCAAGAATTTGGCTACTGGGTTGGTTGTGGTGTGTATTAAGTCCCATTGCATCAGTTCTGGAAATTGTCATTTGACCATTGTAATTTCAGTTAGAACATCCAGCGGTCAAGTTTTGTGCATCAGTTTAGTCATTTCACAT
The DNA here is from genome assembly GCF_021461395.2 of Schistocerca americana. Taxonomy (NCBI): domain Eukaryota; kingdom Metazoa; phylum Arthropoda; class Insecta; order Orthoptera; family Acrididae; genus Schistocerca; species Schistocerca americana. Next base: position 199,312,401 of record NC_060128.1, on the reverse strand, counting down.
ACATGAAACTTTCTCATTATTTTATTGCTGTGTCTATAAATTGGCCCATTTAAGAACTTGTTTGAAGTTTTGTCTGTTCTGATTAACTCCAGAAGCTATTTACAAAACATTTTTCAACTGCCTCATAACTGGTAAACAAGTCATTTAACAATTTTGCCTACTGTTGCACATTTTCTTTTTAATTGTCTTTCCACTAGTTTCATTTTTCACACATGAGACATTCCTGGTGTGCAGCTGTCTTTACCTGCTGCAAGAAAATCTGTCAGATGGTTCTTTCCTTTGTTACCAAAGCATATTGAAGATCCTGGTCCACCACATGGTAGATTTATTATAGTGAAGACCCGATCCATCGCTAACACATCTACTTTCAAGCTCATCTCCTCCAAACCCAACTGAGTTTTTGCAAAGACCAATTTACAATTTACAGTTCTCTTAGGCATATTCTGAAGTACATCTCGTGTTTTCCCCCAAAAGTTCATTCGGCTTCAGCAAACGATTATTAACACCACCCCTGAATTAGTAATGCATCCTTTTCCACTTTTAGCTTCATTGACTTTTTAAAATCACATGTTTTCTCATCCATGAGGCATACTTCATCTCTAATTTTGACATTATGGTTCAGATTTGAGCTAACTTCCTCTTAATTATACCGTCTATATCTATTTTAATGTCCTTCATCTGTCTTTGCATGTAGTTGGTTTTTACAACTGAAACTTCATTTGATACATCAGTCTCCATTTTCCCCATACAGAACTGTAGAGCCCCATTATCTGCAACATGCTAGTAATTGGAACTTACAAATATAAACTTCCCAATCTGACTTCAAGCTATCCGGCAGATTATTCTTTTCCAAACCACAAGTGTTCAGTGACAGTTTGAAGTGACATCTTCAGTTCCTGATGGTAGGCCAGCAAAGGTACATACATGGTGATTGTCTTGTTGTGGTGGTCTTCAGTCCTGAGACTGGTTTGATGCAGCTCTCCATGCTACTCTATCCTGTGTATTTAGGCAAGAGAGGTATAAGTTACTACAGAAATAAATTGCGCACCCTGAGACAAAGGCTTGAGTTGATATGTTCATAGTTCAGGATCTGTACAATTTTGTATTCCTTGGAGTCAGACTCACTGGAAATGGTGTATTAAGAGAGAAAGTGGAGGCAAGAGCAATAGATTTGTTTACCAACGGTATCAATCTGCAGGCTGGAGGTGAATTCAAAGTGGCATCACCTTCCACTTTGTACGAGGCAGTTCAGCTTGTGCTATTATGTGAGAAAGTTGAGCAATTTGTTTTAACTTCATCAGGCAGTAATGACCTGTGCCACGTGTTTACAAATAAGTTAAACTGCCAGAGGTGAAACTGGCCGGGACATACAGCTGGTGCATCCCATGACCCTTACTGCATATATTGTAAAGAAACTGGTCACTGTGGTGGTAACCTACGTTGTGAGCAGGGACAGTCAAATCAAGATAGAGGAGGATTTCAGAATTGATAGAGCTTCACATCTCTTCCAGAACCTTGTAGCTGGGAAGATGTGCATTAGCACAAACAGTGTGTACTAACTAGTCATAGTATTTCTTCAATTTCATTTTTACTTCGTTTTTTCCACTCTTTGTGACTCTACACCACACCTGCAAGGAACCACAACCATTGGCATACCGAGAAGTGATATTTGATTTTTAAAGCTTGGGTAGGAATGAGTTTTTGTTTCAAGACCAGGTACAGATGTCACACTAGCATGTAGGACCTGAAAGGAAAGCCATATTCCTTATGTTGCTCAAACCTGGCTGTGTCCATCAGATTACTAGTGGAAGTAAGTGGCACTTGGTCTGCAGGTGCACCAGAAAATCACTGCTACGATTTGCACCTGGAAATGTTAGGACGCTGTGTGACCTAGCAGACTGTGGGATGAAAGTATTGAACCTTCTTCTCTCTGCCTTCTCTTATAATTTATATCTCCTATTTCTGCGTTGTTCAGCTGATGTCTTCTATTTTGCAAGTGTTGTTTCATGTTTTAGAGATGTGTGATATGTTTTACATCAGAAAAAATAAACTGGAACTCCGTGTTAGTGCTGATGAGGGATTACGCAACGATAATGTACCGGTCACATTAAATTAATGAAGAATTATGATTAACATGATGATACCATCACTTATATTCTGCTGTACGCCTCCATAGTTGAGTGGTCAGCATAGAATGCTGCATGCAGAGGACCCAAATTTGATTCCTGGTGCTGCCAAGAATGTTTCCTCTGTTGGAGGACTGGTATGGGCGCACTCAGCCTCAAGATATCACTTGAGGAGCTCCTCAATTGTGAAGTAAATGGTTCTTCTGGAAAGTCAGAAAAACAGCTGGGAGAACAGTGTGCTGACCACACACCCCTCCGTATTGCATTCTGTTGTCACCTTCTGTAGAGCAGCGATATAGGTGGAAGTTCTAGAGTGATATTGATATGAAGTTATCACATACATTAAATGTAATGATTAATAATGAATATGCCCAGGAAATAATGTGGAAGTGAAATGCACAAGTGTTAGGATGCCTATTTTTTATGTTGGTATGTTTCTAACGTTGCCTTCAGTAGGAGCAGTAAGATAATGGGAATAGTTGAACGGCGGTGTCAGATAACATTTCTGTGGGAAAGGCCATGGCACGCCATTAGGCTTGTCAATGTGTGGAGGATAGCTGCGTGAATGAAATACAAAAATTATATATAGCTTAGATGGGTTTTGCAGAACCTGTACACTGACAAGAGGTGTCTCTTTGTACAGAATCAAGTGAGATAAGGCGCTACCTATGCGTGCAGCATGAGAAATGAGCAGGCATCTCTAATTGCTAATGGAGCACACTACTGCATGGTGCCGCCAGTTGAGGGTACTTCGGAGGGGCCATCATAGAATACGCAAGTAGACCACTCCAAGAACATCAGTAGACGTGGCAAAGACACAAAAGAGACTGGTTAATTTTGACTGAAGATCCAGATTAAGAGTTATTGTCATGTGCTTGTGAGTTGTAAATGTGTAACTGTGGAAGAAAATAGTGCTTAAAGCAAAGTTGTTGTTGGAAATAATTTACATTGCTAAAGATAGCAGAAACCCCACTCACTTTCAGTGAGCTGCTCCCACTTTGGAAAAGAAGCACTGCAAGAAGTCGAGTAGGAATTGACCAGTGCAGCCAAATCACAGCTATTATTACAGGCGACCATCAATCCAGTGTTCACATACAGCAGTCCAGCAAGCAAAGAGAAGGCGGCATTACTCCTGGCGTTAAGTACGATGAAGCCCAGCAGCATCAGGGTACATTATAAACGTGACATATGTTGACTGTTAGACAGACTACTACAAGTGGATGAGACCAGAAGAAGAGAATTTTGAAGAATGCAAACAATTTAAAGTGGGCAATTTTAAGAGATACGGCATTGCCAAGGGCAACCTCCTACATTAGTTATGAAATAATCAGAGGCTAGTAGCCATAAAGAGTGATTTTTGGTTGCCAAATAAGAAGTCACTGACAGAAGTGACAGAGTTTCTGATACATAAAACTTCTAAGAAGAAGGTGGCCACAAATATCTGATGGCTGTAGTCTGTACTGCAAGACAGCATGCACAATTAAGATGCTGACAAAGCCGTGGTGACATTGATGCTGCTCACATTAAGTCGAGAATGGATGCAATGAACTGCTGTGGTGTGAGACGAGAAGCTACATGTTGTGCAACTGCCTGCTGCTGTGCCATTCAGTTCCACGACACTGTGATGCAGATTGTTGACACTGTGACACAGTTTCCTCTCACCACTCTGGATGAGCAGTCTTCATACTGACATTTGTTTGTAATGGCATATCTTTATGGAGCATAGTATTGTTTAAGTGGGTATTTTGTGAAAGATGTCATAAAAGGATTCAGTCGTTATTCAACTGGTGACTTAGTGTATGCCTAAAATTACAAGGAAAATGGCATCAGTCAATCTCCAGTGACTCCTAGTCTTTCAGGAAGAGGCTAGATAGAGAGAGAAGGAAGCTGCTACAATGAGGGGTTAAAAACTGTTACAACACTTCCAAAGGATCAAAGAAATGAAAAGAAGTAACAGAAGAGTAATAACTGAGTTAAGTGAGAAAATCCAAAATTTACATAAAATTATTGATGAAAGTCTTAGGCCACAGAAGGAAGAGGTGACCACAGTCATCAAGGAGCAAGGTCAGCATGTTACAGAACTGCAACAAATGATTTTTTCTGAAGAAATATACAGAGAGATTTCATCACAGTACATCTTAGTGTGGAAGGAACTAGATGAATATGTTAAGGAGCTTCATGGAAATGTGGAGGAGGTCAGAGAATTTGTGGAACAATAACATAAAGATGTAAAGGAATGAATCTCAGAGGTGTGCACACATATCAAAATGCTGGGATGTATAGTGAGTCTGGTGACACTGTTGTGTCAAATGAATCTACAACTAGTTTAGAGGAAAATATACAGGCTTAGTAGACCAAATGTTTCAAGAAAAGACTGAAAATTTGAGTAGTATCAACTCATGTTGCGGTGATACTACTAGGCAAAAGGAGGGATTTAAAAATTATGGGATGCACCTGATAGGCACTAAAGTCAGGAGAACAAGGGATTAGTACCCAAAACCTAAATCTATTAGAAGAGTTGCAATTAGGGAGTGCCATGAATTTCTCTAAGCATTTTCCTAAGTTCAAGCCAGATGGGGATGTGCTCTCAACATACTTTCTGAGAGTATTTTCGAGATCCTTGCCACAAAAATGGTAAGACAAAAAAAGGATAGACTTTGCATTAAGTAATTTAGTACATGATGTGGCAGAATGAGGAATAACCCATTCTGACAAGTTTGCATCCTGGGCCACTTTTCAGGAAAAACTTAAGAAAAAGTGCTGGTTGCAGGGAATTCAAGAGAAGTTAAGTTAGAATTGTTTAATACCAAATACTATAACAGTTCCTGGGATTGAATGACATCTAACACAGTCAAAATGTTTAGATAATCCGACAGAGGAGATTCATCTCGCATAGGTTTTGAAAAGAAGATTTTGTACAGGGGATGCTCCACAGTAGATGATTTGTTGACATTTGTGGAAAGTCTAGATGCAATGAACAAAGAGCACGGTGATTTTAGTCATGGAGAATCAAGCACGAAACAAAATGATGACACAAATAGAGCAGGCACTAATAACAATAGATTTCAGAAGAATAGAGAAATGAATGTTTGTTGGATGGTCAAAAATAAGCCACAAAAGGGGCAACAAACTTAGCACCTATCCAAAAACTCAAACAAGCACACACTGGTTCCAAATTCTGTAAGCAATAGTAATCCACAGAACAGTGCAATTATACTGTCATAACCAGTGATAGTGTTGGAAAATGGACAACGTCCTGGAACCTGGGCTGTGATCCAGAATGTGCCAAGCTGGTTTCTTTTATGCAAACAATTAAAGTGAAAGAGTGGATTTTAGAAGAACAACAATTACAACACAGTGTGAATAATTTTAAATCAATAGCATTGGGAGAAATAAACCATTAGAAGAGAGCATGTTGACTCAGGAAGTGAAATCTTATGTCTTCAGAGTCATTATTAATGATGTAAGACCGCAGATGGTATATTCTACACTTCCATGGACTAGAGTATACATCATTAGTATTAAAGTTTCTAAAACAGTACAAACAAGATGTAAGATTACCTTTAATCCTGGGGAATTTTATGTTTCTGCAAACACTTTTAGTAGTGCCCAATGTCAATTATCAGTTATTGCTTGGCTTGATGCATATAAAGTAATTTCAGATTTTAAAGCCAAAGAATTGACATTTAATTAAAACAATCAATGTTATGCACTACTGTTTAAGAATAGTGGAGTAATAAGTAATGGAAAATATGAGATAAGGTTAGTGGCTACGAGAAGCACAGAGTTCTGAGGAACCTAGTTATCAGCAAGACTGGTTACACTTGCAGATAAAGCTAAAAGCGTTTGAATAAGATTTTTTAATAGAACAATAAGAGGACTAGAATGAAATTTTCACTCTACAGTGGAGTGTGCGCTGATATGAAACTTCCTGGCAGATTAAAACTGTGTGCCGGACCTGTAGTAACACTGTTCACGTTTACGTCGCACTTCACTTAGCGTAGACCGGGACTGCGTCCTAGGCATGCCCGATGTTAACTGACTGGGCGCGGCCCGTGCTGCCGGAGTTGTTGTTGTTGTTGTCATGCTGGCAGAGGTCGCGTCCGAATTCTCGCGTGCCCTCTGGTGGACGGGACTCTACTTGCGGCAACTACCGTCCGTGACGCACCGTGCCAATGTGCACCTCCCGCGATCTTTTTGGTAGCTACTACACTCCTCCTCCTTCGGGGGGTGAAGCCACTGTGATCCACTGCGTCGGAAGGTGGAGCGTCGGGCAGGAGCGATGACCTCCACATCCATTGGATGGCCGGAGTCGAGGGGATCTGCCAACCCTCGAGCCGGAACCTTCGAATACGGCTGGAAGTGACCTACAAGAAGAGGCCCCCGTCATCCCACAACCGGAGCCCGGGACAGAACGGGCGACAAGCTGGCGAACTCCGGACCCTGTTCCACCCCGGGAGGGGCAAGACCCAGTGGCGGGGACGAAGGGGAAGGGACGACCACAGGTGAACCAACCTCCTGAGAAACCGGGCCTGCTAGGGGGGCCGGCTCTCGCCAGGGCATCTCGAACGATGGCGATGCCGGTGCTGGAGCTACTGGAGGCTGCCAAGGCTGAGAACCATCGCAGTGCGGCGGAGGCAGAGTGGAGAGAGGAGGCAACGTCCCCTGTGAAACCAACACAGGTGCCGGCAATGGGGAAGCCGGTGTCCGAGAGGGCGGAGGGTGGGTGCTCGAACGTGGACGTAGCTGATTTTGGTGATGACGTACCACACGGTCCCCCGCCTGCAAGGTATAGAGCCGGCGGCCATTGCAGCGCAGGACCACCGCTGGTATCCAACGTGGATTGCGACCAAACCCACGGGCCCAGACCGACATACCCAGTGGAAAGCCAGGGACTCCGTTTTGTGAAGACTGGCGAGGACCAGGCCGGAGGAGGTGCAGCAGAGTCCTAGGTTGACGCCTATGGAGGAGCTCTGCGGGGCTGCGTTCTCTCATTGGTGTGGTCCGGTATGCCGTCAAGGAAAAACGTCAATGCTTCCTCCGCAGGAAATTCGTGCACATACTTTTTCATCAGCATCTTAAATGTGTGCACCATGCACTCGGCTTCCCCATTCGATTGTGGATGGAAGGGGGGAGAGCAAACGTGCCGAATACCGAAGCGCCTACAAAAATCCTGGAAGGTCTGCGAAATAAACTGTGGTCCATTGTCCGAGACCAGGGTGATTGGCAGACCTTCCACAGAAAAGATTTTTGCTAGTGCCTGGATTGCAACTTCTGAAGTGGTTGAGGAGCAGCGAACCACATATGGGAATCGGGAATAAGCATCAATGACAATGAGCCAAAAACCGTTGAGAAACGGGCCCGCAAAATCGATGTGAACACGTTCCCATGCTTGGGTTGCCGGCGGCCATGAAGAGAATGCTGCCCTGGGAGATGCTTGTTGGCTCGCACACTGGGAACAGGCGGCCACCAAGTGCTCAATTTCTCTGTCATTACCGGGCCAGTACACATGTCTGCGAGCCAGGGTTTTAGTACGGGAAACACCCCAGTGCCCCGCATGTAATAACGTGAGGACCTCCCGTCGTAAACTTGCAGGAACAACCACGCGAGGAGCTGTATCATCGGTAGCCAGAAGGAGAACGCCGTCCAAGACCGCGAGGCGGTCCCGTAGAAGAAAATAATTACGAAGAGGGTCCGAGGCCCGGCCCGGAGGGTGGGATGACCACCCCTGCTGAATGAGGCGAACTACTTGCCGGAGAACCGGGTCAGCTGCCGTTCCCCTGGCGACTCGAGAACTAGTGATTGGGAAGCCATCAACCGCTTGGCGGGACGCCACATCCAAATGAAAACGCATAATCTCCTCTCGATCGAACGTAGGATCCGGGCCCACTGGAAGACGGGAAAGAGCGTCGGCGTTGGCATGCTGTCCTGTAGGGCGAAAATGAATGTCATAATGGTACTTAGAGAGGAACAAGGCCCAGCCCTGTAGTCTGTGAGCCACCCTATCCGGAATCTGAGAGGCGGGGCCAAATAATGATATTAACGGCTTATGGTCAGTGATTAACTGAAACTTCGTGCCATACAAGAAAGGGTGAAACTTGGTAACAGCGTAGACAATGGCCAAAGCCTCTTTTTCCACCTGGGAGTAATGGGCCTGCGCGGGACTAAGCGTTTTAGACGCAAACGCCAGTGGTTGCTCGGAACCATCTGCGTTGCGATGGGCCAGGACCGCCCCCACCCCATACTGCGAAGCATCAGAAGCCAGGACCAACGGCTTATGGGGATCAAAAGTAGCCAAACAAGGGGCTGACGTGAGGAGGCCCTACAACGAGGTGAACGCCCGCTCGCATGCAGGTGACCAATCAAAAGGAACACCCTTGTGCAGAAGGCAGTACAGGGGGTGGGCTATAGTGGAAGCCCTGGGAATGAACCGGTGGTAATAGGCTATCTTGCCTAAAAAAGCTTGTAACTCTTTCAGCGAAGCGGGCCGAGGAAGGTTGACGATACCTTGGACCAAACTTCCTAGTGGCTGGATACTGTGCCGAGAGATGGTGTAGCCTACATACTCAATGGATGGTTGAAAGAAGGTTGACTTATGCAGGTTGCAACGCAAGCCCACAGACCTGAATTTGAGAAAGAGGGGTGCGAAGGTTGTGCAAGTGTTCCTTCGTTCTGCGGCCTGTGACAATTATGTCATCCAGGTAATTAATACAATGAGGAATTGTCGACGTGACATGCTCAAGATAACGCTGGAATATCGCCGGGGCACTGGATATTCCAAAGGCCAACCACTGGTATTGGTAAAGGCCAAACGGGGTGTTGACGACCGCCAACCGTTTGGAGTCCTCATCAAGTGGTATCTGATGGTAAGCCTCTGACAGATCGATTTTCGAAAAATATTGGCCTCCTGCCATGGAGGAGAACAATTCATCAGCACGAGGCAAAGGATAGGTGTCCACCACCAATTGGGAATTAATGGTGGCCTTGAAATCGCCACAAAGACGTAATTTTCCCGAGGGCTTCCTTACAATAACGAGGGGCGAAGCCCACTCGCTGGAAGAAATGGGAAGAACGATCCCTAGGGCTGTCAGCCAGTCTAGCTCTTCCTTTACCTGAGGCCGGAGAGCCAAGGGGATCTGCCTCGCGTGGAGAAAACGCGGGCGAGCCGACGCCTTCAACGTTAAGTGAGCTTCAAAATCTGAAACACGCCCCAGGCCCTCCTCAAAAATATCTGGAAAGTCGGAGATCAAAGATTCCAATGATTGATAGGGAACGTCTTTGGAGACCAACTGTATGGTGTCAGCGATAGAAAAACCGAAAGCTTGAAAGGCATCCAGGCCAAAAAGGTTAGCTGAGCTCGCATCACTGACAACAATAAAAGTAATAGGCCGAGTGACTGATTTGTAAGTCACGTCGGTAGTGAATTGACCCAGTAGGGGAATGAACTGTTTACCATAACCGCGTAGACGCTGGTAAACTGGCGCCAACGGGGGCGATCCAAGGTCAGAATAAGTTTGTGCATTCAACAACGAAACTGCCGCGCCCGTATCGACTTGCAGTTGTAACCGGCGCGACCGAACCGACACCTCGATAAAGAGTTTGCGTGCCGATGCTTCGGGAGCCTGGCCCGATGAAACTTCCTGAATGTCAACGTCCATGTCCTCTGTACCTGCTTCCTTCGATTCTTTTGAGGCTGAGCGGCAAACTTTAGCAATGTGACCTTTTCTATTACATTTGCGACAAACGGCCCAACGCTGGGGGCACTCCGACCGATCATGATGTATATAGCACGACGCACAGGACGGCAACAGGGGCCGGCGGCCGGAATTCTGTTTACGCGCCGTGCGGGAGCGGCTGTAACGGCCGGATTGTACCGCTTGCAAGTCGTCCACCCCTGACACAGTGGACGCGGCCGCGCCGCCCTGAACCTCCGCGACGTCGCACCACGCTTCCAGCTGTTGACCTGCTGCGTGAGAGACTTCATACGATTGAGCAATGGACAGGACTTCCTCGAGGGAAGGGTTTTCTAACTGCAGGGCCCGTTGCCGGACCTCCCTATCAGGGGCCGAACGAACAATGACGTCGCGTACCATAACGTGGGTGTACGACTCTCGCGACTGCTCCGTGACAAAATGACACTTGCGACTAAGACCGTGCAGGGTAGCGGCCCACGCCCGGTAAGACTGATGGGGCTGTTTCTTGCATTGATAGAACTCGACCCTAGCCGCCACAACATGCGTGCGTCGGCGATAATATGAAGACAGCAATGAACACAATGCGTCAAAAGACAAGGACAAGGGTTCCTGAAACGGTGCTAGCTGCTGCAATACTTGATACAGCGAGGGAGATATCAAAGACAAGAAGAGAGCACGACATACCTCCGCATCGGCAACATGAAACGCCTGGAAATGCTGCCAAAGGCGATGTTCATATGCGTCCCAATCCTCCGCCGTCTCGTCATACGGGGGAAAGGGAGGAGGGAACGGCGCCGGAGCAGACGGCGTGGAGAGCAACGCCAGAAGCACTTGTTTCATGGTGGCCATGAGTTCCGTCTGCTGCGCAACCAAAACTTGCACCAAATCCTCCATGCCGTGGAGAAGCTGCGAAACTGGAACAACAACGCAACACGCTAAAGAACGACCCTACTCGTCGCCAATTGTGTAGTAACACTGTTCACGTTTACGTCGCACTTCACTTAGCGTAGACCGGGACTGTGTCCTAGGCATGCCCGATGTTAACTGACTGGGCACGGCCCGTGCTGCCGGAGTTGTTGTTGTTGTTGTTGTTGTTGTCATGCTGGCAGAGGTCGCATCCGAATTCTCGCGTGCCCTCTGGTGGACGGGACTCTGCTTGCGGCAACTACCGTCCGTGACGCGCCATGCCAATGTGCACCTCCCGCGATCTTTCTGGTGGCTACTACAGGACCGAGACTTGAACTCAGGACCTTTGCCTTTCGCAGGCAAGTGTGCTAATGACTGAGCTACCCAAGCACGACTCGCGCCCTGTCCTCACAGCTTTAATTCTGCAGGGTTCGCAGGAGAGCTTCTGTGAAGTTTGGAAGGTAGGAGACAAGGTACTGGCAGAATTAAAGCTGTGAGGATGGTGCGTGAGTCGTGCTTGGGTAGCTCAGTCGTTAGAGCACTTGCACGTGAAAGGAAAAGGTCCCGAGTTCGAGTCTCGGTCCGGCACACAGTTTTAATCTGCCAGGAATTTTCAATAAGAGGACTGATACCAAATTGTTGTGGTATGGAAAGCTGTTTTCAGATAAACCAGGACTTCTTGGAAATATACAGGGTTATTACAAATGATTGAAGCGATTTCACAGCTCTACAATAACTTTATTATTTGAGATATTTTCACAATGCTTTGCACACACATACAAAAACTCAAAAAGTTTTTTTAGGCATTCACAAATGTTCGATATGTGCTCCTTTAGTGATTCGGCAGGCATCAAGCCGATAATCAAGTTCCTCCCACACTCGGCGCAGCATGTCCCCATCAATGAGTTCGAAAGCATCATTGATGCGAGCTCGCAGTTCTGGCATGTTTCTTGGTAGAGGAGGTTTAAACACTGAACCTTTCACATAACCCCACAGAAAGAAATCACATGGGGTTAAGTCGGGAGAGCATGGTGGCCATGACATGAATTGCTGATCATGATCTCCACCACGACCGATCCATCGGTTTTCCAATCTCCTGTTTAAGAAATGCCGAACATCATGATGGAAGTGCGGTGGAGCACCATCCTGTTGAAAGATGAAGTCGGCGCTGTCGGTCTCCAGTTGTGGCATGAGCCAATTTTCCAGCATGTCCAGATACACGTGTCCTGTAACGTTTTTTTCGCAAAAGAAAAAGGGGCCGTAAACTTTAAACCGTGAGATTGCACAAAACATGTTAACTTTTGGTGAATTGCTAATTTGCTGCACGAATGCATGAGGATTCTCTATCGCCCAGACTCACACATTGTGTCTGTTCACTTCACCATTAAGAGAAAATGTTGCTTCATCACTGAAAACAAGTTTCGCACTGAACGCATCCTCTTCCATGAGCTGTTGCAACCGCGCCGAAAATTCAAAGCGTTTGACTTTGTCATCGGGTGTCAGGGCTTGTAGCAATTGTAAACGGTAAGGCTTCTGCTTTAGCCTTTTCCGTAAGATTTTCCAAACCGTTGGCATTGGTACGTTTAGCTCCCTGCTTGCTTTATTCGTCGACTTCCGCGGGCTACGCGTGAAACTTGCCCGCACGCGTTCAACCGTTTCTTCGCTCACTGCAGGCCGACCTGTTGATTTCCCCTTACAGAGGCATCCAGAAGCTTTAAACTGCGCATACCATCGCCGAATGGAGTTAGCAGTTGGTGGATCTTTGTTGAACTTCGTCCTGAAGTGTCGTTGCACTGTTATGACTGACCGATGTGAGTGCATTTCAAGCACAACATACGCTTTCTCGGCTCCTGTCGCCATTTTGTCTCACTGCGCTCTCGAGCGCAACCTGAAGTGCGGCTTTAGCCGAACAAAACTTTATGAGTTTTTCTACATATCTGTAGTGTGTCGTGACCATATGTCAATGAATGGAGCTACAATGAATTTATGAAATCGCTTCAATCATTTGTAATAGCCCTGTATATATAGCTTTAAGATAAAGGATTCAGTTTTTTGTAAACTTTATCCTGTACTGCTGAATATACAAACAGCGGTGCTCGAAAACGATATTATTCAACATAGTCTTAGTAAATGTAATAGTCCCCTGGTAGTAGTACATAAACCTACCGTCAGACTCAGGTTAGTTCTGGACATGCATACTTTGAATAATGACATAAAAATGGAATGAGACAGACCAGACCGTATCGATGAATTATTGTCAAAATTCAAACAAGCACAGTATTTTAATTACATAGATTTCACCTTGGGGTATTGGCAGGTCATAACTGACAAAAATTCAAGAAAATACACAGATTTTTGTATGAAGGTATTTGTATTTAAAGTGTTACCAGTTGGATGAAATAGTTCACTGGCCACATTCAATAGAGTTTTGCATGCAGCTTTAGGTAAAGATCTACTAACCTCTTCAGGTCCAAACAAAATTTTTGTATTATTTCAAATAATTTTTGATAATGGCATGGTATATGGACGTCATAAATGAGCACTGTAATTGTAGGTTTTAGTCACTAATCATCCGAATAGAGATTTTCCTATGTCCAGCTGACTAGACTTGATAGTTTACTCTTGGAAATAATTAAGAATTAACAGTGTTAGGTTATTGTAACATAATTTGTTGATCTATTTACAACAACAATGATGAGTATAACATTTCTACTTACGTTTATTTTGGGAAGATATTGCAGAGAGGTCACCAGCGATGGCCACCATAATGCAGTGAACAGAACACCTCATTGAAGCCAAGAGTATCGAAAAAGTATCACTGAGGAAAAATTCTGGAGGCAGCTAAAATTTCCAGCATACTGGACACAGGGTTACAGAGTAGAAGAAACTGTAATTGCACTTAAAGCCAAACAGAATAGAATAGAATAATTTTATTGTCGTTGGGCCATTAAGGGAATAGACAAAGTCATACATATAATACAATACAATACATGTTGCAATAGAACAAACAGAGAAGTAAAGTCCCGCCAGCTGTATGTGGCAACTGAAGAAGCTAAAAAAGTTAATTATTTATGAAGAGAATATATTACTAGTATCAAAGACTTGGGATGAACATTGTAATCTGTTAACAAGAATTTTGGATAGGTTTTACATTAAAAGTATTACAATTAAGCATTCTAAATCACTTTTCAGCAAAGCAGAGTGTGACATCTGGTACACATAAATGGGATAAAACCTGAACCAGAATGAATATGGGCTATGAAAGAGTGTCCTGAAGCAAAGGAATATGTAGCAATTAGCAATTGAGATTGTTTCGAGGTGTAGCAGGATTTTATAGGCGGTACATATGGGGGCAACCTATGAACAATCCAAGGCTATTAATACTTCTTAAACAAAAACCAAAATACAATTGGAAGCATTCAATAATATTAAGTTACCGATGCCAGAGGCACCTATTTTAGAACATCCACAAATGGATAAGCCTTTTACATTTAGTACTGATGCATTGGAATATGGAATTTCTTGCAAATTGTTTCAGGGAGAGTGGGATCTGACATTAGAAGACCACAATATCTTAGCATTTCCCAACAGAGCACTGAGCAAACATGAGTTAAATTATACCACAACAAAGAAAGAGTTATTGGCCATAGTATGGAGTATAAAGAAATTTCAGACTGTGTTTTGGAGATATAAAACTATAATTTATACCAACCATCAAGCCCTGTCATTCTTAATGGAAAGTCGGCTATTACTTAGGAGACACATCAGTTGGGTATTTTTCCTATAAGATTATCATCTACTCATAGATCACATTGTCAACATCACTGCAGTGTCATCAGCTACCTGTGTCCCTCATAATTATGCCTGCTGTCTTCAGCACTGACTGCAGCCGTCCAATATTTGCGGCCACCACTCTTCTTTGCAATTTCACATGTCAAAAACAACTTAACTCTTCCTTCTGTGAGTGACTTCTTCTAACTTTGTGAGCAAAGACCACTATTTATCGTTCAATAGGTCTTGTTATTTTGTAACTAATGTCGGTGGTTGCCCTTGCCAGTTGGTCACTTAAAACTGTTTACATGCTTCAAAATTCCCTTCATATGCTCTCACTCACTTACCATACTCTGTCCTGGCCATAATGGTCAACATCTGTCATGTTTTTCATGTTCCCTGGTGCTGCTATGCTTCATTGGACATAACACCAGTTGTAACACCACCTTCTCATTGGCTGGTTGAATGTGCTTTATGCTAACACTGAATAGATGATCACCTGTAATAATAGTTGTTAGCTGGCCTTGCTGATCAGTTCCAACTTGACTTCTTGCAGTGCGTCTTTTCCAAAGTGTGAGTGCTTCACTGAAAGGGAGCGGGGTTTCTGCTACCTTTAGCTATGTAAATTATTTCTGATACTGACTTTGCTTTAAGCACTGTATTTTCTTCCAGAGACTTACACAATTACAATTCACAACTACATGACAATAACTCTTAATATGGATCTTTACTCAAAATCAACGAGTCTCTCTCATATCTTTTCTACTTCTATTGACATTCTTGAAGTTGTGTGCTTGTGTATTCTCTGGTAGTCCTGCAAAGTTCCCTCAACTGGTGGCAACATGGAATAGTGTGCTCCATCAGCAAGTGGAGACCTACACTCACCACTCAGGCTGCAACACACAGGTAGTGGCTTATTTCACTTCTCTCGGTACAAAAAGAGAACTCTCATCGATATACCATTTCTACAAAGTCCTTCTAAGCTATATACAATTTTTGTATTTCATTCACATGGCCTTTCTCCATACTCTGAAGAACCTAACAGTGTATCATGGCCTCTTCTACAAAAATGTTATGGGACACCACAGTATAGTGAGTTACTAGTGCAAATTGTAAGTTACTACTGGAGCTCTTTTGTTTCACAACCTCTTTCATCTGTGAACACTTACGACAAGCAGCATACCAAATGGTGAGAATGCATGGCCTGGCATACAGCTGTTGCCTTTGCAATACAAGTGGTGCCACCCTTATTTTCCCCCTCCCAATGCCTACATGCATATAGCAACCACTGCTGGTGCTGACATCATAAACTGTGTTTTGTAAATGTGGTTTGTTACTGTCAAGTTCAAATGCTCATAGGAAAACTGCTGAACATCTCAATACCTCATGGTTTAAGCCCCTGGTCTGACGCCACAATGCAGTAGAAGCTATAATAAAGTTTGTGCTATTAGTAAACCTTCATACTTGGTAAATAAGGCCTGAATATACATTTTAATATCTACATCTACATGGATACTCTGCAAATCACATTTAAGTGCCTGGCAGAGGGTTCACCGAACCACCTTCACAATTCTCTATTATTCCAATCTTGTATAGCGCACGGAAAGAATGAACACCTAAATCATTCTGTACGAGCTCTGATTTCCCTTATTTTATCGTGGTGATCATTCTGCCCTATGTAGGTCAGCGTCAATAAAATATTTTCGCATTCGGAGGAGAAAGTTGGTGATTGGAATTTTGTGAGAAGATTCCGTCGCAACGAAAAATCACCTTTCTTTTAATGATTTCCAGCCCAAATGCTGTATCATTTTTTTGACCCTCTCTCCCATATTTTGATAATACAAAACGTGCTGCCTTTCTTTGAATTTTTTCGATGTACTCCATCAGTCCGACCTGGTAAGGATCCCACACCGTGCAGCAGTATTCTAAAGGAGGACGGACAAGTGTAGAGTAGGCAGTCTCCTTAGTAGATCTGTTACATTTTCTAAGTGTCCTGCCAATAAAATGCAGCCCTTGGTTAGCCTTCCCTATAACATTTTCTATGTGTTCTTTTCGATTTAAGTTGTTTGTAATTGTAATACTTAGGTATTTAGTTGAATTTATGGCTTTTTATTACAAGTTATCTTTGTTTATCCCATGAGGTAATTATTCAAGATTTCATAGTAATAAAATCTGATATGCTTCAGTGGTTCATGGGCATTGCATTGGATAATGTTGTGAAAGCTCACAATATTTCAACAAGACAGCCATTCGTCAGCTTCAGGTCTTTACTGACATGCTGCTGAAGTTGCTCAACAATATGTCACTGCCACACTACAAAATGGCAGACACCGATTGGTGGGGTTATAATGTCATCATAAACAAATCACTGAGGACTTTGACATCCAAAGCCCCTTGTCAGAAAAACAAGCCATGGTCCTTGCATGCACAATACAGGAAATGTGCAGCAACAAATCAGTGTTAAATGTCTGCTTTTATAACGAGCTGAACCTATGTAAAACTTTTAGCTGTATTCCATGGAGGACTTTATCCATAATTTCTACTATTTAACTTTAGCAGTTCAGCGCACAGTATATGCTTATAATTTTAATGTAATGCAACTTTACCTTTTCTGAAGAAGATACCCTTAGTGGTATTGAAACCTGGTCGAGGCTTATTGCAGTAAACTTCAAGCAACCAGTTGCTTGCATACATCATTTACTGGGTGTGGAGGTGATGGGGGCAAAAATGTGTTTGTTTTAATGATTGCCACCCCAATTTGCGTATCATACCTGGAGCACACTCTCCTCTATTTTGAGATAATACAAAATGAGCTGGACTTCTTTGAACTTTTTCAGTGTTCTCTGCAAATCCTATCTGAAGCAGATCGCATATCATGCTGCAGCACTCCAGAAGAGGGCAGACAAGCATAGTGTAGGCAGTCTCTTTAGTAGATCTGTTCCATTTTGTAAGTGTTTTGTCAATAAGTCACAGTGAGTTATTTGTGAGGCGTGGTGTCAAAAGCCTCCTGGAATTCTAAAGATACGGAATTAATTTCACATCCACTGTTGATAGCACTCATTACTGTGAATCAAGAGTTAGCTGTCTAATGAGAGTGGTATTTTCTTAATCCATATTCACTATTTATCAATAAATAACTTTATTCGAGGTAATTCATAGTATATGTTCCAAAATCCCACAGCAAATTGATGTTAATGTTATGGGTTTGTAAATCAGCAGATTATGCCTATTCCTTTATTATGTATTGGTGTGACCTATGCAACTTTCCGGTCTTTAGGACTGATTTTTTGAAAAGCGAGCAATTGTATACGGTTGCTAAGTAAGGAATTAATGTATTTGCATACTTGGAAAGGAACCTAACTGATATACTATCTGGACCACAGGCCTCACTTTTATTAAGTGATTTAAGGTGCTTCCCAACACCAAGGATATCTGCTTCTCAATTTGCCATGGCATTTCCTCATAATATTTGAGTCATGTCTGTCTAGAAAGTGTGTGGAACCAAAAATGCATGTGGCCTCTCCATCCTAGGAGGGAGAGAGGAGAAGGATGAACAAGATGGCCAGCTAGTATGGGCTACCAGAAGTAATTCATTAACACTTCATTGACAACATTAAGTTTCCTTTCATGCCCTGAAGCTGCAAGATGCTACAAGCAAAAGTTCCCACAATTCCAACATGCCAACGCAACCTGTCCTTCAAGACAGAAGCAGTTAATTCCATGAGCTCTGTGCTGAATGCACTATCATGCCACACCATGTATTTAACCAATAGAAAACATAAGAAGCAGGTCACGTTTGTGGTTGCTGGAACATCTTGGAGAGGAGGGCAGAGTGTAGATGCTCTCTTGAGCCTCAGCCTTCAAAAAAAGTGGTTGGTGTGTGCTCTCTGCCTTTGGCCCATTTCACCCTGACCAGCCACCAGCCACACAATCATGAACCACCACCTCCCACATGTCCTATTCCATTTGTTTCATGCTGCACCTTGACAGGCTGCTAAGGTGGGCATTTCTCTGAGTACCAAGAATGCATTAAATTTCAATGAGTTTCATTCTTTAGTTTTGTAAAACCCTCCTCTCAAACCCCCTCTCATATCCTGACCATGCTGCTCCTCTTTCATGCCTGCACAGAGGTGTCCAAGTCTGTCTAAATGTCTGTGGAGCAATGGGAGCCCCTTCTTCCTCAAGATCCACAACCAGAGAATGTAGTTGGATGTTGGGCACTGGGGTCTGGAGCAAATTAGACTTTCTAACTCATCCCAAAAATCCGCTTTTGTTCAGATGGGAACCTTGGGCAGGCCAGTCCATTCCAGGAATGTAACAGTCCACAAACAATTACCTCACAAATGCTGCTTTATGACAGGGTGCTTTGTCGTGCTGATACAAACAATCATTGTCTCTGAACTTTTCTTCTACTGTACGCAGTACACGGCTCTGTAAAATCCTTCAGCATTTAGCATTTTCTTAAGCTCAATAATGGGACGACACCCTAATCACAAGAAACATCCCGATGTCATAACGCTGCCTCCTCCATACTTCTCTGTTGGTCCTACACTTCGTGGTGGGTAACATTCTCCAGTCATTCACCAGACCTAAACTGCTGCATCATATTGCCACTGGGCATACTGTGATCTATAAGTCCAGATCCCTGGTTTACAGTAATGTCACTTTACACACTGTATCAAGTGTTGCTTAGCACTGAGTATAGAAGGGTGTGACTTATCAGGAGCTGCTGAACATTTGTACCCCATTATTTTTAACTCCCTACACACAAGTCATTGTGCTCTGTGCTGCTGGCAGCACTTTGGAACTTACAACCGATTTCTTTGGTTACTTTCATACAGTGTTTTTACAACCACTCTCCACAGTGCTCAAAAGTCCCAATCCATCATTACATGAGGTCTGCCTGGTATTGGCTTAGCTGTGGTTGCTCCTTCACATGTCCACTTAACAAAAACTCACCAATAGTTGGCTTGGGGGGCATCTTTAGAAGGGTTGAAATGCCCCTAATGGACTTGTAACTCAGGTGATGTCAAATGACTAGTCCATGTTGGAAGTCTCTTGAGATCTCCCCTTGTGAAGAATTCTGCCTCTGATTGTGCTGCAGCACCCAACGGTAAAACAGCTGATCAGCGTAGTTACTCACCAGGTCAGTGACATGTGGAGTTGCTGCCAACATCAGTACTGCTAGCCTTTTGACTTCAAGATTATGGTCCACTTGGTGCCTTATGTAAGAACAGTCAGTACACCATGTGGTGCATTTGCAGCCACAGCCGCAGCTCTGTATAACAATACATGAGTATTTTAGAACAAAGCCAGCAGAAATCACAAGATTGTCATGTAAGTACCAGGAGGAAGGTAATAAGAGCAATAGAGGCAACAGGCAAATAAGTGATCAGCATTCGAGGGATGTTCAAATAAGAAAATTTCATGCTGCTCTGGTCTTGAATCTTGAACACTTGTTTTATCCAGTTCTCTACACTAGTCTATCCTGTGTAACCCTCTGTATTACTACATCTACATACATATTCTGCAGACCACTGAAGTGCATGGCAGAGTGTACTCACCATGCACTACAGGTCAATAGTCCTTCCCATTCTATTCATGTATGTAGTGCCATTATTAGTCTCTAATTAGTGCTATAATTATTCTAGTCCTGTCTTTGCAGCCCCTAGAGGAGTGGTACATTAGGAAGTGGTACATTAGGAGGGTGAGGGGTGGTTGTTGCACATTCTAAGATTTTTCACTTAATTCTGGTTATTGTTACTATGTAAGTTAGCTTTTACAAGATAATTGTCAAGCATATGCCAATTCAGCTTTTTCATCCTTTCCTTGGTGCTCTCCTCAAAGCAACCTACATCCATCCAAACCTGCATGCCATAATCAAGCCTAGGTGACATTCTAGAATTTTTACTCTCACCCTATCCCCATGACCATACTTCTGCTCCATTACCAGACTGCCTACCTGATGTTTTTTAAGTGAGTGACACATGCATGGCCACTGCTTACTGTCCCAAATAAATAATGGCTGAATGTTTGCAACAACTCCTTTGCAGCGTACCACACGAAGCTATTCATATAGCTCCATTGGATCATCTGTCCACCAATCCCAGTTCACTTGTTTACATTTAGTTCTTCTTTTAAGGTTAAGAGTTCTGGCATATGACAACTCTGACTTCAGCAATTGTCTCTAATTTGTCTTTCTGCTGTTTGTGATATGAATTCATTACCTTGTGAGTGTGCCATTTCTAATGTGAGTGAGTTAGGTGAGAGCCTGAATACTACATTATGTGATTATGAACTTAATTTCTTTTCTTCCTTACGCAATTGGAATAAGACAAGTGTCAACTGCCAGTAAGAAATAATGATGTACTCATCTAAGCAAGCAATGGTCTTTTGTTTCCTGTCTGAAATAATGTTAAGAAAAGATATGCTGGCCTCAACTCAAACGCTGGTCCGAACACCATAGTACTGTACCAAGAACAGTACCTTACTGGAGGTGCTGTGCTGCTATCTTCCTCTGATCTTTGAACTACTTAACCAAGTACTCATAAGAAGACCTACAGTTTAATGAAAACTCCAAAGCACAGTTCGACTTGGAATTTATTGTAATAGGTTTAAGGAGCAATATCTGGGAATAAGCATCTGTAGTAATTTAAAGTTGATTGAGTACATAAAACTAGTAATAGAAAGGCAAATGCCAGATGGATTCATTGAAAGAATCCAGAGAATGTGTAGTCCACCCACAAAGGGGGTAGCCCAGAAAACATTCATTCAACCAGTACTAGAGGTCTGCTTGTCAGTTTGGGACCCACAGGCATCTACAAGGGAAGAAGAGTACAAAGGACGGGTAGGTGGCTCTTACCCCTCTTAAAATCTGCCACACACATATCTAATTGTTGTTGTTATGTAGTATTTTGCCTAGTGTCATGTTCATGTCACTGTACGGAGAATTTCTGACACCAATGTTACCTGTATTGAGCTTGTTCCTACAGTTTGCTGCACCTCCTTTTATCTTTCATGTCATCCAGATATTGAATTATTCTTCTTCATCATCCTGTATTTCATTTGATTTCCCTCCTATTAAATTTTGTATTTGCCTGTTATGTGTGAGTATGTGTCTGATCCTGTCGGACTTCCTCTCAATAATTATAAACAGAACTGTTTCCTTCTCTACTACTCCTTTCAGTATATAATCATTTGTCATTGATCTGTCTTCTTTATCTTCTCCATCACTGCACTTCAAAACTTTCCAGGTATTTTTTTCTAAACTTTTCTCATGGTCCATGTCTCTGCTCCATACAGTGCAATGCTCTAGATGTAGCAGTTCCTCAGTTTCTTCCTTAATTCCATGCCCAACTTGCTGGTCAGCTGAGTGCTCTTCTTGCTGAATGTGGTTTTAACCACATGAATTCTTGCCCAAATTTCATTTGTGCAGTGGGTATCCTTTGTCAGCAAGCTTTCCAAGTACTTCAGTTGCATCACATTCTCAATTTTCGTCAGTTTTATTGTTCAGTGTTGATTTTCGTCCTGTATGTTCTTATAGTATCCACCAGCTGGTTCATTACACGTTGCATTTGTCTTTGATTTTTGGCTAACACCAGCAGGTCATCTGCATACTTGGTCGTGCTGATGAGTTGTACCACTTGTTGCTGTGGACTTCAGTTCAACGACTGGTTTGATGCAGCGCTCGATGCTACTGTATCCTGTGCAAGTCTCTTCATCTCAAAATAACTGCTGCAACCTACTTACCTCTGAATGTGCTTATTGTATTCATTTCTTGGTCTCCCTCTACAATTTTTACCTCTCACTCTTCTATGTAGTACTAAATTGGTGATTGCTCAATGTCTGAGAAAGTGTGCTATCAACTGATTTCTTCTTCTAGTAAGGTTGTTTCACAGATTTCTTTTCCCACCAATTCTATTTAGTATCTTCTTGTTAATTATGTGGTCTACCCAACTAATTTTCAGCATTCTTCTCTAGAGCCACATTTTATAACTTTCTATTCTCTTCTTGTCTAAACTGTTTATTGTTCATGTTTCACTTCCATACATTGCTATATTCCAGACAAACACATTTCACAAAAGAGTTCCTAACACTTAAGCCAATATTCAATGTTAACAAATTGCTCTTATTCAGAAATGTTTTTCTTCCCATTGCCAGTCTACATTTTATATCCTGTCTACTTCAGCCATCATCACTTATTTTACTGCCAAATATCTATTATATCTACTACTTAAATGTCTCTTTTCCTAATCTAATCATCTGAGCATCACCTGATTTAATTTGACTAGATTCCATGATTCTTTTTCTTGCTTATGCTGATGTTCATCTTGTATCTTCCTTTCAAGACGCTAAACTGCTCTTCTAATTCTTTTCTTCCCTCTGACAGAATTACAAAGTCATCAGGAAACCTCAAACTTTTTATTTCTTCTCTCTGAATGTTAATTACTTCACCAAATTTTTCTTTTGTTCCCTTTGCTACTAGTCAGTAATGTAGAAATTGAATAACATAGGGGACAGGTCACAATCCTGTCTCATTCCCTTCTCAACCAGTGCCTCCCTTTCATGCCCCTCAACTCTTACAACTGCCTTCTGGTTTCTCTGTAAGTTATAAATAGCCTTTTGCACCCTGTATTTTACCTGTGCTACCTTCAGAATTTCAAAGAGAGTGTTCCAGTCAGCACTGTCACAAGCTTTTTCTAAGTCCACAAATGCTATAATTGTAGGTACACCTTTCCTTAACCTATCTTTTAAGGGAAGTTGTACGATCTGTATTGCATCATGGATTCTTACATTTCTCCGTACTCTAAACTGATCTTCTCCACAGTTGGCTTCTAACAGTTTGTGCATTCTTCTGGAAGGAATTCCTGTTAATATTTTGGAACCATGACTTATTAAACTGATAGCTTGGTAATATTCACACCTGTCTGCACCTGCTCTCTTTGGAATTGGAATTATTATATTCTTTTTTCAGTCTGAGGGTATTTCTCTTGCCTCATACATCTTGCGCATCAGATGGACGAATTTTGTTATAGCTGGCTCTCCCGAGGTTATCAGTAGTTTTCATGGAACGTGGTCAACTCCCGGGGCTTTGTTTTGACTTAGGTCTATCAGTGCTCTGTCTAATTCTTCTCAATCTCATCTTTATCTATGTTCTCTTTCATTTTTATAATATTGCTCTCAATTACATCTCTCGTGTATAAGCCCTCTATATACTTCTCCCACCTTCCAGCTTTCCCTTCTTTGCTAGAACTGGTTTCACATCTGGTCCCTTGATATTCATGCAGCTGCTTCTCTTTTCTCCAACTGCATTTTTAATTTTCCTGTATGCGATAATCTATCTTTCCACTTGTGCTACATGCTTCTAAATTCTTCCATTTATTCTTTACACATTTCTGCTTAGCCATATTGAATTTCTTGTGTGTGTGTGCCCTGAAATGAGGTCCATCCTTCATGAAATCCTCCCCACTCCAGCAAGAGTGTCTTTCTGCCGTCCACCTAACCTTCGTAACCTCTTGGTTCATCCCTATGAAATCCCCAAACCACCTTCCCTACCCTCTGGCTCCTACCCTTGTAACCGCCTCCGGTGTAAAACCTGTCCCATGCACCCTCCCACCAACATCTACTCCAGTCCTGTAACCCGGTGCACGGCCAGCACATCTTGGCACAGTGTTACACCGTCCGGGTTATCGGGATACTTCCCACTAACACCAACCTGTCAGAACTCCGGAGATGGGAACTTGCCCTTCAGTTTATCCTCTCTTCCCGTTACCCACCAGGCCTAAACCTCCGCTAGTTTCAAGTTGCTGCCGCTCATACCTCACCTGTCATTCAACAACATCTTTGCTCTGTACTTCTGCCTCGACTGACATCTCTGCCCAAACTGTTTGCCTTTACAAATGTCTGCTTGTGTCTGTGTATGTGCGGATGGATATGTGTGTGTGTGTGTGTGTGTGTGTGTGTGTGTGTGTGTGTGTGTGTGCGCGCGCGAGTGTATACCTGTCCTTTTTCCCCCCCTAAGGTAAGTCTTTCCGCTCCCGGGATTGGAATGACTCCTTACCCTCTCCCTTAAAACCCACATCCTTTCGTCTTTCCCTCTCCTTCCCTCTTTCCTGATGAAGCAACCGTTGGTTGCAAAAGCTTGAATTTTGTGTGTATGTTTGTGTATCTATCAACATGCCAGCGCTTTCATTTGGTAAGTTACATCATCTTTGTTTTAGATATATTTTTCCCACGTGGAATGTTTCCCCCAATTTTTATAAAAAATATGTTGTGACTTACCAAATGGGAACGCGCTGGTAAGTAGACACAATAAAAAACACACAAACACACACACAAATGTCAAGCTTTCACAACCCACAGTTGCTTCATCAGGAAAGAGGAAAGGAGAGGGAAATACGAAAGGATGTGGATTTTACGGGAGAGGGTAAGGAGTCATTCCAATCCCGGCAGCGGAAAGACTTACCTTAGGGGGAAAAAGGGACAGGTATACACTTGCGCGCACACAGAGACATATCCATCTGCACATATACAGACACAAGCAGACCTATGTAAAGGCAAAGAGTTTGGGCAGAGATGTCAGTCGAGGCGGAAGTACAGAGACAAATGATGTACGATGGGCGGCAACTTGAAATTAGCAGAGGTTGAGGCCAGGTGGGTAACAGGAAGGGAGGATATACTGAAGGGCAAGTTCCCATCTCCAGAGTTCTGGTAGGTTGGTGTCAGTGGGAAGTATTCAGACAACCCGGAAGGTGTAACACTGTGCCAAGATGTGCTGG
The DNA here is from genome assembly GCF_021461395.2 of Schistocerca americana. Taxonomy (NCBI): domain Eukaryota; kingdom Metazoa; phylum Arthropoda; class Insecta; order Orthoptera; family Acrididae; genus Schistocerca; species Schistocerca americana. Next base: position 199,287,126 of record NC_060128.1, on the reverse strand, counting down.
CTGTGCACCAAGGCAGGTTTAGCCACAGGGTGATCCTCATTGCCAACAAACACTGTCTGCCTGTGTCCATTCATGTAATGGACAGTTTGTTGCTGGTCATTCCCACATAGAAAGCTTCACAGTGTAGGCAGGTCAGTTGGTAAATCACGTGGGTGCTTTCACACGTGGCTCTGCCTTTGATCGTGTACACCTTCTGGGTTAGAGGACTGGAGTAGTAGGTGGTGGTGGGAGGGTGCATGGGAGAGGTTTTACACCGGGGGCGGTTACAAGGGTAGGAGCCAGAGGGTAGGGAAGGTGGTTTGGGGATTTCATAGGGATGAACCAAGAGGTTACGAAGATTAGGTGGACGGCAGAAAGACACTCTTGGTGGAGTGGGGAGGATTTCATGAAGGATGGATCTCATTTCAAGGCAGGATTTGAGGAAGTCGTATCCCTGCTGGAGAGCCACATTCAGAGTCTGATCCAGTTCCGGAAAGTATCCTGTCACAAGTGGGGCACTTTTGGGGTTCTTCTGTGGGAGGTTCTAGGTTTGAGGGGATGAGGAAGTGGCTCTGGTTATTTGGTTCTGTACCAGGTCGGGAGGGTAGTTGCGGGATGCGAAAGCTATTTTCAGGTTGTTGGTGTAATGGTTCAAGGATTCGGGATTGGAGCAGATTCGTTTGCCACGAAGACCTAAGCTGTAGGGAAGAGACCGTTTGATATGGAATGGGTGGCAGCTGTCATAATGGAGGTGCTATTGCTTGTTGGTGGGTTTGAGGTGAACGGATGTGTGAAGCTTGCCATTGGACAGATGGAGGTCAACGTCGAGGAAAGTGGCATGGGATTTGGAGTAGGACCAGGTGAATCTGATGGAACCAAAGGAGTTGAGGTTGGAGAGGAAATTCTGGAGTTCTTCTTGACTGTGAGTCCAGATCATGAAGATGTCATCAATAAATCTGTACCAAACTTTGGGTTGGCAGGCCTGGGTAACCAAGAAGGCTTCCTCTAAGCGGCCCATAAATAAGTTGGTGTACGAGGGGGCCATCCTGGTACCCATAGCTGTTCCCTTTAATTGTTGGTATGTCTGGCCTTCGAAAGTGAAGAAGTTGTGAGTTAGGCTGAAGCTGGCTAAGGTGATGAGGAAAGAGGTTTTAGGTAGGGTGGCAGGTGATCAGCGTGAAAGGAAGTGCTCCATCGCAGGGAGGCCCTGGACGTGCGGGATATTTGTGTATAGGGTTAAAATGGTACAAATGGCTCTGAGCACTATGCGACTTAACGTCTGAGGTCACCAGTCACCTAGAACGTAGAACTAATTAAACCTAACTAACCTAACGATGTCACACACATCCATGCCTGAGGCAGGGTTCAAACCTGCGACTGTAGCGGTCGCTCGGTTCCAGACTGTAGTGCCTAGAACCGCACGGCCGTGTATAGGGAAGTGGCATCAATGGTTACAAGGATGGTTTCCAGGGATAAAAGATTGGGTAAGGATTCGAGGGGTTCGAGAAAGTGGTTGGTTTCTTTGATGAAGGATGGGAAACTGCATATAATGGGTTGAAGGTGTTGATCTACATAGGCAGAGAAATGTTCTGAGGGGGCTTGGTAACCAGCTACAATGGGGCGGCCGGGTTGTTTGGGTTTGTGAATTTTAGGAAGTAGATAGAAGTTAGGGGTGCGGGGTGTCGGTGGGGTCAGGAGGTTGGTGGAGTCAGGTGAAAGGTTTTGTAGGGGGCCTAAGATTCTGAGGATTCCTTGAAGCTCTGCCTGCACATCAGTAATGGGATTACCTTGGCAAACTTTGTATGTAGTGTGGTCTGAAAGCTGACGCAGTGCGTCAGCCACATACTCCCGACGATCAAGTACCACGGTCGTGGAACCCTTGTCAGCTGAAAGAATGACGATGGATCGCTCAGCTTTCAGATCACGGATAGCCTGGGCTTCAGCAGTGGTGATGTTGGGAGTAGGATTAAAGTTTTTCAAGAAAGATTGAGAGGCAAGGCTGGAAGTGAGAAATTTCTGGAAGGTTTGGAGAGGGTGATTTTGAGGAAGAGGAGCTGGGTCCTGCTGTGATGGAGGGCGGAACTGTTCCAGGCGGGGTACAATTTGGATAGTGTCTTGGGGAGTTAGATCATTGGGAGTAGGATTAGGATTATTTTTCTTCATGGCAAAGTGATATTTCCAGCAGAGACTACGAGTGTAGAACAGTAAATCTTTGACGAGGGCTGTTTGGTTGAATCTGGGAGTGGGGCTGAAGGTGAGGCCTTTGGATAGGACAAAGGTTTCGGATTGGGAGAGAGGTTTGGAGGAAAGGTTAACTTCTGAATTGGGGTGTTGTAGTTCCAGGTTGTGTTGACTAGAATTTAGAGGTTTTGGGGGGAGTGGAGCTGGAAGTGGGAGATTGAGTAGATGGAGAGACTGGGTCTGTGTGCAATGAGGGGAGGTTGAGGTTTGTTGGAAAGCTTGTGGTGGGTGAGTGAGTTGCCTTTCCGGAGGTGGGAAACCAGGAGATTGGCTAGTTTTTTGAGGTGGAGGGTGGCATGCTGTTCTAATTTGTGGTTGCCCTGTAGGAGGATGCTCTGAACAGCCGGTGTGAATGTGGGAGAGGAAAGATTGAGGACTTTGATTAGGGATAGGAGTCGACGGGTGTGTTCATTGGCTGAGTTGATGTGTAGGTGAAGGATTAGGCGGGTGAGGGCTATGGATTGTTCAGTTTGGAACTGGTATAGGAACTGATGGAAAGAAGGGTTACAGCCAGAGATGGTAACTTTAAATGTGAGGACTTTGGGGGTAATTCCAAATGTCAGACAAGCCTGAGTGAATAAGATATGGAAGTGTAATCTGGCTAGGGCAAAGGCATGTTTGCGGAGGGAATGTAAATAAAACTTAATGGGGTCTTTGTGGGGATGTTGTGAAGGTGACATGGTATTAGAAGGTGGAAAGTGTAACATGAGGCTAAAGTGAAAATAAAAATATATGGGGAGAGATAAATGTGAAGTAGAAAGCAACTGGAGTTCTGGTGTGAAAAAAGTCGAAAAAGTGTTGGTTTAAGCTGAGGGTTGGGAAGGTGGTTTGGGGATTTCATAGGGATGAACCAAGAGGTTACGAAGGTTGGGTGGATGGCGGAAAGACACTCTTGGTGGAGTGGGGAGAATTTCATGAAGGATGGATCTCATTTCAGGGCAGGATTTGAGGAAGTTGTACCCCTGCTGGAGAGCCACATTCAGAGTCTGATCCAGTCCTGGTTGCTCAATATACAGGTTGAATAACATCGGGGATAGGCTACATCCCTGTCTAACTCCTTTCCCAACAACTGCTACTCTTTCATGTTCCTCGACTCTTATAACTGCCATCTGGTTTCTGTACAAATTGTAAATAGCCTTTCGCTTCCTGTATTTTACCCCTGCTACCTTCAGAATTTGAAAGAGAGTATTCCAGTCAACATTGTCAAAAGCTTTCTCTAAGTTTACAAATGCTAGAAACGTAGGTTTGCCTTTCCTTAACCTATCTTCTAAGATAAGTCATAGGGTCAGTATTGCCTCATGTGTTCCAACATTTCTACGGCATCTAAACTGATCTTCCCCGAGGCTGGCTTCTACTAGTTTTTCCATTTGTCTGTAAAGAATTCGCATTAGTATTTTGCAGCAGTGACTTATTAAACTGATAGTTTCATAATTTTCACATCTGTCGACACCTGCTTTCTTTGGGATTGGAATTATTATATTCTTCTTGAAGTCTGAGGGTATTTCGCCTGTCTCATACATCTTTCTCTCCAGATGGTAGAGTATTGTCAGGGCTGGCTCTCCCAAGGCTGTCAGTAGTTCTAATGGAATTTTGTCTACTCCCGGGGCCTTGTTTTGACTGGTTATAATTAGAGACCAGATTATATACACCACAAAAACTTTAAAATATGCATGAAAATGGATGAAAAGTGTTGAAATATGCAAGATCAAATAATTAAAAAACATGGTAGTTTCTGCAAGCATTATATCTCAAACTCAAACCTTTGCATGTCAATTATGATGAAGAGTGCCAGCCATGCGGAAAATCAATACATTTAGAATGCTGACATCATTTTCTGAATACTTCCTGGGCGAGTGTAGGAATGGGGTTTTTTCTAAAAATTTGCAAAATGGGGAGACATTCCATGTTTCACAAATTGTTACTTGTTTGCTATTGTTGCCAGTAACAAGCAGATGCGATGTGAGTGAGTCACAGCGAAACAGTTGATATGTGTAGGATGAACTTCGAGATATATTGCACGCAGAAGGACACGCTCAAAAACTCCATAACATTTTATTTAAAAAACAACAAATAATCATGATTTTTTTTGAACAGCATTAACTTTTAATTAATAATCATTTACAAATTATTTTACATTTTTCTACTATTGTAAACATAAACAACCAAAAACTGTTCCAAATGTTTGCTGGAAAGATTGTTTCTTCAATCAATCAAAACATTTTTATAAGCAAAAAAGGACCATTACACATCAACAGAGTTAACTGGGCAGTATTTGAATTTGGGTGCTATGTTGGCAATTACTGTTTCTGGTAAAAGTTCACCTGCCCCTCTAATAAAACTATCAATTTGGCACAAGGGTTCAAAGCCTAGGTTATTGGTTATAATGTTTTCGAACTTTTCTTTAAGTTTTCTTGGGAATGCCTCCAGCAATGAGGAGTTCACTAGAATAATTTTTTTATTAACTGAAAAGATCCATTCAATGTTAAACCTTGAGTTTCAAGCTTTTTAATACTTGCAGATATATGGGAAAAATGAGTGCTAATCACAGCAATGTCTTTTTTGATACTGGAATAATTAAAAACTTCCTTGCACTGACAAACTGCCAAAGCCTCTGCACTCTCGAAGTCATTTACTTCCCCTGTAATGGCCTCGAAATGTTCAGTGTAAAACAACACAGCTTCAACCCACATACCACAACAAGTTACCACTGCTTTGGGAGGTAAAACGTATTTTGTAGTTTTTCTTTGCAGGTCTTGATGCAAGCAGGAGCCCTTAGAAACACTTTATTTGTGGATGAAATCAGTTTATTTACATTCACAAACATGGAACATACTTCTCCAGCAAGGTGATGTACTCCATGAGCAAAGCACATCACCTGAATCAAATTGAGGATTAAACACTCGGAGGGCTTTTTGTGCTTTGATGATATAGGGAGCAGCATCTGAAATGAACACAAACACCCTTTCATCTGCGGAAGATTCCGGAAACATTTTTCTAATACCCTCAGTCCCAAATCTGGTGATCGTAGAATGATTTACTTTTTCAAGTTCTTTTCAGGCTGCTAAATAGGAAGGAGAAGGCTCTTCTTTTAAAGCACCAAAAATTAAATTTGCAGTGTATTGGACATGTGTGTCTGTAGTTTCTTCCACTGAAATCCAGATAATGCTGTCCTAGAGTTCTTTGCACATTTCTTCCAAAACATTTACGTAAATTGTTGGTATGTAATTTTTATGCAATGTTGATTCATCTAGTATATTTTGATGTAAGCAGTATTTTCACAGCGTTTGTATGTTTGTGAAGAGTGAAGAGGAATATCGCTTGCAATGGATGCTTCACATAGATCCATGTTAAACCGACTTTTTTGATTACATTTGGAAAATCCCTGCTACTGCAACTTGCTGTTGTCAGAAGTTGTCGTTGTGGTCCTTTCTTCTACATTCATATGATATGAAGACATGTCTTGACATGCTGGTCTATTTGAAACTTTTTTTTGCACAAAATGGTTTTCTCATAATCCCGACAATATAAAACAAATCGGTCATATGTAAATGTTCCAGGATGGTCAGCTATCCATGAAATAACATTTCATTTTTTGGATACACTAAACACTACACATCGTAAACATTCTCAACTGTGTACAAGTAAATAGAAAGCTAACTGAAACATTGGACGTGCGACTGAAGTCTTGCATACTTTAATTTAATTGTTGCTGATGCGTACAATATGACAACGGAGGGGATTAATCGCACAGGTGCAGGCATAGGAGCATTGACTCTGCCTCTGTTCCTCATCTGTAATGATTTCGCTAGGCACTGGCCTCTCGATTAGTGACTGCACACGTTTCTAGGTTGCAGTCAATCTGTGAGACATCAAAACTAGATCGAGCTATAGACCGCCCATCAAAATTTTTAAAATATTGAAAACACAGAGCAAAAATATGTATTGTCACTAGTTTTAGTTAAAATATGCAGTAACAAGTTAAAAGGAACCAAATGTGCAAATTCATGTGCAACTGCAAATGCATGTAATCCGGTCTCTAGTTACGATTATTGATGTCAATCAGGATTACTGCAGGTGGTGCTCTGTTTTATTTCTAGTTCAGAGTCCTAATTGTTAGTATCAAGATTACTGATACAATTGTGAATAAATAGCTCCTGTAGATTTTTTGTGTATTTCATGACTTGTTAACGTTTTTGTTGGATTCTTGCTGTATGTAATATAAAAGAAAACTGTATGATTTGAGATCACCAAGTCAAAAAGCATGAAAAGAATGGCCATATTAATACTCATTCAGAGTAATATTAATTACTAAGTAAGTCATATCTTTATTGTGAAAACACTTTAGGATTAAAGGTAACCACTCAGTGTAAGGCAGAAGTGTTGAGTTGTCGATAGGCAGACACAAAAGAAGGAAAACTTGCTAGCTTTTGGAGTTATCCTTTGATGACCAAGAGTAAAATACACAAACACACGCACTCTTACACACATTCATACACATGCCTATGTACCCACATGGTGCCAGCTAGACTGACAGTGCCAATGCTATTTTGCACCAGGGGACTGGCTGTGGTGGTGATAGTATTGGGTAGAGTGGGTACAGGGAGAGGCAGGCAGGAGACAGGAAGAGGGGCTGGGATGGGTGGCTAGCAACTTGGAAGGAGGTGACCAGATTGCCATCTAGGAATGCGGGAGGGAAGGTTGCCAGGTATATGGATTGGCCCGATTATAACTGTTGGTAGGAAGCGACGCATGCTGGAGGTGACACAGGGATGTGATTCGGAAGAGGGTGACAGGACAGAGGAAGGTCGGATGGAGTGTGTGGGGATAGTGGGTTACCTGAGATTGAAGTCAGGACAATTACAGGATCAGAGGATGTGTTGTAAGGATAACTCCCATCTGTGCAGTTCAGAGAAGCTTATGACAGAGGAAAGGTTCCAGATGGCTCAGGTGGTGAAGCAGCCATTGAAATTGAGCATGTTGTGCCTTACTCCTTTGACAAGGTAAAGTAATATACATAAACACAAACAGATACTCACACACATGCCTATGTCCCCACATTGTGCCAGCTAGACTGACAATACCAGTGCTATTTTGTGCCAGAGGGGCTTGTTGTGGTGGGGATAGTATTGGGTGGGGCGGATACGGGGAGAGGGACGCAGAAGGCAGGAAGTGGACCACAGGAAGGGCGAACTGTTGGATAGAGTTTGTGGGGATAGTGGGTTACCCGAGATTGAAGTCAGGATGATTACAGCAGCAGAGGATGTGTTGTAAGGATTACTCCCATCTGTGGATTCGGGGAAGCTGGTGGTGGGGGGAAGGTTCCAGGTGGCTTGGGTTGTGAAACAGCCATTGAAATTGAGCATGTTGTGCCACTGGTTGTTCAGCTATGTTATTGACAATAGTTTGGCAGTGGCCATTCATCCTGATGAACGATTGGTTGGTATTCATCGCAACATATAAGGCTGTGCAGAGCTTGCAGCAGAGTTGATATATGACATAGCTGCTTTCATAGGTGGTCTAGCCTCAGATGGTGAGGATAAGTGCTTGACAGGATTGGAGTAGGAGGTGCTTGGTAAGGGTGGATTGGGCAGATGGCAGATCTTGCACTTTTGTCTGCCACAGGGATATGATCCCTGTGGTAAAGGCTTCAGAGTGGAAGTGGCATAGGAATGGACTAAGATGTTGTGTAGGTTGAACACACTTTAGGAAGTGTGGGTGGATTTTGGTAGGATGTTCCCAGCTTCAGGACAGAGTGAGCAATAATCAAAGTCCTTGTGAAGGATATGATTCAGTTGTTCCATTGGGTCATGAGGGGGCACTCCTTTCTGGCTGGTTCTTGGTGGTGATGGTGGGAGGCCTTGGGGCATGTAAGGATATGGCATGGGAAATCTGTTTGTGAACTAGGTTTGGGGGTATTGCCTGTCTAAAGACCTTTGTGAGGCCTTAAACGTACTGGGCAAAAGAGTTCTTGTCTCTACCGATGTGTTGTCCACAGTTGGGTGGGCTGTATGGAATGGATTTTTGTGGTATGGAAGGTTTGGCAGTTATCAAAATACAAGAATTGTTGGTGGTTAATGGGTTTAATGTGAACAAAGTGGTAGATGGACCCATCAGAAAGGTGGAAGTCAAAATTCAGAAAGATGGCCCATTGGAGATGAGGAGGACCAGATGAAGCAGATGGGAGAAATATTGTTGAGGTTGTGACGGAATGTGGATAGGGTGTCATGGCCCTGAGTCCAGATTATGAAGATATCATCAATGAATCTGAGCCAAGCTAGGGATTGCAAGTTTTGGGACACTAGGAAGATGGGGATGGTAGAAAGTTGGTGAAGGAAGTGGTTAGTATTGTTAATGTGGGAGGCTAGGTTTCAGGCAAGTGGTTGGAGGTACTGGTCAACAACAAGAGCAGAAATTCTTCCAGAGGGATCACAATAGCCAGATACAATGGGAAATCCAGAATTGTAGATTTTGTGGATTATATGCAAGCTTGGTGTCTGGGGTGTTGTCACGATGAGATGGAAGATGATTTCAGGTGTGCAGATATGCTCCATAAAAGGAAGAAGATGCCTGAATAAAGTTTGATACTGCAGTCTCCCCTTCAGACAAAAAACATACAAAATTTGTTCAATGCAAATAAAATACTTGTATTCTTGTTCATTCCACTTCCACCACAGAATACAATTGTGCTCCGTTAAACAAGAACTGGGCCCGGAGCAACATCCCTGTAACCAAAAAGCAATTGCACTTAATCCTCATGTCCAGTTTTCTTGTACGGCATCACAGACTTGATGAAATATCTAAAGTACATGTATGAAGGGCTGTTTAAAGAACATTTTTCTGCACAAGCAACTTATTATCTCCCCCCCCCCCCCCCCTTCTCTCACATTTACAATCATGCACTTTCATCTGTTTCAGTTTCCACTATACATACAAATCTTGCACTTGGGTGCTCCTCTCAGCTTGGTGCCCCAAGCATCTGCTATTAGTTGTGATATGTCCTCTCTAGAATTCTTGTAGTTGTGGTTGTGGTTGTGGTGCCTCTCTCAGTTTGGCACCCCCAGCCCCAGTTTGTGTCACTTGTGTCTTAAACTGGTCCTTTCTCTATGGTGTTTGTAACATAATTGTTAGACATTTTCTGAATAGAGATTAAATATTTTAACAATTTACAGCAGTTTTGAACAAGTTTTCCTTAAGTAACTGAGTTTACGGAGACAGCAGGTTTGCAAATGACGTCATAGGACCTGCTAGTGTGTTTACAGAGCTCTTTTTTTACCTCTAATGGTGTGTAATTATCTTAAACATATAAACTGTACAGTGAGTAAGTTACCTTTCCCCCTTCCATTATTCCTACTGCATCATTTTATTAATGTACAATTCTAATAAAATAATGTCACATAATGAGCCAATTAATTACAAACACACCGAGTGTCTGGTGCAGTTCTACAGTGCTTTGCAGGCCCAGCAACAGCCACACACTCACTGACACTCCTGCCTACCTTGTTGAGGGTGCTGACGAGCTTGCGGATGATATTGCAGTCCTGCGGGTTCTCCAAACTGTGCAGCTGCCTGTGGGCAAGGTCGCTCAGCTGGGTGGCCTCATGTTCCCACCACACCTCGTAGTTGCCCACTCCAGCCTGGTCATCAATGTCTGACTGTAAGGACCTGTCCTAGAGAGACAGTTAGTTTAAATGTCAATTAACAGTTCACCAAATGATCTGAGCTGGAGAATATAGAAAAAATTAATGGTGTACAAAAAACACACATAAGGAACAGGAGGTATCAAAGTAGTTTTGGAATATGTACAAATAGCTGCTACATGAATCTGTTCACTGTTCTACCTGTTACAAACTAAGATATCATTATTGGGCCTCAAAACATCAACCTCAGCTACACACGATAAGTCATAAATGAGGAAAAATACAAGATGAAGCAGCTAAAACCCACCATACAAAACATACACGAAAGTAGAAAATATACCAAGGTATGGTTTTCACTAAGTTATAGCAAATGGTGTGGTGAATTTTCTGACATACAAAAGAAATTTTAATGTTTATTACTGCCAAATTATGACACTAACTTAGTTATTTTTAAATGGATCTATATATCTTTTTCTGTGGCTTCAAAGGGTATTTCAAACCCATAGTGTGTGGAACTTAGTAGCAAAATAACAGCATCTGCCGTACTGTTCCAAAAGTAAGTAATCTCTTAACTTGGTTATGGTTCGAGTGTATATCATTATGAAAGTCATATCAGGTGCACAAAATGTTGCTCAATTTCTTCTGGATCTGTTAAGAAGTGTAGTTATCTGGATGAAACAGGAAGTAATGTTGGTACAACACATGGATTGCCTTATCTCAGTTGTGATGTTTCCTAGTAACTTCTGTTGGGGACTACATAGCCAGATACATTTAAAATTCCTATCAGTAAAACAGGGACCAATGATATGATTCCTATAAAGTTTGCACAGCATACTGGGTGACCAAGGTAACTGCTTATCCATTTCTTTCAACCAGTGCGGATTTTCAAGTGGACAGATAGTGCATATTGTGAAAATCTATTTGTTCATGTTTTGTAAATGATGCTTCATCCATAAAGAAAATCTTACACAGAAACACTGCATTCATAGATTCCAGAACAGTCACATAAACTGTTGATGGAATGAAAGGTGGAAATGGTAAAATGGGACGGGATGAGCTATTCGTAGAACACTCCTTTTGACTAATTCCTCTCATCCGCTAGAGCTTCCAAATGGTGATGTGTTGCTTTTGTGTTACTGCAATTACAATGTAAATTCCTTTTCTCTCATGTATTACTATTCTTTCTTCAAGGATGGAAATATGAAGAGTAAAATGCGATTCCTGAATTTATCATTATGTTTGCAAATGAAGATTGTGTGGGACTGGCACAATCAGGACACATTTCAGTACAGGATAGCACCACTGCTCTAACAGTTTGACGACACTGATCATAAACAAAAACTGTATTCACATTTTCAACTGTCGTCTGTATTGTGAAAATCCAAATATCTCCCCAAACAAGCTGTCCTGTTGTTATAACTGTTCAACAAAGGCTAATGGGCTTCACGCATACTAGTGAACACACAAACTGTAGTCGGTTTATGTGTTGAAAGAATGGGCAGTCTCACACTACACGCAGTTCGAGTAGTGAACAGAGCGTGGTTGATGGCTCTAGAGACAATGCCATTTACAATGTGGAAGAAGTTGAGCAGTCTGCCACTTTGTCCTCATAGCTCTTGCACGCACACAAGAACCTCTAAAAGTTCCCTTCAGATTACCCAACAAATAGCTGTAATAACATAAATTGCTTGAAGACCAGTCTAACTTAGAATATGTTTTGTTCTTAAAATATTTGACAAAGAGAAAAAAATTTTTTTTGAAAAATTATAGCTCTTCCTACCTCACCATAAAGTGTATCAAACTGCAAGCATTGATCATTGATAACACATGCAAGGCAGGTCTGCATATCTTCTTCAGCTTGTTTAAGGTATGTGTGGATACACATGCTATTTTTCTTAAATGGGCTATTCATGCATGTATTTCTTAGTGAGGAGAAGTAGCAGCTAAAATATTTCAGGAACAGTATATTTTTACATCTAGTTGAAGTGATCTTTAAGCAGTTTATGTTGTTATAGCTATCATTTTAAAATGGGATTATAAGCCATAATCACAACTGTGATGCATAAATAATGTAATAATATTCTTCCTTTTATTATTCCTAAACTTGGGAGCAGCCAAATATGGTTACTGGAAGTGGCAAGATACACAGGTATCCTACATGAAGTTTATTGCTGTTAGCCACTAGAGTATTTAATGTAAGTGTTTAAGCCTGTTTTGACGTACAGGTTTGCCTACACTCTAATATATTGTTTATAGAAATGTGCTCGAGTGGCCTCTCTGCCAGTAAAAAGGCAAATGTGAACAACTTCGCACACTCTCCATGTAAAATGTAGGGTTACTGCCCATCTCCAATCTATAGAGCAATTCCAATTTATTAGTAATCGGAAACATTTAGATAATGATAAGCTCTGCATATTAATTTAAATCTATCAGATTACCTCCCGTGTCAATCTCTTCACCTCCAGAGCAGCAATGACAACCACAACCTCAAATCATTTGTTGTATATACTCTAATCTCTGTTTGCCTGTGCAATTCTTGCCCTCTACAGTCCCTGCAGTTAAATGGAAATTATTTCCTGATGTTTTAACAGAGTTGTTTCCCACATATATCTCTCCTTGTCAGTTCACCTACTGTCTTATCTGTGCACTTCATTTTCAGCATCCTCAGTCCAGAGTATAAAACGCAAGCCAAAGGCCTTTTCTTGACAACACAAGCAAGACAATTCTGCAATCTAGAGCAGTGTGTTGCTTTATGCTATGTCAACAGGTGGTGTGTTTGCACATGTCACAAGTGTTGTTGCTCTACAGTGCCACTTTGAAAGCGATCACAGCAGTAAAGTCACAGCAGTCTTTGGACTTACATAGACTGGGCATACTGCATAAGGGGAACATAACAATACTGTTGTACACAAAATACTTTTATTGTGTATTTTGTGATGGCAGTACCACACAGCTCGTAAGCATTTGAGAAAACATCATTGTTCCACCACCAAGAGATCATTATCAGTTATTCTGTATATCAAGGGAGATAACTCATGAAATGCATTTCATATGTAACTGTCAATACAATGCAGTTTGATGAAGTGTTTCTGTTACCTTGTACAACATTCAGTCAATTCATATTAGCTATACACCATATGGAACTATTGTTTTATCACTTAGTGTATTAATTTTCACTGTGTGTGCATGTTATCATCAATAAGATACTGTGTATGTAACTATGTTCCTACATATTGTCAGCCGACGTATTGTAGTTTACTACGGTTAATGTTTCCTGTAAGGAATCAGAACCTAACTGTGAGCATATGTACAGATTACTTTAAGTCAGTAACGTACCATGCATAAAAATGTACTTTCTTGTACTCCACTTACATTAAAACAAAAGAGTGTTGTTTCCCTCAAAGGTCACAGTGTAAGAAAAACATTATGCACACAAAATGTAAGGAGCAGAAAATTCAGATAAAAGATAATACATAAACATCAGTCACTACTTATTAGCACCTCGTGACTGTCAATGCTAATGTTGGTGTAATTCTAATAGTATGCTATTGCATACAAAGTATAGATTGCTGAGTTTTTATTTATGACTGTCATAAATGATGAGAGCGGTATATGATATAGAACATGTATAATATAAGGATATTAGTCATCGGGGTCGTAACGTACATATTTCTGTATGTCAACTGTCTGTATCATTTTTGGCTTGACTTGTGGAAGTAAAACAGTTGTATAGTCAACAGTATAAGGTGTGTATCTGCATGAAATGTTGGAATTAGCTGTATACATAGAATGAACATTGATAGTGTCTGGTACATTTTATTATTGTCAATGTAAGGTACTTTAAAATTTGGCAGCAGGTAACATTGTATAAATGCATCATATTTAAGTAGTTGGTTATATGTCTGTACACTCTCAGCTCCAATACTTTCTGTGTTGTAATTTTAATTTCTATGACTTGTGATGGATGTTCTGTTGTTTGATGCTATAAGCAATGTTAACTGTCTTATACCACTTCGTTAGTAGGTAACATGTTACCATGTGAATTTTCATAATCACATACACCAAGATTCATTGTATTGACAGTGAAATACAAAATGCATTTCACAGGTTACCTCCCTTTGTACACAGGATATCTCACAATGGTCTAAGGATTGAAACTGGTCGTAAATTTTCAGCAGCTCTTGATAGTAGAACTGTGACATTACTTAAATAAAACAATGGAAAATCGTGGATGGAATGTAACAATATTATGAGGAGAATAGTTGCTACTTACCTTATAGTGTAGATAGTGAGTCACAGATAAGCGCAACAAAAAGATTGTCACAAAATAAACTTTCAGCCAACAAGGTCTTTGTGAATAGTAGATGCCCCACCCACACAAAACACACACACACACACACACACACACACACACACACACACACACACACACAACCTCAACTCACACTCACATATGACGACAGTCTCTGACTTCAGCTGTCAGAAGCTGCCAGAGACTGTGATCTGTGTGCATGAGCTGCGTTTGCGTGTGTGTGTGTCTGTCATCTATTTTTGACAAAGGCCTTGTTGGCCAAAAGCTTATTTTGTGATAGTCTTTTTGTTGCGTCTATCTGCATCTCGGCATCACCACTGTATGGTGAGCATCTCCTATTCTTTTCATAATATTGTTACATTATCAAAATACATTTAGTGTGGTTTCATATTCCCTTTTTTCTTTTGAGTTAAACAGACCACTCAGTGATGGCATAGAAAGACATCAACATCAGTAATTGTACACTTTGTGTAAGCTGAGGCTGAATTATGTAATGAAAGAATTATGACAGCAGCAGAAGCTTGCAGTGTCAGATTCAAGGTGAGCTCACTGTCAGTTGTTACAGGAGAAGGGGTGCAAGAGTTGATCTACATCCACACTTTGCACAGCACTGCGGACTTCATGGAAGATGGTATTTCTCAGTGCTTCAGGTACTGGTAGTTCATTCCATTCCATTTGCATATGGTGAGTGAGAAGAATGCTTAAATGCCTGAGCAGCAAACTTCCATATCAAACTCTAAAAAAATTGATCAAATATATGTCAAATGCAGACAATACACACTGCCTTCAAGATGGGAAACTTAATGAACATAATTTGTGCAGAAAAAACTACATCACAGCAGCTGATTTCCCAAGAACTACAGCTACATTTTGATCTTTAACTTTCGAAAATGCCCTTAAAACAAGCAGAATTTGGAAATATTGTCCTAATTATGTGTGTACCTACACTGGAATTTAGTGGCAACAATTTTCCAAAACCAATATGCTTCCAAAAGTTGTAGAACACACAATTGCAACATGCACATGTTGGTGGACTATGGAGACCCATTTTTCATGACACATGCAAACTCCCAAAAATTCTCAAAGATACATGGTACCTTGAATCATATAGATATATCTTGAAATTATGTAGTACATCAAGTAAAATTAGAAATGTATGACGACATGAGCTTTACCCAGCATACTGAATGTCCAAATAACTTATGGGACTCCAGCCAGTAACATTATTGAAAACCACAAATATTTCAACATTTGAATCTCTCATCCTTTTTATGGTATGTGTACAGCAATTTAAATCCTTGGTCACCATGACTGTGAGAGAATAAAAAGGTCGACAAAAGAATGTCCCGGATTGCCGGAAGTGGTGTTGCCAGCTTTCAGGTGCGAAGGGCAAATGGCTACAGCCAGAACAATAGCCATCTACACAGCTGAGGTGTTTCCACAAAGATGTACACAAAATTGCATTATGTGACTGGGTGAAGTAATTGCACAAATCAGCCACACCGAGCCCACTGCAACTGTCTGGGACCATCAACTCTGCGACAGCACCATCACACAACCAGTGGTGCTGGTCATCAGATGTTATCAGTAGTGATATATTAACCAAACACAGGTAAGCAAGTAGCTTTAATCCTGTCCCTCTGTTGTTTCACCAGGGAGACTGCAAGATCCCAAACATAATTCAAGCAAATGCATTCCATACCTATTTATAAAACATATAGTTTACAGCAGACGATTCAGTAAGTACCCACACCACCCACTGAATTCATCTAAAAATATGCAGTGCATAATGATACATGTATTGGTTCTGATAAAATCTATCTAAAAATAACTGGGTTTCGGACATAAACAGGAAATTTAAATTATATGTGAAATGTTAGGGTCTACATTTACAAAGTAAATATATCTGACACATGTGGTCTCAACATCTACACAAAGGAAATAACAGAAGCCACCTTACATATATGTAAACATGCACAAATTCTGCATTAAGCAAGTTTCCTATCACCTCCGACACAACTGTGCCAAAGGTAAACAGAGCAGTACTGTTTTGTCCCACTCAAAGCAGAGAAATCTGTGAAGCCAACAAAGCATATCTGACGTGGCTCCACTTTGCTTGTACAATACGCAGCCACATCCCCTGCCACCTGTGGTGTTTGTGTGTCATGTTGAGGATGTGCCTCACATTGTCCTCTGCCGCTGCCGGTCACTGCTCAGTGCGTTTTCCATCTTGACCAGCTGTTTCTGCAGGTGCCGCAGCTCTTCTGACATGTAGCCCCCACATCCCCTGAGTGCGCTGCATGACATGGTGCCTTACCACCCTTTACCACTCCTCTGGCTCGTTGTGTTGCTCTAGGGCCAAAATTTAACAAACTGCTGTTGAAATTGTTTTCGGTCAAAAGACACACAGAATCGTAGTACTCCTGTCAGCAGAGGCTGCAAGAGCTTAGGCTACATATAACACAATCAATTGTGAGGTTCGGTTTTGCATTTGGATCTGATAACAAATAAACTCACTAGCACCCAATCACAAATAAATGAGTATCATTGGTAACAATGAATTATTACAAATCAAAAGTGGGCAATAATTGTTAATGAAGAATTGTAAGCAAAATATGCACAACACAGGGAATTAAAAGCTCCAAAATGTGGTTGGCTATGTAGAATTAACATCCTGACAAAGACTGAGAATACTTGATGGATAAATTTATTCATCTGTAGATTTAGTGTGGCACACAGTTTTAATACACTACAAAGCTTCAAAACAGCATACACTACAGTGCAGAGCAGAGCAGAGCAGAGCATTCAGTCTGGAAATATAATCACCTGGGCTATGATTAAGCCATGTATTTTCAATATCATTTCTTCCAGGAGTGCTACTTCAACAGAGTATGTAATAGAATTTCTGTGAATTTTGTAAGGTGGGAGAGAGGTACTGGCTGGAGTATAGTTGTGAGGGCCCAAAAAATTAAAAATTCTTTAGCATGTTTCATACTTTTATTGCATCTGCCAAAATGGAGAAGGGCTTTATACCTAAATCACGGGGTTCCCTGAAATTAGCAACGTGTGTTGTACTGCACACCCAACAGCACTCCATATTTGTGTGTTTCTGTGGTAGACTAGCAGTCCACAAGTAAAGGCACACCATGACAGGGTACCAGGTTAGTAACACTTCCTCCCCGACTAAGCTGATGGAAGGAGATGTGAAATGGTCAGGTAGTTAGGTGTGTGTCCTGGTCCACTTTCAGGAGCTCTTGTATACGCTTATCTTGTTAGTCATGTCCAGTGACAAGAATGTAGTCAACTCAAGTCCTTCAGTATATTCTTGTGATTATTTTGTCTCTAAAACACACACACACAATTAGAATAGGAAATTTCTGCTGCCTTATCTGCTGATAAGTGCATATTAATGGAAGACAATGAAAGAGAACAACTTCTTATGTGCAAAGTAATATTACAATGTTAAAAAATTAATGATAAATTCTTTAGACATTTTAAGGTGCTCTATATTATTTCAAGACTATGCAGACATTAGAAATAAAATAGAAGATTCAAATTTCTTAATGATAAACTTTACAAGAAATTAAAGATATGGTACAAACAGCAACCACAACAAAATTTTATAGACCGCATTATTCCTAGGCTACAAGTAATATAGAAAGAAAGAACTGTTTCATCAGTTACATGAGGATAAACAAAGAAAAAAAATTAATACTGACTAAATTTCTAACACAATATATCTCAAAAGATGTCAGGCTTACAGAATAAAATGGAAGAATCAATGAGAATAAATTACAGTTATATTCTGACTTAACCAAGGCAACAAAAGATGGGGAAACAGCAGAAAAAATGGACAGACTTACACATCAAAACATGGTAGGTGGCCAGATTCATGAAGAAAGAAGAAACCACATCAACATACTTCCACACAGCATTGCTCAAGAATCTGTAATCTTTGTGAGATGGGAATTACTTTTAAAAATATCATAGAAATAGTTTAAATCAAGAAGGGGGCAGGTTGTTTCAATCTCCTGTCAAGGAAATGGCTATTAGAGACAGAACCTGAACCCAGTTTGGGAATATTATGTAAAATGAAGGTGGAAGGGGGGGGGGGGGGGGGAGAAAGGAAAGGGAAGGATCTGTTGATGTCTGCTGCCTCAGGACTTTATGCAGAAGCAGCAGTGTTGAGTGAAAATGTGTGCTGAACTGGGATCTCCTGGTTACTAGGCAGTTGCGTTAACCGCTGTGCCATCCAGACAATGCTTATCGCAATTGCGTGACTATCATGGCACACGTCCTGGCTGACCCACATTCCCACCTATTACCACATATCTGCAGCCCGTGTCTTCCTTGCCCACTACTTTGAGAGTCCTGTAGGAGGTCAAATGTAATTGTGCACCTGCTCCGAAGGTGGCAGATTCATTGTCCATCGAGGCGAATCAATTATATGAATGTGTAATGTCTGAGTTCCAGGTAGGCACAACAAAAAGATTGTCACAAATGAAGCTTTCGGCCAGTAAGGCCTTTGGCAAAAAATAGTCGACATACACTCACACAAACGCAACTCAAACACATGACTGCAGTCTCAGGCAACTGTAGCCAGCTTTATTTATTTATTTGTCCATATAAATCTCTTTTTCAGTACATATATCGTACACAGGATAATCTATTGTTTTTACAAACAGCGTACATACATATTTAATTTTTCGATAACAAATTGGATCCACACAGTTAATAATGAGGATTTTTTAAATACTGTATATTTTTAACTTATGTCTACAAATAAAGATACAAATTACATTTTTTCTTGCATGAGATACTGTGAGAATGAATAGTAGCAGTTTTTCAGAAGGTAGGCTGTTTACTTTTTAAAGCTCTGTAGTTCAGAAAAAGATTTTATATGTCTTGGCAATCTGTTGTATATTTTTTTTCCTGTATAATATACATCTTTTTGGTATAGTGTGGTGTTACAACGATTAACATGTATGTCACTGTCTGACATGGTACTGTAATCATGGACACTTGTTACATCCAGTATATAAATGCAGGGAAGGGGTAAAATCTATAGATCTTTAAAGAAATGAATATAATAGAGGGAAACATTCCATGTGGGAAAAATATATCTAAAAACAAAGATGATGAGACTTACCAAACAAAAGTGCTGGCAGGTCGATAGACACACAAACAAACACAAACATAAACTTACACACAAAATTCAAGCTTTCGCAACCAATGGTTGCTTCATCGGGAAAGAAAGGTTTACATGGCTTTCTGCTGCTCACTTGTTTCATTGATCTCATAACTGCCTTTTGTTTCCTGAAAACTGATATGGCCTGGTGTACATTTCCCCAGAAAATGATACTGTACTTCAATATTGAATGTACACAAGTATACAGCTCTAACTGTTTCTGCACTAGTATTGTTGCAAAGAATTCTTACTACATAGCTCATTTTTGCTAGTTTTGAATTCGGGGATGTGACAGTGGTCCATTTAAGATTTTCCTGGATATGAATCCCAAGAAATTTAGTTTCATTGACAGCACTAATGATTTGGTTATCTATACATATTACAGGTTGTGCCACATTTTCATTTTGATCTGTGTGGAAATTCATGAGTACCGTTTTTTGTGGATTAACTACTAGCCTGTTTCTGGTAAACCATTCAGACACTCCTTTTGTAGATATTTTGCAAATGCAGTGAGATTTTCTTCTTTATTACCTTCAGTCAATAGACTCATGTCATCTGAAAACAGTACAGGTTCATAATTCCTAATGTGTGATGGGAAGTCATTAATGTATATCATAATAATAATAAGGGGACCTAAAATAGAGCCGTGTGCAACAACATGACTTGGTTCACATGGTTCTGAAAGGTGTACCTTGAGTACATTTCCTTCCAGGTACTTAATTTCAGTTACTTGAGAACAATATTCAAAATATGATGTAATCCACTGATTTGGCACGCCTCTTACGCCATACCGTCCAAGCTTCCCCTGGAGCACAGAATGATCAATCACATCAAAAGCTTTTGTTAGGTCCAGAAATAAAGCTGAGATATTACTGTGGTTGTCCACTGCATTTAAGACATAGTTTACCAGGTTAAAAGTGGCTTTTTCAGTTGATCACTGTGGTCTAAAGCCATGTTGACATCCAGAAATAATAATATTCTTGTCAAAGAATGTAGTAAGATGTAAAGGGAACACTTTTTCAATAATATTTGAAAATCCTGACCACAGAGCCAATGGCATATAGTTACAAACCTGGTCACCTATTATATATGGGTATCACATTTGCCATTTTCAGTTGCTGTGGGAGGACACCACGTGATAGGGGAGAACTGCATATGTCTAATAAAGGAGACAGCACAGTATTTGTCTTGCTGTTATTTTTATAATATAACCGGGAGTATCATCCATACCAGTTGAATAATTACACTTCAATTAGTTAATGGTATTTAGGAGCTCTGTAGAACCTATTGGACTGAGGAACCTGGAGATATTATTTATTTCAATAGGTGAAAATTCTTTCCATGTTGTATTAGGTTGATTTCCAAATTTTTCCTTCACTAATTTTGCAGCAACAGTTGCATAAGAACTGAAGCTGTTTGCAACTGCCATTGTGTGATATCACAATATTTTTGTGAGTTGTCTTCTGCCCTGTAAGGTCCTGCACAGCTTTCCCCATGGACTTAGTTTTATTGGATGACTTCATAATATATTTTCCATTTTCCTTTATTTTTGCCTCTTTTTATGGAATGTTTCAAAACTAGCTTGTATTTTTTGAAATAACTAAGAAATTCTGGACTTCTGTCAGTTTTTGACTGCAGAAATAGTTCCTGCTTCCTTTTACAGGATACTCTAATGCCTGATGTAATCCAGTTTTTGACTCTATCTGCGCTTCTGGAAATCACTTTCCTTTGTGGAAAAGCTATGTCAAAGTTATGCCTGAAAATGTTCAAAAAATGTTCCATCTTTTCATTGGTAATAGAGGTATCATATACGAGGGCAGTTCAATAAGTAATGCAACACATTTTTTTTCTCGGCCAATTTTGGTTGAAAAAACCGGAAATTTCTTGTGGAATATTTTCAAACATTCCCGCTTCGTCTCGTACAGTTTCATTGACTTCCGACAGGTGGCAGCGCTGTACGGAGCTGTTAAAATGGCGTCTGTAACGGATGTGCGTTGCAAACAACGGGCAGTGATCGAGTTTCTTTTGGCGGAAAACCAGGGCATCTCAGATATTCATAGGCGCTTGCAGAATGTCTACGGTGATCTGGCAGTGGACAAAAGCACGGTGAGTCGTTGGGAAAAGCGTGTGTCATCATCGCCGCAAGGTCAAGCAAGACTGTCTGATCTCCCGCGTGCGGGCCGGCCGTGCACAGCTGTGACTCCTGCAATGGCGGAGCGTGCCAACACACTCGTTCGAGATGATCGACGGATCACCATCAAACAACTCAGTGCTCAACTTGACATCTCTGTTGGTAGTGCTGTCACAATTGTTCACCAGTTGGGATATTCAAAGGTTTGTTCCCGCTGGGTTCCTCCTTGTCTAACCGAACACCATAAAGAGCAAAGGAGAACCATCTGTGCGGAATTGCTTGCTCGTCATGTGGCTGAGGGTGACAATTTCTTGTCAAAGATTGTTACAGGCGATGAAACATGGGTTCATCACTTCGAACCTGAAACAAAACGGCAATCAATGAAGTGGCGCCACACCCACTCCCCTACCAAGAAAAAGTTTAAAGCCATACCCTCAGCCGGTAAAGTCATGGTTACAGTCTTCTGGGACGCTGAAGGGGTTATTCTGTTCGATGTCCTTCCCCATGGTCAAACGATCAACTCTGAAGTGTATTGTGCTACTCTTCAGAAATTGAAGAAACGACTTCAGCGTGTTCTTAGGCACAAAAATCTGAACGAACTTCTCCTTCTTCATGACAACGCAAGACCTCACACAAGTCTTCGCATCCGAGAGGAGCTCACAAAACTTCAGTGGACTGTTCTTCCTCATGTACCCTACAGCCCCGATCTCGCACCGTCGGATTTCCGCATGTTTGGCCCAATGAAGGACGCAATCCGTGGGAGGCACTACGCGAATGATGAAGAAGTTATTGATGCAGTACGACGTTGGCTCCGACATCGACCAGTGGAGTGGTACCGTGCAGGCATACAGGCCCTCATTTCAAGGTGGCGTAAGGCCGTAGCATTGAATGGAAATTACGTTGAAAAATAGTGTTGTGTAGCTAAAAGATTGGGGAATAACCTGGTGTATTTCAATGCTGAATAAAACAACCCCTGTTTCAGAAAAAAAATGTGTTGCATTACTTATTGAACTGCCCTCGTACTTCTCTCCAAGACTGTTCGCTGATTAGATACTGGAAGTATTCAATATTTTTCTGACTATATATCCTTTTTTGGATAATATTTTGTACATTGGTCGAAATGTGATTTTCAGGTATGATTAGTAATTGCGAAAGGTGATCACTATAGCTGGTGTCAAAGTTTAAACATATCTGATTAAAGAGAGTGACATTAGTTTTTGTTACAAGTGTTGGAGAGCCAACTGTCAGACAAAGATTGTAGGATTTTATAATATTTAAAAACTTTTCCCTGTAAACGCTTTGGCTCAGAAAGACAATATTAAAATCTCCACACAGTACCACTGTTTTCCCAGTTGTCATGAGTTTGCCTAAAGCAAGGTCCAGCTTTTTGGAGAAAAAAAAATTATGTTGCTAATAGTTTTATCAGACATTAACTCAACAGCTGTGGTTTTAAAGTGTCTTTCACACCCAAGTGTGCAAACAGAAGCAGTTTGCAAGGTTAAAAAACAATATTTTTAAGCATTGGAAATACTCATTTTGTAACCAATGCTCACAAAAACATAAAACTGAAACATCTTTCCATTCACTATTGAGGGACTATATTTATTTCTTTAACTTTGTTTGCACACCAGAATGTACAATAATTAACAATCTCCAGTGTGTATTTGCAATTTAATTCTGCATCACTTTTTGTGTGATACAGTCTACTTTCCTAAAAAATGCCTTTCACCCTTTTTATAAGGCATTGCATCTTTCTTTATGACCCAAGCTACTTTGGACTGCTTCTATAATATGCCTGATGTGACTCAAATTTGCTAACGACAGATTTCTTTGACCAAAAATAGTTTCCCACTGTGATTTAAATTAAGGCCATGGCTGGTATGCATGGATCTGTCTAATGTGCTTACATTTATTAAGTTGACATACATAATTTTTTTTTGCATACTTCATCTATCTTTTTGTTTACTCTATGTGTTAATTTATTTACACATTGCCAAGGAGGTAGGTCGTATCTGTGTGGTTGATTTACAACAGCTACATTTGTGTTGCCTAATTTGGGTAGCACACTTTCAAGAACAGTGATGAATTCACTACCTGTGTCTCTGGCAATATCATTTGCACCTGCACAAATTATGACAGTCTTTTGAGTCAAGATTTTCACACAATTTCAGCACTGTTTTTGTCACTTGTGCAATGCCTGCCCATGGTATGACAAAGGTGTGGACACTTGCGTTAGTTGTGTACCTGCCACCTTTTCTGCTATCTGACGTCTATGATTATCAGCGAAAATTAAGACTTTTCATTCTTTTTTACACACTTGTGGCCAATTGACTGATTTTTTAATCACATTACTTTGTTTACAATGCGACACGTAAAAAAATTACAGTGCACAGCTGTTGTCGTTAGTAATTATCTGGATTCATATGTTTCTGAGTGACACTGTTTGTAGTCTCACTTCTGTGACAGCGTTTTTGTTGTGTATATCTGTGACTCGGCATCTACAGTGAGTAGCAACTTTCATTTTGATAATATTGTTACATTCCATCCTGGATTTTCAATTGCTTCATGTGTGGTGTCTGTTTTTTCAGACATGACCCACATAACATCATTACAATCCAATGCTTTAAATGGCACATTGTTAAAGTAAACAAACAAAAATGGTAGTGTACTTGTAGTCCAAGGCTGTTGGCTGCAGCTGTGTGGTGGCTGGCCCATCCAGCAGTGACTCTGCATGGCACAGTTTCTCAGGCTTCACAGCATTGTCTCCCATTCTTCCACCCAAAGTGACAGGTCTTTTCAGGGGAAAATAGAGGAAAAAATGTGATTCATTGTGTTTTCTGCATATGTATGCACAAACACTGTCTAGCAATAGCTGGATAATAACCAGGTTTTCTAATTTTTTAAGTTACGGTTACATACAGTATAATTTATTGAAGAATTTTTACAAAGATAGTGAAAGAGGAGAATGGTCTGTATGAATCTCAGATCTGATGTGATATGATTTATCACAGACAGATGAGACAGATATCCCCCTTTCCTACATGCAAATGCAATGGAGCTGGTGCAGGGATGGTTTCTTTAATTCACAACTGGCCTCCCTTTTGGACACAATTTGTATATGATGACCCACATTTCATATGCACTGCCAACAACTCAACAGGCTATCACGTAAGTCGGGTACCTGTGGCAGGCTGAGAGTTAACCAATGTCACTGACAGGTATGTTGATAGCTCAACCTAGAAGGGCATTCCTGGTTATAGACAAAATATAGCCTCCCTCAGCATTACACAAGGAACTGCAGCCAATAAACTGTGTTCACAACAAGGACTAACTCGCATCAGGCAGGAATTTAATGTGTCCCTCTTAGTTACTACATTTGTAACCAACTAACTACTCAGTTAACTGTCTGGTGCTAAGAAACTAGGAGCAGGTACAGTATTCGTGTGTCACTTTACAAACCCAGAATTTCATCTTCCAATGAGGATCTGGTTACTAATAATCAATAATGAAGGCAATTTTGTCATATGATGACATGGTTGGAGACTGTGGGTGTTACTTGAAGACAGATGTTGATAGTGCTGAGACAGCAACCAGCCTCAAATTTATTTTAAGTTCCTTTATTCAAAAGGTACCATTAACAGTTTTGAATGATTGCAATTTGTATCACTGAGCACAAATTTGTGTGTGCAGCGATAAGAATGTGGCGAAAACTACAAACATCATTTGTTGGATAAAAACAAATAGTTCAGACCATCATTTCACATAAGTCACATCCCAATGCAACCATCTGTGTGGCATGCTTATAATTATGTATTATTTATATTTTAGGACAACTAATCAATAAAAAATGCACCACATGTTCTAATGAAAGCTGCCTGACGATGGGTTTTAATGATTGGAAACTAGTAATGGTACTTTTTGAGTAAAGGAACTTAAAATAAATTTGTGGCTGGTTGCTGTCACAACACCATCAATAATGAAGGCCTTTGTTCACATTCTGCTCTTCTCTTGCTCTTATTGTATGTAAGACTGTACTGCATAACAGGAACATGACTACAACAAACATATTCTCCTATGACAGCAGTAGTACATTCGTTCACGTACTCATGCATTCTGTATTCCACACAACATATCAGGAAGCACACATGTTGAGGAGTCAAATTACACATTTAACAGGTAAAATCAGCCACTTCTGTGAGGTATAATAACAAAACATTTCAACCTACTTACATTAATACCAACTGGATTTCCTTCTATATCACTGTATGTATATGAGAAGAAATTTAGCTACTTTGAAAAATCCACTGCTCTTCCTCTTGCACTATTCTGCTGTATATTAAGTAAGCATTTATGTAATTTTATGTATACCGTAAAGTCCAACGTGTTTTTGATTCTAGTATTAGTGTTTACTGGAATTTAAGCCTTTCAGACTAAATGTTGCAGTAAATTTGAAGAGTGGCCAATAAGGTACTATTTTACTTTGATCTGTTGAGACGTGTCATGGTTACAGTCTTCTGGGACGCTGAAGGGGTTATTCTGTTCGATGTCCTTCCCCATGGTCAAACGATCAACTCTGAAGTGTATTGTGCTACTCTTCAGAAATTGAAGAAACGACTTCAGCGTGTTCTTAGGCACAAAAATCTGAACGAACTTCTCCTTCTTCATGACAACGCAAGACCTCACACAAGTCTTCGCATCCGAGAGGAGCTCACAAAACTTCAGTGGACTGTTCTTCCTCATGTACCCTACAGCCCCGATCTCGCACCGTCGGATTTCCGCATGTTTGGCCCAATGAAGGACGCAATCCATGGGAGGCACTACGCGAATGATGAAGAAGTTATTGATGCAGTACGACGTTGGCTCCGACATCGACCAGTGGAGTGGTACCGTGCAGGCATACAGGCCCTCATTTCAAGGTGGCGTAAGGCCGTAGCATTGAATGGAAATTACGTTGAAAAATAGTGTTGTGTAGCTAAAAGATTGGGGAATAACCTGGTGTATTTCAATGCTGAATAAAACAACCCCTGTTTCAGAAAAAAAATGTGTTGCATTACTTATTGAACTGCCCTCGTACTTCTCTCCAAGACTGTTCGCTGATTAGATACTGGAAGTATTCAATATTTTTCTGACTATATATCCTTTTTTGGATAATATTTTGTACATTGGTCGAAATGTGATTTTCAGGTATGATTAGTAATTGCGAAAGGTGATCACTATAGCTGGTGTCAAAGTTTAAACATATCTGATTAAAGAGAGTGACATTAGTTTTTGTTACAAGTGTTGGAGAGCCAACTGTCAGACAAAGATTGTAGGATTTTATAATATTTAAAAACTTTTCCCTGTAAACGCTTTGGCTCAGAAAGACAATATTAAAATCTCCACACAGTACCACTGTTTTCCCAGTTGTCATGAGTTTGCCTAAAGCAAGGTCCAGCTTTTTGGAGAAAAAAAAATTATGTTGCTAATAGTTTTATCAGACATTAACTCAACAGCTGTGGTTTTAAAGTGTCTTTCACACCCAAGTGTGCAAACAGAAGCAGTTTGCAAGGTTAAAAAACAATATTTTTAAGCATTGGAAATACTCATTTTGTAACCAATGCTCACAAAAACATAAAACTGAAACATCTTTCCATTCACTATTGAGGGACTATATTTATTTCTTTAACTTTGTTTGCACACCAGAATGTACAATAATTAACAATCTCCAGTGTGTATTTGCAATTTAATTCTGCATCACTTTTTGTGTGATACAGTCTACT
The DNA here is from genome assembly GCF_021461395.2 of Schistocerca americana. Taxonomy (NCBI): domain Eukaryota; kingdom Metazoa; phylum Arthropoda; class Insecta; order Orthoptera; family Acrididae; genus Schistocerca; species Schistocerca americana. Next base: position 199,259,879 of record NC_060128.1, on the reverse strand, counting down.
TTCCTAAAAAATGCCTTTCACCCTTTTTATAAGGCATTGCATCTTTCTTTATGACCCAAGCTACTTTGGACTGCTTCTATAATATGCCTGATGTGACTCAAATTTGCTAACGACAGATTTCTTTGACCAAAAATAGTTTCCCACTGTGATTTAAATTAAGGCCATGGCTGGTATGCATGGATCTGTCTAATGTGCTTACATTTATTAAGTTGACATACATAATTTTTTTTTGCATACTTCATCTATCTTTTTGTTTACTCTATGTGTTAATTTATTTACACATTGCCAAGGAGGTAGGTCGTATCTGTGTGGTTGATTTACAACAGCTACATTTGTGTTGCCTAATTTGGGTAGCACACTTTCAAGAACAGTGATGAATTCACTACCTGTGTCTCTGGCAATATCATTTGCACCTGCACAAATTATGACAGTCTTTTGAGTCAAGATTTTCACACAATTTCAGCACTGTTTTTGTCACTTGTGCAATGCCTGCCCATGGTATGACAAAGGTGTGGACACTTGCGTTAGTTGTGTACCTGCCACCTTTTCTGCTATCTGACGTCTATGATTATCAGCGAAAATTAAGACTTTTCATTCTTTTTTACACACTTGTGGCCAATTGACTGATTTTTTAATCACATTACTTTGTTTACAATGCGACACGTAAAAAAATTACAGTGCACAGCTGTTGTCGTTAGTAATTATCTGGATTCATATGTTTCTGAGTGACACTGTTTGTAGTCTCACTTCTGTGACAGCGTTTTTGTTGTGTATATCTGTGACTCGGCATCTACAGTGAGTAGCAACTTTCATTTTGATAATATTGTTACATTCCATCCTGGATTTTCAATTGCTTCATGTGTGGTGTCTGTTTTTTCAGACATGACCCACATAACATCATTACAATCCAATGCTTTAAATGGCACATTGTTAAAGTAAACAAACAAAAATGGTAGTGTACTTGTAGTCCAAGGCTGTTGGCTGCAGCTGTGTGGTGGCTGGCCCATCCAGCAGTGACTCTGCATGGCACAGTTTCTCAGGCTTCACAGCATTGTCTCCCATTCTTCCACCCAAAGTGACAGGTCTTTTCAGGGGAAAATAGAGGAAAAAATGTGATTCATTGTGTTTTCTGCATATGTATGCACAAACACTGTCTAGCAATAGCTGGATAATAACCAGGTTTTCTAATTTTTTAAGTTACGGTTACATACAGTATAATTTATTGAAGAATTTTTACAAAGATAGTGAAAGAGGAGAATGGTCTGTATGAATCTCAGATCTGATGTGATATGATTTATCACAGACAGATGAGACAGATATCCCCCTTTCCTACATGCAAATGCAATGGAGCTGGTGCAGGGATGGTTTCTTTAATTCACAACTGGCCTCCCTTTTGGACACAATTTGTATATGATGACCCACATTTCATATGCACTGCCAACAACTCAACAGGCTATCACGTAAGTCGGGTACCTGTGGCAGGCTGAGAGTTAACCAATGTCACTGACAGGTATGTTGATAGCTCAACCTAGAAGGGCATTCCTGGTTATAGACAAAATATAGCCTCCCTCAGCATTACACAAGGAACTGCAGCCAATAAACTGTGTTCACAACAAGGACTAACTCGCATCAGGCAGGAATTTAATGTGTCCCTCTTAGTTACTACATTTGTAACCAACTAACTACTCAGTTAACTGTCTGGTGCTAAGAAACTAGGAGCAGGTACAGTATTCGTGTGTCACTTTACAAACCCAGAATTTCATCTTCCAATGAGGATCTGGTTACTAATAATCAATAATGAAGGCAATTTTGTCATATGATGACATGGTTGGAGACTGTGGGTGTTACTTGAAGACAGATGTTGATAGTGCTGAGACAGCAACCAGCCTCAAATTTATTTTAAGTTCCTTTATTCAAAAGGTACCATTAACAGTTTTGAATGATTGCAATTTGTATCACTGAGCACAAATTTGTGTGTGCAGCGATAAGAATGTGGCGAAAACTACAAACATCATTTGTTGGATAAAAACAAATAGTTCAGACCATCATTTCACATAAGTCACATCCCAATGCAACCATCTGTGTGGCATGCTTATAATTATGTATTATTTATATTTTAGGACAACTAATCAATAAAAAATGCACCACATGTTCTAATGAAAGCTGCCTGACGATGGGTTTTAATGATTGGAAACTAGTAATGGTACTTTTTGAGTAAAGGAACTTAAAATAAATTTGTGGCTGGTTGCTGTCACAACACCATCAATAATGAAGGCCTTTGTTCACATTCTGCTCTTCTCTTGCTCTTATTGTATGTAAGACTGTACTGCATAACAGGAACATGACTACAACAAACATATTCTCCTATGACAGCAGTAGTACATTCGTTCACGTACTCATGCATTCTGTATTCCACACAACATATCAGGAAGCACACATGTTGAGGAGTCAAATTACACATTTAACAGGTAAAATCAGCCACTTCTGTGAGGTATAATAACAAAACATTTCAACCTACTTACATTAATACCAACTGGATTTCCTTCTATATCACTGTATGTATATGAGAAGAAATTTAGCTACTTTGAAAAATCCACTGCTCTTCCTCTTGCACTATCCTGCTGTATATTAAGTAAGCATTTATGTAATTTTATGTATACCGTAAAGTCCAACGTGTTTTTGATTCTAGTATTAGTGTTTACTGGAATTTAAGCCTTTCAGACTAAATGTTGCAGTAAATTTGAAGAGTGGCCAATAAGGTACTATTTTACTTTGATCTGTTGAGACGTGTGCTTAGGGATATAAAACTCTTCTTTCAATCCTAGAGAGTGATGCTTGGATTATATTAGGGTGTAAATGTATTTGGCATCTGAGCACAAGAATTCCATGGAGAGGCTTCTGCAAGATGGTATGTTGTCAGCCTTAGACAAAATTCTTAATGCATGCTTCTGTAGAATAACCTGCATCGCCACAAAAAGATTACACTATAGGACTCTGTTACAAGACTAACCATCCTATGAACATAACAAGAGAGTTTTTTTTCAAAGTCCTAGGCTAGTAACCTACATGATCAAGTGTTCAATGGCTCAGTTGTCTGAGATAGGCTATCGCGATGACATGGAATGTGATAAATTGCAAGTTATTAAATTAATTTCTGTTTAAACATGACTCTGTAAAATGAATATTCACTTTGATAACAGAAGTAAATAGGTAAGACATTTGCCCTATGCACATCATACATAGGAGCTGACCACAAATATATTTTCCAGCCTAGTTCCAAATTTAGCTTTCACATGTGTTAGGCTCAGTGACCATGGGTAAGTCACTTTGGCAGCATCAATATCCACATCTTTCTTTGCAACTATGGTCTCCATTTCTTTTGAATGTATAATTATGAACAAGTTGCACAATTTAATTGATGTGGTGTGATCATGTAGCGAAAACTGAGAATACTCTTTAAATAGCTGTCTGCGGTATGAGACAATCAGTGTGTGGAGGTGAGTACCTCATGTTATTCTTATGGCACACACTTGTGCAATTGAAACTGTGAAACACAAGCTATCCAAGAAAATAACCCCATATGATATTGCTGAATTAAAATAATGGAAGTACTCTATGTTAACTTATTGAATTGTTTCTCTGTAAGACTTGCAATGACTGAATTCTGAAAGCAGTGAAAATGAGGTATTGTAGGGAACAATGGAGAGGGAAAGAGGCACACAAACTACTGTGGTCGAAGGGGGAGGGGGTGAGTAAAATAAAAAGGACACTCTTGCTTTATGATCAATATTTCAGACAACGAACCTGTTTTGTACTTTTTTTCAGTTTTTAAAAAACAACCTCACCACGGGCCCATATGCTTCCAGGGGCGATCCTAGAAGTTGGTCAAGGGGGGAGAGAAGGGGCTTCGGGAAATGGAATATTGCTTAACAAAAGGAGAGTTGGGGGTCCTCCACTGACAAATTGGTGAAATTTGGCGTTGCTTAAAGTAGATTTTGGTAACTGTTTTGGAGTTCAGGGTAAAAATGTGTCTACAGAATGTGTGTGCCTAGGAAAGTAATACGATTTGACCGAGATCTCCGGCGAGTACAAAGTTTTTGTCTGGGTCAGTAATTTCAAGTGTTGGTAGTCATACCCAGCATATTTAGCTTTAGTTAAATTATGTTTATTGGTTTAGATAGTAAGCTATTAGCCGCACTTACTCTTTTGTTAAAATATGTTTGAAATACATTGCTACATATTTATACAAAAAACGATTGAATTTGTTGAGGTAATATATTCGCTGATTTCTGAAGTCATTGTATTGTTGTTGTTATCATCTTCAGTCGTGAGACTGGTTTGATGTGGCTCTCCATGCTGCTCTATCCTGTGCAAGCTTCATCTCCCAGTACCTACTGCAACCTACATCCTTTTGAATTTGTTTAGTGTATTCATCTCTTGGTCTCCCTCTACGATTTTTACCCTCCATGCTACCCTCCAATGCTAAATTTGTGATCCCTTGATGCCTCAGAACATGTCTTACCCACCAGTCCCTTCTTCTTGACAAGTTGTGCCACAAACTCCTCTTCTCCCCAATTCTATTCAATACCTCCTCATTAGTTATGTGGTCTACCCATCTAATCTTCAGCATTCTTCTGTAGCACCACATTTAAAAAGCTTCTATTCTCTTCTTGTCCAAACTATTTATCGTCCATGTTTCACTTGCATACATGGCTACACTCCATACATATACTTTCAGAAACGACTTCCTGACACTTAAATCTATACTCGATGTTAACAAATTTCTCTTCTTCAGAAACGCTTTCCTTGCCATTGCCAGTCTACATTTTATATCCTCTCTACTTCGACCTTCATCAGTTATTTTGCTCCCCAAATAGCAAAACTCCTTTACTACTTTAAGCGTCTCATTTCCTAATCTAATTCCCTCAGCATCACCCAACTTAATTCGACTAAATTCTATTATCTTCGTTTTGCTTTTGTTGATGTTCATCTTATATCCTCCTTTCAAGACACTATCCATTCCGTTCAACTGCTCTTCCTAGTCCTTTGTTGTCTCTGACAGAATTACAATGTCATCGGCGAACCTCAACGTTTTTATTTCTTCTCCATGGATTTTAATACCTACTCCAAATTTTTCTTTTGTTTCCTTTACTGCTTGCTCAATATACAGATTGAATAACATTGGGGAGAGGCTACAACCCTGTCTCACTCCCTTCCCAACCGCTGCTTCCCTTTCATGCCCCTCGACTCGTATAACTGCCATCTGGTTTCTGTACAAATTGTAAATAGCTTTTCGCTCCCTGTATTTTACCCCTGCCACCTTCAGAATTTGAAAGACAGTACTCCAGTCAACATTGTCAAAAGCTTTCTCTAAGTCTACAAACGCTAGAAATGTAGTTTTGCCTTTCCTTAATCTATTTTCAAGATAAGTCGTAGGGTCAGTATTGCCTCACGTGTTCCAACATTTCTGCAGAATTCATACTGATCTTCCCCGAGGTCGGCTTCTACCAGTTTTTCCATTCATCTGTAAAGAATTCGCGTTAGTATTTTGCAGCTGTGGTTTATTAAACTGGTAGTTCGGTAATTTTCACATCTGTCAACACCTGCTTTCTTTCGGATTATAATTATTATATTCTCCTTGAAGTCTGAGGGTATTTTGCCTGTCTAATACATCTTGCTCACCAGATCGTAGAGTTTTGTCAGGGCTGGCTCTCCCTAGGCCGTCAGTAGTTCCAATGGAATGTTGTCTACTCCCGGGGACTTGTTTCGACTCAGGTCTTTCAGGGCTCTGTCGAACTCTTCACGCAGTATTGTATCTCCCATTTCATCTTCATCTACATCTACATCCTCTTCCATTTCCATAATATTGTCCTCAAGTACATCGCCCTTGTATAGACCCTCTATATACTCCTTCCACCTTTCTGCTTTCCCTTCTTTGCTTAGAACTGGGTTTCCATCTTAGCTATTGATATTCATACAAGTGGCTCCCTTTTCTCCAAAGGTCTCTTTAATTTTCCTGTAGGCAGTATCTATCTTACCCCTTGTGAGATAAGCCTCTACATTCTTACATTTGTCCTCTAGCCATCCCTGCTTAGCCATTGTACACTTCCTGTCAATCTCATTTTTGAGACGTTTGTATTCACTTTTGCCTGCTTCATTTACTGTGTTTTTATATTTTCTCCTTTCATCAATTAAATTCAATATTTCTTCTGTTACCCAAGGATTTCTACTAGCCCTCGTCTTTTTACCTACTTGATCCTCTGCTGCCTTCACTGCTTCATCCCTTAGAGCTACCCATTCTTCTTCTACTGTATTTCTTTCCCCCATTCCAGTCAATTGTTCCCTTATGCTATCCCTGAAACTCTGTACAACCTCTGCTTTAGTCAGTTTATCCAGGTCCCATTTCCTTAAATTCCCACCTTTTTGCAGTTTCTTCAGTTTTAATCTACAGTTCATAACCAATAGATTGGGGTAAGAGTCCCCTGCCCCTGGAAATGTCTTACAATTTAAAACCTGGTTCCTAAATCTCTGTCTTACCATTATATAATCTATCTGATACCTCTTAGTATCTCCAGGGTTCTTCCATGTATACAACCTTCTTTCATGATTCTTGAACCAAGTGTTAGCTATGACTAAGTTATGCTCTCTGCAAAATTCTACCAGATGGCTTCCTCTTTCATTTCTCTCCCCCCAACCCACATTCACCCACTATGTTTCTCTCTCTCCCTTTTCCTACTCTTGAATTCCAGTCACCCATGACTATTAAATTTTCGCCTCCCTTCACAAATTTCTTTTACCTCATCACACATTTCAACAATTTCTACATCATCTGCAGAGCTAGTTGGCATATAAACTTGTACTACTGTAGTAGGCATGGGCTTCGTGTCTATCTTGGCCACAATAATGCGTTCACTATGCTGTTGGTAGTAGCTTACTCGCACTCCTATTTTTTTCAAAAAATGGCTCAAATGGCTCTGAGCACTATGGGACTCAACTGCTGAGGTCATTAGTCCCCTACAACTTAGAACTAGTTAAACCTAACTAACCGAAGGATATCACAAACATCCATGCCTGAGGCAGGATTCGAACCTGCGACCGTAGCGGTCCTGCGGTTCCAGACTGCAGCGCCTTTAACCGCACGGCCACTTCGGCCGGCTCCTATTTTTTTTTTTTTTAATTATTTTTTTAATTTTTTTTTTAAACCTACTCCTGCATTACCCCTATTTGATTTTGTATTTATAACCCTGTATTAACCTGACCAAAAGTCTTGTTCCTCCTGCCACCGAACTTCACTAATTCCCACTATATCTAACTTCAACCTATCCATTTCCCTTTTTAAATTTTCAAAACCTACCTGCCCGATTAAGGGATCTGACATTCCACGCTCCGATCTGTGGAAGGCCAGTTTTCTTTCTCCTGATAACGACGTCCTCTTGAGGAGTCCCCACCCGGAGATCCGAATGGGGGCCTATTTTACCTCTGGAATATTTTACCCAAGAGGATGCCTTCATCATTTAACCATACAGTAAAGCTGCATGCCCTCGGGAAAAATTACGGCTGTAGTTTCCCCTTGCTTTCAGCCGTTCGCAGTACCAGCACAGCAAGGCCGTTTAGGTTAGTGTTGTAAGGCCAGATCAGTCAATCATCCAGACTGTTGCCCCTGCAACTACTGAAAAGGCTGCTGCCCCTCTTCAGGAACCACACGTTTGTCTGGCCTCTCAACAGATACCCCTCCGTTTGGTTGCACGTACGTTACGGCCATCTGTATCGCTGAGGCACGCAAGCCTCTCCACCAACGGCAAGGTCCATGGTTCATGGGGGTAGGAGTCATTGTATGCCGCGTGATATGATACACCATTTGGGGGGGGGGGGGTCTATACCCCCACCCAAGATTCTTCTACAAATTGACAATAAATAATATGCACCTCTATGACCTGCTTTGCAAAGCAGAATATCAGACAGCGCCGTATTCAGCAGTATTAGTCGCAACACGCGAACTGTTGCCGGTGTCCGTGGCGCTGTTGCATTTTTTTGCGATGAACTTCTTCACGGTTTAACAGTGCCTATCAATCCATTGCTTTGCGGCAACTAAACGAATCATAATTTCGATATGTCGTCGAAACGACCGGCGGTGTTGCAGCTCTAAGAATGGGTTTACACTGCTTCCTTATTTAAAGACACGGACGCTACTTTCCTGATCTCAGTTTTCCCCCATCCCCGCATTGCCGAAAGTGTGAGAGAAACGTTAAACCTGTAGCAAAATATTAAGAGAAAGAAATTATCGATACTTAAGTTCGTAGTGTTTGTCCATTAATTTAATAAACATAACAGACTTCAGTCATAAATAATATATTCTTCAGCATTTGTCTGCTACGCTGGGGTAATTTTTTGATTCCGCGACTGTAGAAATCATGTAGTTTGAGACAAATAACTCCTCGAGCTATGTTCGGAGCGCATTTTCATCCAGAAAGGAAGCTCCTTGAAGGTCGTCGACAGAAAGTGAAAAAGGTGAAAATTTGAGGGCGCAAGATCCGATTAATAAGATGGGTGTGGAATGACTTCCCAACACATCACCTCTTTTGTCAGACTAACAGAATGCGGGCAGGTGTTATCGTGGAGAAGCTTTCAATGCTGTCTTCCTGATCGTTCTCGGGTTGCTCCTGCTAGACATCTCAGTTGTTGATGATAAATGTCGGCAGTGATAGTAATATTTCCGGGAAGCAAATCGAAGTATGTTTTGTGGATGCGCACATGTCCTTGGATGAAAGTAGAGTAACGTGACGTAGTTCCACTTTTCGTCTTGGAATGTTGTCAACGCTTCGTGTGATGGGAACAAAAGACGGTGTCATCTGTTTTAGATTAGATTAGTTTAATACTAGTTCCATGGATCATGAATACGATATTTCGCAATGATGTGGACCGAGTCAAATTTTCCAGTACATGACATAATTAGGTTCATTTAACAACATACTTAAGTTAATATAACAACTTTATTTTTTGTGTTTTTTTGTTTTCCTTTATTTTTTATTTTTTTTTAATATTTTTGTTTTTTTTTCTTTTTTTTCTTAATTTATATCTAAAAATTCCTCTATGGAGTAGAAGGAGTTGTCATTCAGAAATTCTTTTAATTTCTTCTTAAATACTTGTTGGTTATCTGTCAGACTTTTGATACTATTTGGTAAGTGACCAAAGACTTTAGTGCCAATATAATTCACCCCTTTCTGTGCCAAAGTTAGATTTAATCTTGAATAGTGAAGATCGTCCTTTCTCCTAGTACTGTAGTTATGCACACTGCTATTACTTTTGAATTGGGTTTGGTTGTTAATAACAAATTTCATAAGAGAGTATATATACTGAGAAGCTACTGTGAATATCCCTAGATCCTTAAATAAATGTCTGCAGGATGATCTTGGGTGGACTCCAGCTATTATTCTGATTACACGCTTTTGTGCAATAAATACTTTATTCCTCAGTGATGAATTACCCCAAAATATGATGCCATATGAAAGCAATGAGTGAAAATAGGCGTAGTAAGCTAATTTACTAAGATGTTTATCACCAAAATTTGCAATGACCCTTATTGCATAAGTAGCTGAACTCAAACGTTTCAGCAGATCATCAACGTGTTTCTTCCAATTTAATCTCTCATCAATGGACATACCTAAAAATTTGGAATATTCTACCTTAGCTATATGCTTCTGATTAAGGTCTATATTTATTAATGGCGTCATACCATTCACTGTACGGAACTGCATGTACTGTGTCTTATCAAAATTCAGTGAGAGTCCGTTTACAAGGAACCACTTAGTAATTTTCTGAAAGACAGTATTGACAATTTCATCAGTTAATTCTTGTTTCTCAGGTGTGATTACTATACTTGTATCATCAGCGAAGAGAACTAACTTTGCCTCTTCATGAATACAGAATGGCAAGTCATTAATATATAATAAGAACAACAAAGGACCCAAGACTGACCCTTGTGGAACCCCATTCTTGATAGTTCCCCAGTTTGAGGAAAGTGCTGATCTTTGCATGTTACGAGAACTACTTATTTCAACTTTCTGCACTCTTCCAGTTAGGTACGAATTAAACCATTTGTGCACTGTCCCACTCATGCCACAATACTTGAGCTTGTCTAGCAGAATTTCATGATTTACACAATCAAAAGCCTTTGAGAGATCACAAAAAATCCCAATGGGTGGTGTTCGGTTATTCAGATCATTCAAAATTTGACTGGTGAAAGCATATATGGCATTTTCGGTTGAAAAACCTTTCTGGAAACCAAACTGACATTTTGTTAGTACTTCATTTTTACAGATATGTGAAGCTACTCTTGAATACATTACTTTCTCAAAAATTTTGGATAAAGCTGTTAGAAGGGAGATTGGACGGTAATAGTTGACATCAGATCTATCCCCCTTTTTATGCAAAGGTATAACAATAGCATATTTCAGTCTATCAGGGAAAATGCCCTGTTCCAGAGAGCTATTACACAGGTGGCTGAGAATCTTACTTATCTGTTGAGAACAAGCTTTTAGTATTTTGCTGGAAATGCCATCAATTCCATGTGAGTTTTTGCTTTTAAGCAAGTTTATTATTTTCCAAATTTCAGAGGGAGAAGTGGGTGAGATTTCAATTGTATCAAATTGCATAGGTATGGCCTCTTCCATTAACAGCCTAGCATCTTCTAATGAACACCTGGATCCTACTATATCCACAACATTTAGAAAATGATTATTAAAAATATTTTCAACTTCTGACTTTTTGTTCGTAAAGTTTTCATTCAATTTGATGGTAATACTGTCTTCCTGTGCTCTTGGTTGACCTGTTTCTCTTTTAATAATATTCCAAATTGTTTTAATTTTATTATCAGAGTTGCTGATTTCAGACATGATACACATACTCCTGGATTTTTTAATAACTTTTCTTAATATAACACAGTAGTTTTTATAATTTTTGATAGTTTCTGGGTCACTACTCTTTCTTGCTGTCACATACATTTCCCTTTTCTGGTTACAAGATATTTTTATACCCTTAGTAAGCCATGGTTTGTTACATGGTTTCTTACGAGTATATTTAACTGTTTTCTTGGGGAAGCAGTTTTCAAATGCATTTACAAAAATGTCATGAAATAAATTATATTTTAAATTGGCATCAGGTTCACGGTACACCTCATCCCAGTCTAACTGCTGTAGGCTTTCCCTGAAATTTGCAATTGTTAAATCGTTGACTGAACGTACTACTTTGGAGGACTGTTTAGTATTGCTGAATGGAGCTATGTCATATATTGTAACTAGCTGTGCACCATGATCAGAAAGACCATTCTCAACAGGCTGAGCATTTATCTGGTTAAACGTATCTTGGTCTATAAAGAAGTTATCTATCAGTGAGCTGCTATCCTTTACCACCCGAGTAGGAAAATCAATAACGGGTGTCAAATTGAAAGAACCGAGTAATACTTCAAGGTCATTTTTCCTATTACCCTCTTTCGGAGAATCTACATTGAAGTCCCCACAAATAATAATTTGCTTCCCCCTGTCTGACAGATAGCACAACAAGGAGTCCAAATTTTTCAGAAATAGATGAAAATTTCCTGATGAGGACCTATATACAGTTACAATTATAAATGTGCCTTTATTTAATTTAAGCTCACAGGCACATGCTTCTATATGTTTCTCTACACAAAACTTTTTTGTTTCTATACTTTTTGCACAATGATAACTTTTGACATATATGGCAACTCCTCCTTTCTCCATATTTTCTCTCATTACATGTGCAGAGAGCTTATAACCACTTACATTTACCTTATCCATATCAGTAACAATGTGATGCTCAGACAGGCATAGTATATCTATTTCATTCTCAGCTTCTAAATCTTCTAAACAAACCAGAAGCTCATCTACTTTATTCTTTAAACTCTCAATATTTTGATGAAATATACTTACATTATTTTTAATTATACTTTTATGAGAACCTTTCCTTATTCTAACATTTGCAGTACTCTCCTGTCTGAGTTTCTCATTGTGCTTAGGCCTAGTTCCTATACCAGTGGTCACATGGTGTTCAGAGAGGCAGATTATGTCAATTGGGTTGGGTGACTTTAATTCATCAATGCAATTACCTAGGACTGAGATACAACTTGGTGGAGATAAAATTTCTGGTGATTGGTGAAAATCTATAATTGATAGCTGTGATTGGTGATCCAATGTGCTAGAATTGTGCTGTTTAATTTCTTTCCTAAACTGAAGATTTGTTTCAATCCTGACCTCTCGTAGAACTTGACATCTTTCTGTCTTACCTATCCTAAAAAAGGTGCTGCTCCAACACCTGTAACCACTGGTATTTTACCATTCATGGCAGTGCCTCCCCCCCTTAAATTTCCTGCTATTACCCCAGCCAGTTTCCCCTGCCTTTCCTGTTGAGATGCAGGCCATGCCTGGTATAGTCCCACCTACTGAGATAATCAACAGGAATCACACCAATATGAGCCCCTGCACACGTCCCAAGCAGCCGTTCCAACTCCAAATTAACTCTCCCAAAAGAAGAGTTCAAATGAGGCCAGTCATGGCGTCTCAGGACAGATACAAATTCAACATTGGTGTGTCTCGATGCCGACGCAATCTTTACCAGGTCACACTCTATACTGTACCCAGGATCTCTGTCGATGCTGTTCCCTGGCCCTCCCACAATAACCACGGTGTCTTCCCTGGTAAATCCTTTACAGAGTGAACCTAAATCCTCTGTCACCTGATCCAGACTAGCACTTGGTTTGAAAAAATTTGTGACCTGGTATTCTGGTCCTAATTCCTCCTGCAGAAGTTGGCCTACACCTCTGGCATGAGAACTGCCTAACAACAAAACTTTCTTCCTTTTCGATGACTTTCCTACATTCTTTTTCGATTTCCTATTGAAAGTTCGTTGTGTCCTGTCTACACCTACCTCTGCTTGAGGCTCATCAGTTTCTAACTGAAGCAACAGGTCAAACTTATTTTTGACATTCACCACAAAACTGTCAGACTTAGTTCTAGGCCTGTTCCTTCTGCTACCTGTTGCCACTTCCCACCTCTCTTTGCCCTTCTCCCTCCTTAACCTGTCCAGATCTTCCCTAGCCTGATCTAGCTCAGCCTGAAGGGCAGCAATTTTCCCCTCCTGTTCCACTATCTTCCTATCTCTGCTGCAAATCCTACATAACCACTGATGAGCCTGATCCACTTTCCCAACACCCACGCCACTGCAGTCCCCCCAGTGAAAAAGACTACTGCATCCATCACACCAAACCCCGGAACTAACAATTCTACGGCAAGTTAATATTGCGTAGCCAATGTGAAAGCAGCAGGCAGAAGACTTGTTTCGAAGTAATACATTTGGAAGGTTGTAAACGAGAGTTATAAATTTAATTGCACCTTATTTGAGTCGCAGCTATGTAAGCTGTATTAGTATCTGCAAACCAAGGACAGTGTATCAAACTATGACATGTGAAATATTTCTCTGCTCTGTGTTGCTGTGCGAGCACCTGAAGTGAATCAGTGCTTCTTAATTAAATCATGGAAGGAGATATGTGGCTCAGTGTGTTTTTGATTAAAACATGGGAGAAGGTTGGTGGATCAATGTTTATTAATATATCGAACGTGCGACTCTATTATGAATAAACATTGATCCACCTCCCTTCTCTCCAATGATCCATTTAGTGTGCTCGCGTAGATCGATTGCGTGGTCATTTCACCACCGCATGTTACATTTTCATGCCTCTGCAATTAATGCACCTGCAGCAGTCCTTAGCATTCGATGCCATAATCACAAAATTTATCTCTTGGAAGCCACTTATACGCCTAAAAGGAGGCAAGCAAAACAATCTCTTCAATTTCGGTGCACATTGCATCTCTTCTCGCCTCTCATTGGTTATTTCAAAGAATCATACCTTGGCTACGCGAAACTGACGCGTTATTAAATTGCGCATATGAGCAGTAGATTAGTGCCGGCGGGGCGGCGCTAGGCCTCATCTGGAGTTAAGTTGGTGTTTGTGCGGACAGTTGCTGTTTTGTTTCGGCTCAAGCATTTCTTTTTCTAAATGTTCGCAGAAAGATACCATTGCTCGTCACAAGAAATGATACAGCATAGGATATCTGAATTCTAATTCAATTCTTTGTTCTTTCTGCCAAAATGTCTTGGACACGTCTTTGAAATAGGATTTGCAGCTCTGAAAGAAAATATTTCTCAGTGGAGGTGAAGCTTACACCCAACCCTCCAGATGTCAGACACTTAGATCGGTATCAAACGTTGTGTGTATAAACCAGAACACGGATTTAGTTCGGGCTGTGTGCTGTCGACGAGTAGAAGATGCGTAAGCGGTAATTAAAAGTAACACTAGAATTACAGAATATATGGAAATCGTATCTGTGAGTTCCGAATGGTAAAATCTCTGGTAGCCGAGTTTGTAGAGCGTCAGACCGTCGTATGAGAGGTCATGAATTCGTAACTCACTGATAGCGACTGTCTTTTTTTTTTTTTTTTTTTTTTTTACAGATTACGCGTGAAACTGTTATATGAGAGAACTTTTTTTTTCCACGTATAAAAAGGACGTTTCGGATGTTGCAGCAATGTTCTTTTGGCAGTCTGCTTTCGCTTCGTTAGTCGAAAGTTGCAAACCTGCAGAGTACATTTTTAGAGATAGGTGTGCTGTTATCTGTACAAATATATGCTATAGATTTGCGACTTTCAACTAACGTAGGGAAAGAAGTCTGCCAAAAGAACATTGCTACAAACTCCGAAACTCCCTTTTACATGTCAGAAAAAAGTTCTCCCGTGTAACCTTTCCACGCCTAATCTGTAATAATAATAATAATACGTCATCAGTAGATTTTGAACTCGGACCTTCTTTATTGTTTTTAACAATAAACTTTATTCAGTTCAATTATATATAGTAGATATAAGTTATGTTTCAAATGCCGTTACATTTCGCTATCAGTTTTCCATTTAGATAGTTATTTTTGTTTTAATGCATTTCTGTGTTGAGTTCGTTTGTTTCATTTCTGAAACGTTTTCCGTTTGTATTTAAATTTTTCTAGAATTCCAGTCTTTTTTATTTATATGTAATAATTGATTAAACCATTTTAATTACAATTAAGTTTTTGGCAACGATAAATGTGAACAATATTTTTCTAATGTATTAGAAAACGTAAGACATACACTTGGGAGTTGATTATGTACTTAGTATTGACGTGATGGAAGGAGGGTCATTGTTGGTTTTTCTATCACTTTAACTGTTCCCAGCGAGGGCATTGATGTAACACTGAACACAAACAAACACTACACTCGACAGTGAAAGAGAACTTCACAGAACAATGGTCTGGCCCAATACCAACTCACCTACCAGTGATCAGATCCAGAGTGCACAGATACGATTTCCCAATACTCGGTAGTTCTAGGTGTTATCTTTAATTACCGTTTACACATCATCTATTGGACGACAGCATACAGCACGAACTATACCGGTGTTTTGGTTGATACTATATCGACACAAAACATTTTGTACCGATCTGAATGTCTGACATCTGGAGGTTTGTGTCTTATCTTATCCATGCAATGTTGGGTTTGTGTAGCACAGTAAGAATTACTCAGCAGATGATGTTTGAATGAGCCCAGTCAGCTAGCATATTTGCGTTCACGATTTTGGGTTTCCTTAAGGAAGTAAGTCTACTTTTCCTCCACAGAGTTTTTAGACTATTATTCCAAGTTGCGCTTAGTCGCTAAAAAAACTCTTCAAATCTCATATTCCTGAAAACAATTGCCTTCTGAAATGTTCACATTATTTTTAGTCAGGTATATTATAGTATTTCACATCATTACCCAATCTGGCGTTTCATACAGCGCCATCCAATCAAAATTCCGATATTTATTCAAATAAAAAGCCGTCATCAAATGCTATGTTATAGAAATCCAGTCTGTTAATCAAATTTATCAGGTCCCATACTCCGAGGAGCATAGGGGAGGATACGAGAGACCCGCACCGCCGACTAGGCAAGGTCCTAGCGGAGGTGGTTTGCCATTGCCTTCTTCCCACCGTAATGGGGATCAGTGATGATGAAGACGGACCCAGTCATCTCGAGGAGGCAAAATCCCCGACCCCGCCGGGATTCGAGCCCGCGACCCTGTGCGCGGTTAGCTAGAATGCTACCGCAATACCACAAGCTGCAGACAGTAATCAAATTACCCACACTTTATTATTCTCCATGACTTTTACATTTTTCTCCAAAAACAGCCAAGTTTGACTGCAGCAACATCAACATAAATTTCACTGATCGGACTATTGGAGAAAAAAAAAGGAAAAAAAATCTGAAATTATATTCGATGGCCTGGCTTTGTGCGAGACGATCTTGTCAATGTCAACTTGTTGACATAAATAAAACTGAGTGCACATTTACATTTTGCACTTACAGACTAACTTCAGTACTTAAGCCAAGCTCATAACAGTATTTTGCGAGAATGGGACAAAATGAACGGTGATGCTTCTGATATACAGGACCGTGTGGCAACCCTTCTTTGTGAAATTTAAAATATCTCCATATAGTTCTCGTACTTCTTCGGTAATTTTTTTTCTTTTCATAAAAAAGGCTCGTTTTTTTAATAGATTTATTGACGGAAAGTGCTACAATTTTTCAAAAGATGGGAATCTAATTTTTATTTGCTGATGTTATCTACGATTTCGAAATACAGTCTTCGTAAGTAGTTATCAAGTGATTCAGCGTTCATTATTTTATTGGTGTTAAGTTCCTCCCCAGTTTTATCGAAAGCAGACGATAACAATTCAAAGTTGTTTTTCCTTTTGCAGCTGTTGCTGAAACTCCACTATTTTGTTACTGCAACATAAAAGCTCAACGTTCTCGGACTGGAATGCGATGAGCAGTACACATGAAAATTCCAGCAAGTTCCACAACAGTTCTATTAAAAATATATTTTTGAATATCCTTCAACACACCAGCACATCCTTTAAACGCATTTCAGCCAAGTTTTCGAAATCTCTGCTTTCACAGTCGTGTTCAAAAACCATCACTGTCACGAAGTAAAAGTGCATCGGATATGAGCTATTGATGGAAGCTTTCTGGGCATGAAAACCGAAAGTTCGTGCATCTTTTTATGGGAATAAGAGAAGAAAGATGCACAGATTTAGGACCACTGAACAAGACTAATCTCTTTGTTGGACTAGAGGCTATAGAGGTACCTAAGTAATAAGATGGTCGTAGCAATGTCTGAGATAGGCTGTAAGGTATTTATCTGAAACTTTCGTGTAAAGATCATAAAATGTCCACTCATATTGACATTCTATCGTATGTCTTGGTACTTAGCTGATCACCAGATTGAAATATGTCTCTTATTGTGTTTAGAAATCCCTCATTAATTCTCATTGTGACCTCAGTCTATCAGTTCCTTTTTCCCTAAAAAGATTACAGTGACGAGCCTTTTTTATAACTGCTTATACTGTTTATATTTTTCATTATGAAGCTATATTTCAGCTCTTCGTTGTCAATCCAATAAACTATCAGTTCTAGTAGAAGCCGACATAAATGTGAATAAAAGTAAAAAGATGAATTTCAAACTTTTTTCCAGTATCCAGATCCTTGATAGGACCATATAATTTTACTGTTTAAAAATAGCAATAATAAAATTTGTTTACCATATCCCACCTGCAAATCACAGTTTCGTACGTTAATAGCCTTTGGATCCTCCTGTCGCACTTGCTTCGTTTCATTATAAATAAAGAAACGAAAAACTGGTCTTACTAGGATTTCGCTACCCGTACTAAATATTTAAACTTCCGACTTGCAATAATGCACAACTCGATAACGATAATCAATAAGCCGAGCGGTTCTAGGCGCTGCTGTCTGGAACAGCGCGACCGCTACGGGCGCGGGTGTCGAATCCTGCCTCGGGCATGGTTGTGTGTGATGTCCTAGGGTTGGTTAGGTTTAAGTAGTTCTAAGCTACAGGGGATTGGTGACCTCAATAGTTAAGTCCCATAACGCTCAGAGCCAATATCAATACATATCGTTGGAAACCACCCCAACGCCTTGGTGTGGTTTAGCTAGCAGAAGGCGCTTTTCCAGGGAGTAAAGCTGCGTAGACATCGGAAACCATGGGGATGGAAGAAAAATAAAAGAAAGGAGTTATTACGTCATAAACTTGAAGTAGACGTCTGCCATCTTAAGCAGGCCAAAATATATTTGGTTCACGGCATTTATATACCTACCTCCATGGTTCACAGCGGTGATACTTCCTCTTGACGTCATTCCGACGTGACCGCGTCCAGTTTCGACTGTTTTTCATAAAAAGTACCAGTCTTCTTTGTTTATGGGGGTACTAATCGGTCTGATTGTAATCTAAGGTTTAAAGGAATCACATTCATTCGTAAGTGGAGCCGTTGGAGCAATATTTTGTGTTATACACACGTATTATGGTTGAACTGTTAACTTTCACTATAGTAGTTTTATTTTTGCCATTTGACTTTCGATTTGCCTTATTTAGTGTCCGTTCTCTCTTCTGTTTTCCATTGCCTTCCAAATCGCAAACGCTCCGACATCCGAGCCACTGCAATAATGGTCTCCACCCCGCAGAACACAAGGTTACATAATCGCGCTGATTGTTGGGGGCATCACCTCATCCCCTTTTTCCTACCGCTTTAAAAAGGTCCTGTCCAGAATAGCCGTTGACAGCAGTCTTGCGTGTGTATTTGAATGTGTAGTGTGCTTTGCTTCTTTTCTGAGGGTGGTTTTGGCTGAAAACTTGTGTGAACACACGTCTTCGTGCCTGCCTGGTGCTTGGCGTGTGGGGTCCACTGAAGAATGGGATACAACTCGGCAGCTTTGACCAATGAGTGATGTTACATATTAGTCATACATATTAGTTTGTTTATTTTAGGGCCATAGATGATAAATCGAATAACTTCTGGGGCAAAGCGTCATAATTGTAAATAAAAGTAAATGTGTTATCGAGAGTTAGATAATTCATATACTTTGTCGCTTGTCATTTTAATAATTTTGAATCATTTGTATGCACATTTTGAATTATACCACTGTCTGATAGTGAGTCGTTCCAGTTGCTGATGCCTCTGGATTAACCAAAGACTAGGATACTAGTACCAGCGAACACAAAAAAGCTATATACGAGTGCGTAGCACGGACATCTTGTAACTCAGTTAACTACCAAGGTTGCATCCTATTCTTCAGTTGACTGCTGACGTACACGATACAAATTTTACGTTTCGCGCTTTTTTCACCTTTGTCAGTACCTATGTACTATTCATCAATTCTCCTATGTAGGTCAACTGAAGTATAGGATACAAATTTTACTTTAGTCGCTTTCTCTAGTATCCTAGCCTTCAGTTGACCTACATAAATCAACAGAAGAGTAGGATACTAGGACTTTCCACTGCGAGAAAAGTGATATATGTAACATTACGTTCGAATTATGGCTATACATGGTGTATATCCGCAATATGTTTTCCCTACTATTCATTCCTGTGCTTGTCAACATCTGTCTGTCTTTGCAATACATCATCCGTGGTAAATTATGACGTCATTTTTCAAAGCCGATGGGATTCTCACGTGTTTACTCGCTTGCCATAATTTAATCGTTTGTTCGTTCCAATTTATTAGATACTTTTTTCATACTTACTGCTTTTGAGACATTTTGGATGAAGTGTTTTCATTGTGGACAATGTTTACTTGAGTCGACCTATATAGGTCAACTGAAGTACGGGCGCAAATTTGGGATATATTCTAGTGTCAGATTCCACTCGTCGGCTTTGAGCAGTGACGTCATATCAGAGCCAAGGACGCTACGTGGTGGTAAACTTTGAAAGCAACGGATGATATTTGTAAACAAAAGAATGTACCATACGATAACATTAGTCACAATTCTTGCGATTACATACTTATCCACGAATTGTATCGAAATGAAGATAATGAAAATAAATAAGAGAGAAATATATAAGTGTGAGAAATAGATTATTGTCGCGATTTATACGAGCAAGAGAAAGCACAGAGACCCTTTAAATTCGATTCTTACACCTTCGCTAGCATCAGCTGAACAACGGAATGCTAGTAATAGCGAAAATAAGCGATGTACATTTTTATCCTGTACTTTCACTGACCTATTTAGCTTAGCTGAACAATAGGGTACTAGTGCCAGTGAAGATGAAATAAGCGACAACTGCAATATTTTTAACGTGTAGGATACCATTAGTATAAAAAAACACACACACACACACACACACAAATTTTATGTAAGTGAAGTCAAGTACAGCTATCAATATAGGTCAGCTGAGATTCGCCATGGCGATAATACGTAATCCTTTTCTTTTGCATTCGCTAGCACTAGTATCGTATTTTATTTATTTATTTATTTATTTATTTCTTACACCATGGATCCAACTGTGACAATTTCACATGGATGTAGTGTGTGTCAATTTTTACATTGTCAATGACAAGTACTTGTACACTATGTTTACAGGTAAAGAATATAAAGTTACTTAACCACTACAATGATCCATAACACAATATAATGGAATGAGAATCCTTAGACCTACAGATTACAGGTATAAAACAAAGTAAATTAAACCTGAAAAGGTCATATAACCCAGACTGTTAAATATAAGCAATTAACACTAAAAGAGTTACATATGTGACAAGAATGTTCAGCTTAATGTTCAATTTATATGATAATACATCTTATTTTAAGGACGTTTCTCACTGTGTTTCATAAACTCTTCCAAACTGTAAAATGACATGGCTAAAAGAAATTGCCTCAGAAGCTCTTTAAATGTAGATTTGTTGGCAATTTCACATTTGATTTCTGGAGGAAGAGCATTAAATATCTTTATACCAGAGGACTGTACACCCTTCTGCACAATCTTCAAATTTTTACCTTCAGTGTGGAAATCATGTTTCCTCCTTGTGTTATACTGATGGTATTCACTGTTACATTTGTATAAATCAGTGTTTTTACTTATGAAACACGTAAGTGAGTATATATATTGAGAAGTAGTTGTAAGAATTCCCAGATTCCGGAATAGGCTTCTGCAGCTGCATCTAGGATCTACACCAGACATCACTCTTACAACACGCTTCTGAGCAATGAATATTTTCTTTGCAAGAGGTTGATTTCCCCAGAAAATAATTCCATATGCCATCAAAGAATGGAAGTAACCATAGTATGCAGCTTTTTTAATGCTTAAGTTTGCACTGACAGAGATGATTCGCATTGCAAAAACTGAAGAGCTGAGTCTCTTGTAAAGATCTAAAATGTGATGGGACCAGTTTACTCTACAGTCAATCTTCACGCCTAGAAACTTTGTTACTTCCACTCTTTCTATGACCTGTGTGGCATATTTAACAGTCATTTCTTCCTCAGTTTTGGCAGTTGGGGTGAACTGAATATAATTAGTCTTACTCAGGTTAAGTGAAAGACCATTTGCAGTGAACCATTTCATTAAATCTATAAGAATAGTATTAACAGACTCTTGAACATTTTC